>NC_134356.1:494892308-495228498 GCF_048569485.1 Anomaloglossus baeobatrachus | reverse complement strand
GGACAGACTCTCCCACCTCAGCTGTAGATCTCTACAGTTAATCCAGAGTAATTATGGGCCTCTTGGCTACATCTCTGATCAGTCTTCTCCTTGTTTGAGATGAAAGTTTAGATGGATGGCTGGGTCTTGGTAGATTTGCAGTGGTATGATACTCCTTCCATTTCAATATGATTGCTTGCACAGTGCTCCTTGGGATGTTTAAAGTTTTGGAAATCTTTTTGTAACCAAATCCGGCTTTAAACTAATCCATAACAGTATCACGGACCTGCCTGTTGTGTTCCTTGGTCTTCATGACGCTATCTGTGCTTTAAACACAACACTGAGACTATCACAAAGCAGGTGGATTTATACGGAGACTTTGATTACACACAGGTGGCTTATTTTTATCATCATCAGTCATTTAGGACAACATTGGATCATTCAGAGATACTCAATCAACTTCTGGAGTGAGTTTTCTGCACTGAAAGTAAAGGAGATGAATAATATTGCACGCTCCACTTTTCAGTTATTTTTTTTTATTTAAAAAAAGTTTAAAATAAGCAATAAATATTGTTCACCTTCAAAATTGTGTCTTACTTGTTGATTCTTCACCATAACATTACAATTTTTATCTTTATGTTTGAAGCCTGAAATGTGGGAAAAGGTTGAAAAATTCAATGGAGCTAAATACTTTCGCAAGGCACTGTATCACGCACCATCAGGCTGGGCTTATGGTTTAGCAACAACAACCACTTGCTATCATTTTCCCATGGCTGTAGTGAAGTTGGTGCTGCAGGTGTTATGCGGCCCAGATGAGGAGGTGGTGGAGAAAGCAGAAAAGAAGGAGGAGGCAACATGGAAAGAGAAAAATCAATCCTCGGTCATGGAAGGACATGTGCCAGAATGCCTTCTGCCTCACGGTAAGCCGTCACTACATTTTCCTAGTGTGCAGTTATGGAGATATGAAAACCCTGCCCGTGCTTACTTTTCCACGTATCATTGGTTATATGGACCTTAACACTGATGCCAGGAATTTTAAAATGCTACTATTCATTATCGGGGCTCATGGGTGGGTAGGCTGGTACTTCCTTTTTATCTCCAGGGTTTTGTGGATGTACAGCTGAATCCTTCCATGGGATGGTGGCACTGCTGGTCATGATTTTGCTGTCACATCCTCTCTTTACAGGGAGGCAGGCATCCCTGAAGATAATGAGCTGTAGGAAGAAGCCGACACTGCTACAGAAGGCGGAGAAGGATCTTTCATGTTTTTTGAGGTATGTACTCTTCTGCAGCTTGTGTTAGATTTTCAGATGCCTCATTATACAGGTGGTGCTCAGGTTCAGAACATTTATGCCTCATTTCAAATCTCTGATAGTGCAAAGAGAAAACCACCCATCTTTTGTCATCAACACATTGTCTAAAGAAATGTCACATCGGGAGCTACTTTGAGCTGGCATTGGTACGCTCATATCCTCAGCGTGGTGGGCAGTAGCAGCCAACATACTGGCTATGGGCTGGCCTTTGTGCTTTTGCACTCTGCTCCCTCTTTTGCTGTGCTACTGGTAAGTGGGACCACCTTATTTTTCTCCATAACTAGGATGGCCTTCTATCCATGTGTTGTCTAGGACCGCATCATCTTCCATGCACTGCTTACCCCTGCTCTCCTTGCTGATCTTCACACTTGCAGTAAACCGCAGCAGTTGGCACCTTTGTTTCTTCATCCTCAAAGATGTGCTGCTGTGGTTCAATGACTGTGTACACTAGCCCTCCACCATACTCATCCTCATACAGAACAAATCGTTGGACTGCAGTGCACTTAGTCTCTTCCATTTCTGAGGCAGCGCCAGATAAATGGGCCACAGAACCCCAGCCAGTGCAGTCGTCAAAATTAAGATTTGACTGCAGCATGACTTCGAGATCTGACTGCTTAGCTGATTTGCAAGAGGATGAGGTGGAAGACAGATGCCCATGGCATGCAGGTACCAACTTTTTCATGTCAGTATTTACACAGCAGTTTCTGCTATTACATGTATTCCCTTTGCATAGTCACTGGTGTGCATACCTTATCTCCATATAGTGATGTTTTTTTAGGTTTTTGCACCCAGTTCAGACTTAGAATGGAGTTCCAAACGTTATTCCATATTTGTTAGTAGTTTTTCGTTTGTGAACCCACCCCACTCACACCTATTGCCAATCCACATGATACGTATATATAGCTTGGGCCTCAGCTTCCCATACACGGTAAGTTTTTTAACTGCATGAGAGGACACACACAAGCTAGGGACCCCAACGTAGAGAAATACTTTGGCGTAGTGTTGGGGCTCTATTGCATTGATCAATTCAGTAGCTAAATTTCTCTTTATTCATATATTCATGGCAGTAATGCAGGTTTCATTTTTCACATTTCATTCTAACATATAGCTATTGGATTTTTCATGTCACTATTCACACAGCAGTTTCTGCTATTACTAGAGATGAGCGAACCGGTCGCGGTTCGGCTCGAGGTCGGTTCGCCGAACGGGGGTCCCGTTCGAGTTCGGTTCGTCGAACGTTCGACGAACAAAACTCGAACCAATAGGCTATAATGGGAGGCAATCACAAACATAAAAATGCATTATAAATGTACACAAACAGTTAATAAACATTGCCATAACACTTACCGGTCCTCGCGATCCCTTCTGCACTCTGTCTCCTGCCGCTATTCCATCCGATGATCGCTGAATCCTCCCGGTGACCGGCACTGCCAGCCGAGATGCAGGACCTATTGTGACGTCAAAATAGCCATGTGACCAGTCACGTGGCTATTATCTCATTGGCTACAGACTGGTCACATGACTATGACGCGTCATGTAGGACCTGCGAGTGCATCTCTCCGGTACACGGTGCACATATGTGTATCGCCGTGTACCGGCGACATGCTCTAGCACACGGTCGACTCCCCATTCCGTTAGGGACCAGCTGACACAGCCGGTCATTAACGGAGATCACCGTTGCCATAGCAACGCAGTTAGCGGTGACGTCACCGCTAACCACGGCTCCGAGAGCACCGTTGCTATGGTAACGCATCTGTCAGCGTTACCGCTGTTACCGCTGACAGCCAGCAGCACTGATCTCTCACTGAGTGAAGGCTGCACGCTGCTTCCCGATTGTAGTGAGGATTGTACTGAGGATGAGGTTCCCCAGCCCCAAGTGATGGGCTGGTGCACCTCATCCTCACTACAATCGTCACTACTACTACACTAGAAAGAAAGAAGACAGAAGAGCAGGATCGTGGAGGGCTGACAGGGGGTAATAAAGATGGAGTCTCTAATGTGTCTGTGTATTTATTTCTATTAAAGTATTTTTTCTCTGTGTGATGTTTTTTTTTAACCCTTTATTGGAGATTCTTAATGGCCGGGTCAAACATGCCTGACATTAAGAATCTCTGGCTTAATACTGGCTAGTAAAACAAAGCCAGTATTAACTCATGATTACCCAAGAAGCCACCCGGCTCCAGGGCTGTTGGAAGAGTTGGATACAGCGCCAGATGATGGCGCTTCTATGAGAGCGCCATTTTCTGGGACGGCTGCGGACTGAAATCCGCAGCAGAGGCGCCCAGAAACCTCGGGCTTACCTGTGCTGCGGATTCCAATCCCCAGCTGCCTAGTTGTACCCGGCTGGACACAAAAATGAGGCGAAGCCCACGTCATTTGTTTTTTAATTATTTCATGAAATAAGTGAAATAATTAAAAAAAAACGGGCTTCCCTATATTTTTGGTTCCCAGCCGGGTACAAATAGGCAACTGGGGGTTGGAGGCAGCCCGTGGCTGCCTGCTGTACCTGGCTAGCATACAAAAATATGTCGAAGCCCACGTCATTTTTTTGGTGGGCAAAAAAATTCTGCATACAGTCCTGGATGGAGTATGCTGAGCCTTGTAGTTCTGCAGCTGCTGTCTGCTCTTCTCCATACAGACAGACAGCAGCTGCAGAACTACAAGGCTCAGCATACTCCATCCAGGACTGTATGCAGAAGTTTTTTGCCCCCTGAAAAAATTATGTGGGCTTCGCCATATTTTTGTATGCTAGCCAGGTACAGCAGGCAGGTACGGCTGCCCCCAACCCCCAATTGCCTATTTGTACCCGGCTGGGAACCAAAAATAAAGGGAAGCCCTTTTTTTATTATTTCATGAATTTCATGAAATAATTAGAAAACAAATGACGTAGGCTTCGCCCCATTTTTGTGTCCAGCCAGGTACAACTAGGCAGCTGGAGATTGGAATCCGAAACACAGGTTGGCCTGAGCTTTCTGGGCCCCACTGCTGCGAATTGCAGTCTGCAGCCGCCTCAGAAAATGGCATTTTCATAGAAGCGCCATCTTCTGGCGCTGTATCCAACTCTTCCAGCACCTGCCTGCTATACCTGGCTAGCATACAAAAATATGGCGAAGCTCACGTCCTTTTTTTGTAGTTTTTTGGCAAAAAAAATAAAAAATGCTTCCCTGGATTTTCCATTGCCAGTGAAGGTAACACCAAGCAGTGGGGGTTAGCAGCCAGTAGCTGCTTGGATTACCCTTAGCTAGCAATACAAAAAATGCAGCGGGAGCCCATATATATTTTTTTTAATTATTTATTTAAATAACTAAAAATAAAATGGGCTTCCCTGTATTTTGATTGCTGGACATCACAGTGCTGTAAAAATAAATCTTTAAAAAAATGACGTAGCGCTCCGCAGTATTTTTGATTCTCAGCGCAGATAAAGCAGACAGCTATGGGTTGCCACCCCCATCTGCCTGCCGTTACCTTGGTTGGCAATCAAAATACAGGGAAGCCCATTAATTTTTTCTATTTAAAAAATAGTTAAAAAAAAAAATGACGTTGGGTCCCCCCATTTTTGATAGCCAGCTAGGGTAAAGCAGACGACTGTAGCCTGAAAACCACAGCTGGAAGCTTTACCGTGGTTGGGGATCCAATGTGGAAGTCCCCTCAGGCTCTTTTTTATAATTATTTTATAAATATTAATAATTACACAATAAAAGTAGGGTCCCCCCCAAATTGGATCACCAGCCAAGGTAAAGCGGACAGCTGTGGTCTGGTATTCTCAGAGTGGGAAGGTCCATAGTTATTGGGCCTTCACAGCCTAAAAATAGCAGGCCGCAGGCACCCCAGACGTGGCGCATCCACTAGATGCGCCAATCCTGGCGCTTCACCCCAGCTCATCCCGTGCCCTGGTGCAGTGGCAAACGGGGTAATAAATCGGGTTGAAACTAGCTGTAAAGTAACCTGAGATCAAGCCCAGCAGTTTGTGATGTCATGGCGTCTATTAGATACCCAACATCATAAACTGTAAGTACTAACAAAAAAAAAAATCGACAAAAGAAATTTATTTGAAAAAACAGTCCCCAAAACATTTCCTCTTTCACCAATTTATTGTAAGAAAAAAAATAAAGGGGTCCCACGACGACTCTGGACCATCTAGAATATGGGGGTGAGACACTCAGGGAACGTATCCCCTATTTTCTAGGAGTGCGGACCCTTCATGTGAGGAGTGCGGGTGCAATGAATCTGCACTCACTCTTCTCGGGTCCACAGCAGCAGAGTCCATGTCGTAATGGTTGCTACCAAAGCTGCAATGCCCTGCTCATGAGGTAAGGGCATGCCTAATCAGGAGAACTACTGTAGAGGAAGCTCTGCTCACTGGTATATAGGTGCTCAGAGGTAATAATAGATAAAATTAGTGAGTAACCTCGGCACTTTAAATCTCCCAGACTAAGTCAGTAAGTCACAACGGATAGTAATGCAAAATCACTCTTTATTGGTCCGTATTAAGAAAAAAAATTTTTTCATAAGCATATATGTTTTTGTCCAAAACAAGTTACAAATGACGTTTCAGCCTGAGCCTTCATCAGATTGGACTTATCTGCATGTAATCATGAAAAATGACAATAATCAGTATCACATAAGAGTGAGAGAACAATAACATAAACTCGAACAATGTAGAGGTACAATTGGGATGCAGCAAAAAAATTGCAACACGGCAAGAAATGAAACACATGATACAAATGTTATAATACAGTACAAGGACAATATAGTAATGACAAATATGGGGTCAGAGTAGGCTTAGACAGCTCTGGTACGAAAGAGATGTCAATCATAAAGTAACATGTGCAGTAGGTGTAAAGCTACAGTATGCATGGCAGAGCTAATGGGTAGACCGACCATAGAAAAAGAACGGAGAAAAAGTGGAGAAAAAATGGAGAAAAAAATGGAGAAAAAGTGGAGAAAAAGTGGAGAAAAAGTGGAGAAAAAAATGGAGAAAAAGTGGAGAAACAAATGGAGAAAAAGTGGAGAAAAAGTGGAGAAAAAAATGGAGAAAAAGTGGAGAAAAAGTGGAGAAAAAGTGGAGAAAAAGTGGAGAAAAAGTGGAGAAAAAGTGGAGAAAAAGTGGAGAAAAAGTTTAGAAAAAGTGGAGAAAAAGTTTAGAAAAAGTGGAGAAAAAAATTGAGAAAAAGTGGAGAAAAAGTGGAGCACCCTTTGATGCCTTTCATGTGGCACTAAGGGGTGCTTAGCTTTGTATTTAGCCAAAAAATGAAAAAAAAAAATTACGTAGGGTTCCCCCTAGTTTTGTAGCCAGCTAGGGTAAAGCAGACGGCTGCAGCCTGCAGACCACAGCTGACAACCTCACCTTGGGTGGTAATCCAAAACTGAGGGCACCCCATGCTGTTATTTTAAATTAAATAAATAATTTAAAAAAAAAAAAACAGGTAGGGGTCCCCCAAAATTGGATCACCAGCCAAGGTAAAGCAGACAGCTGAGGCCTGATATTCTCAGACTAGGGAGGTCCATGGTTATTGGACTCTCCCCAGCCTAAAAATAGCAGGCCGCAGCCGCCCCAGAAGTGGCGCATCCATTAGATGCGCCAATCCTGGTGCTTCGCCCCAGCTCATCCCGCGCCCTGGTGCGGTGGCAAACGGGGTAATATATGGGGTTAATACCAGATGTGTAATGTCACCTGGCATCAAGCCCTGGGGTTGGTGAGGTCAGGCGTCTATCAGATACCCGACATCACCAACCCAGTCAGTAATAAAAAAAAAATAGACGACAAACACATTTTTATTTGAAAAAACACTCCCCAAAACATTCCCTCTTTAACCAATTTATTAGAAAGAAAAACAAATCCAGGTCTGGTGTAATCCAAGGGGTTGCCATGACGATCCACACTGTCCCAGTAAATGAAGAGCAGAATGTTCCCCATTGGCTGGGAGAGCAATGCAGTGACCTGAGCTAACATCAATGGGTCAGCCCAAGGTCACTGCAGGGGATGACAAGTGCTGCTGTCAGCGAGGTACATTACCTGTGCTGATCTCCAGCACACTGACAGCCCCTGTCACTGAGTTCAATGACCGGCGCCTTCACACCAAGTATCGCGAGAGGCCCGTGACGTCACCGCTAGTCAGTCTCGGGTCGGAAGCGAGAGAAGGTGATGTGACAAGCGGCGGCCATGGAGGACAGTGACAGCGCTGAGGTCGGGATGGCGGGACTTCATCACCGCAGGTAAGCCGAGCGGGACCATGTGTGTGTGTGTGTGTGTGTGTGTGTGTGTATGTGTACGTGTGTACAATACATGCCGCGGGCAGAAGGGGGTGGAGCGAGCTGAGCGGGGAAGTGTGGGCTTCCTGCACGTAACTAGGATAAACATCGGGTTACTAACCAAAGCGCTTTGGTTGGATACCCGATGTTTATCTTGGTTACCAGCTTCTGGCAGGCTGCCAGCGATGGCTCCTGCACACTGTAGCTGTAAAAAGCCCTGCTTTTTGCTGCTAGAACCGTTCTCGAACGTATCTAGAACTATCGAGCTTTTGCAAAAAGCTCGAGTTCTAGTTCGATCTCGAACAGCCCCCAAAATCACTCGAGCTTAGAACTGGAGAACCTCGAACCTTGAACCGCGCTCAACTCTAGCTATTACATGTATTCCCCTTGCATAGTCACTGGTGTGCATACCTTATCTCCATATAGTGATGTTTTTTTAGGTTTTTGCACCCAGTTCAGACATAGACTGGAGTTCCAAACGTTATTCCTTATTTGTTAGTAGTTTTTCGTTTGTGATCCCACCCCACCCACACCTATTGCCAATCCACATTATACGTATATATAGCCTGGGTCTCAGCTTCCCATACACGGTAAGTTTTTTAACTGCATGAGAGGACACACACAAGCTAGGGACCCCAACGTAGAGAAATACTTTGGCGTAGTGTTGGGGCTCTATTGCATTGATCAATTCAGTAGCTAAATTTCTCTTTATTCATATATTCATGGCAGTAATGCAGGTTCCATTTTTCACATTTCATTTTAACATATAGCTATTGAATTTTTCATGTCAGTATTCACACAGCAGTTTCTGCTTTTACATGTATTCCCCTTGCATAGTCACTGGTGTGCATACCTTATCTCCATATAGTGACTTTTTTTAGGTTTTTGCACCCAGTTCAGACATAGAATGGAGTTCCAAACGTTATTCCTTATTTGACTTCGGGATCTGACTGCTTGGCTGATTTGCAAGAGGATGAGGTGGAACACAGATGCCCATGGCACGCAGGTACCAACTTTGTGATTTCAGCAGTGAGGTATTTGAAGATCAGGATGCTAGTGTAGAAGTTATCTACATAGAGGTGGTAACCCTGATCCAGCAGTGGGTGTACCAATTCCAACATCATTTTCGCACTCACTCCCGGGCAGGGGGACATTCAGGGTTTTGAATTCAGGTGTCTCTCTCTTTAAAGGGGTGTACTCTGAGGTACTCTTGCACAGTTTGTATAATTTTATTTTGTACCTTGTCCTCTCACTGGGCAAGTGTTGTCAGAATTTAAGCCTTGAAGTGCATTAGTGAATCATCTCTGCAAATGTCCCTTTGTGGAATGTACATCTTAGCTCAATTGATCAATTACTGGCCAAATTTTGAAATGTTGATCAAAGTTTGGGTCATCTCGGGGTGAACACTGTGCATTATCACTAAAATGTAAAAATTTACAAATGGCCTCAAAAGGTCATAGCCATGGAGAAAAACTGGAGAGTTATATAAAACATCAACAGTCCAATATGGATAAATTTCTGGCTTCTTCATTACCCCCATGTGAATTACAAGGCCCCAAAACTTCATCATTTCTATTGCATCTGTCGCGGGCGGAGGAGGGGACGCCGCGCTCTCCCACTGCTCGTGTCTGGCCGCTGCTGCGGCTGCCGCTGCTCGGTGGTGGCTCGAGCGGTGTGCTGGATCCCGGGGACTCGAGCGGCGCTCCTCGCCCGTGAGTGAAAGGGGTGAATTGGTGGTGGGGATTTGGTTATTGTCCGTGACGCCACCCACGGTTGTGGTGATTTTTGGTAACACCACCGCTGCTCTGTATGGGGATCCCGGGAGCGGTGACAGGGAGCAGCTGAGTTGTTAGTTCTCCCCTCCGTGAGTAGGGGTTGGTTGTCCCGGGGCACAGTGATGGGGTGAAGGATGGGTGATGGCAGGCCGGGTGCGGGGCCTGGTGAGGTGCAGGGTCGCGGGGGCAGCGCTGTGCCGCACGGCACGGTGGTACTCACTCAGCCTGAGACGATGACACAGTTCTCGGTAAAACACACGGCTGGAAAGACGGTTCCCACGGACGGCTGCTGTTGCTTTTCCCCGGTAGTTAACGGTGACTGTCTCTTTCCCTGCACCTAGTACTTCTGTTGGTTCCAATGGGTTCCCACCGGTAACCCGCTCCCCGGCTTGGATATGGGCCGGAGGAGCCCCTCTTTGCCCGCAGGCGCTGGCCCTGAGAAACTGGTTCCTTGGCGGTGGCGGTGTCTCTCTCATACGGTTGGACTGTTGCCTTCAATCGGGACTTAGTTGTTTGGAAACCCGGAGGTCCCCTTCACTGACGGATTTGGCAAATTCACGGCGACTCCAAGCCTTGCCGGGATCCGAAAGGCCCCTGCCAATGGTGCTGGCTTCTCCTTGTGTACCGGTCCGGTACCGCCGGGCCACCGCTCGTCCATGGTCCTTACGGCAACTCCGATAGGCCACTACTGCAGATGGTCACCGCCGTCTGCTAACCTTGCTGTCTCTGTCCGGGGCACACACCCGGACGCTCTCAGATAGTTGCTCCACTACCACTTTACTCTTCACACTCTCTCGTCCAAAACTAATCTGCTCTCTTTTCCCGCCTCCAGGACTGTGATCTCCTCGGTGGGCGGGGCCAACCGCCTGGCCCACCCCCTGGTGTGAACATCAGCCCCTGGAGGAAGGCAACAAGGATTTTTGGGTCTAGCTTTGATGTGCCTAACCGGGGTGTAGGGTGTGGTGATGTCATTACCTGTGACCCCTGGCTTGTCCATGGCATCACATTCCCCCTTAGCAAAATGCAGACCGTCCGCGGGCTGCCCGTCCAACACCGGTTTTATTTTTCTTTTTAACTGTAAAAATATAAAAATGTAAAACGGTGACAGACAGACAATTAAAATAACATCTTCCCACATCGGGAGGTACTCTTACTTAAACGGTTTCAATGGTTTCAAACGGTTACGGCTTCCGCTCTCTCCCACCCAAGCAACCTGGCCCTGATGCTGCCCCTAGCCAACAGGCAGCACCCCTTGACCCCAGTCCTGCACAAATTGCCCGAGCGGGTTCTGTCCTTTCCAGGGGACCCACGTCCATGGGGAACCCCTGAAACCCCCAGAGGATTGCCACCGGTTCCTGTGGTGGCTGAGCCCCAGCCTGCTCCACTGCGGGCCCTTCCTCCAATCTGCCTCTCCGGAGGCGGCAACAGTTGGAAGCTGCAACAACACATTATTTACAAGCCACAAATTTGTGGTTGCCTTGCAAGTTCTCAGGCATGTTCATAAAGAGTTCTTTATCATCATCATTTATCATTCACTTATCATTCATTTTCAAACTTTTCAAACTGTGAACAGCACTCTGGTGGTCCCAACGGGGACAACTCTTAGGCGGAGGACCGCCGACTTTTACTGCTCAACAGTCCATTCTCAATCGCGGGGCTCTAGTGCCACCTTCACATGGTGCACCGCTGTGGACCCCGATGGTAGCTCGCTGCGGGTGATCTTCCTCTATATTCATGCGGGCATGCACATCCGCTCTACACCTCTCTCGGGCATCGATCTCTCTGCGCAGCTGCCGTTGCCGCCGCTCCCAGTATGGAGCACTTTTTGCTTGCTCCGGTTCAGCGTGTGCGGGGGACGGACCCAGCCAGAGTCCCTCCGTGTCGGCTACGACCGGCACCTTCAGTAATGAGGGACCCCGCTGTGACATGGCCTGCTCTCCCTCCTGGCAGCTGCATCCCCGCCGTGCCTCCAGTGCATCTTTGCTGACGGCAAACCACTTTACTCCTCACACTCTCTCGTCCAAAACTAATCTGCTCTCATTTCCCGCCTCCAGGACGGTGATCTCCTCGGTGGGCGGGGCCAACCGCCTGGCCCACCCCCTGGTGTGAACATCAGCCCCTGGAGGAAGGCAACAAGGATTTTTGGGTCTAGCTTTGATGTGCCTAACCCGGGGTGTAGGGTGTGGTGATGTCATTACCTGTGACCCCTGGCTTGTCCAGGGCATCACACATCTATGGGAGGCCAGAAAGAAAATGATTAAGGGGAGTTTCTGGCTAAAATTTGTTGGGTGTATAAATTTATCTCCACCATGAGACTTACAAAGTTCTCAGAGAAAAAGACTTTAAAAAGTTTATTTCAGTGAAGTCGGCCATGTCAAATTGGATTTCTAATTGGGAGACAAAATCAAGATCCTGAGGTTCATAATCTTCTGTCACAAAATAAGGAATATGAAGCTCATAATTTTCGGAGGGGAGAGGGTTGAGGTCCATATGGGGTCACTAATGGTGGGTGCTGCTGGCTCATTTGCCGGTCTTGGGTGTCTGTGTGGGGGCTCATTACCACGGGCAGAAGAAAAGGAGAAGGAAAAATAAAGGAAGGTGGAATCCTCTTCTTCCCTAGCAATGTTGGAGGCAAGGAATTGGTATGCCTCTATGGCTGAATAATATGTTTAGGAAAAGCGGGACATTTTATTTTTCACATGGATAGTGTGTGTGTCTGTTGAGTTTTTCACTTGTTTGCGTTTGTTGGATAACCAAATTTTATTTAGATGTGTTTTTGGTTTAAATTTTTTTTTTTATTTCTTCTATTTTGAACAGAAAAAATAAAAGAAAGAATAGAAGAAAAGAATCTAGACAAAAAAAGATACAAATAAAATAAAAAGGACAATATAAAAATATGTTAAAATAAAAGTTACTAAAAGGGCGACAGTAAAAATAATTTACTGGCAACTAACTTACGCTTACTGTAATTCAATACAGTAGAATAAAACTGCAGTATAATTACTACAATCATTTTCCACTACATATCAGAAACTACAATTCCTAAACGGACATCAGTAAAACAAAAAACTGAGCGCTCGCAACTATCTGATGCTAATTCTGATTCTATTCTGGATACTACCTCATCTTTTTTGGGCCATCATACCTGGGTACTCCACCATCATCGATTTCAAACCAAGAATTCACACCAGATTATCAACCTACCATCTTATCCAGGAACATACTCCCTTTGAGTGACAGACTTCATGAGCCTCGTGAGGAACCTTTAAAGGTGAAACGTGTCGTGGCATACAGTCCTGCTATATCGACTAGAAGTAAGATAAGAAGCCTCCTTTGCTAAATTATCCCTTGTCATATATAACCCAGGCACCTTTTATATTGTTATGCACTTTAGTAGGCACTTGCAATTTTCTGGCAGGGATAATCAGGGCTGACTAGGGATAGCTGACAGCAACTATCTAACGCTAATTATGATTATATTTTAGAAAAAAATACTTTAGTATAAGCTGATTACTACAGTATATTTTTACTGTCCCTAATCTAGCAATATCAATTAATCTATATTATTTTTATATGCCAGATTTTTTTTTACTATGGGATGCACTTTTTTATCAAAATAACATCTTGGCAAAATTTATGTACGTTTTATAATCCGCAGTCAGTAAGGTCAGCAGTGCCAGACCTCCTTGACTGCTCAATTAAATGACCATGCAGAATATCATTAAGTACAGTGATCCTTTCGCTGAAATAACTAAGCAGCTGCACAGTTATCTCTAATGCTGGGCAGGAGAGACTGAACAGACCTTGCTAGAAAGAAAAGCATATGTCCACATCATGGTTAATAGACTGGATTTCTAGTGCACAAGATTAGGAAAAATGATATTGTTAGGCGTAGACAACGAGTTGATTTACACTTAGAAGGAAAACACATATATACAAAATATATATATATATATATATATATATATATATATATATATAGATATATATATAGATATATATATATACACATACATATATATACATATATATATACATATATATATATATATATATATATGTGTGTATATATATATATATATATATATATATATATATATATATATATATATATATTAGTCATATGAAAAGGTTTGGGCACCCCTATTAATGTTAACCTTTTTTCTTTATAACAATTTTGTTTTTTGCAACAGCTATTTCAGTTTGATATATCTAATAACTGATGGACTGAGTAATATGTAAGTATGGGCACCCTTATCAACTTCTTGATTTGAACACTCCTAACTACTTTTTACTGACTTACTAAAGCACTAAATTGGTTTTGTAACCTCATTGAGCTTTGAAATTCATAGGCAGGTGTATCCAATCATGAGAAAAGGTATTTAAGGTGGCCACTTGCAAGTTATTCTCCTATTTGAATCTCCTATGAAGAGTGGCATCATGGGCTCCTCAAAACAACTCTCAAATGATCTGAAAACAAAGATTATTCAACATAGTTCTTCAGGGGAAGGATACAAAAAGTTGTCTCAGAGATTTAAACTGTCAGTTTCCACTGTGAGGAACATAGTAAGGAAATGGAAGAACACAGGTACAGTTCTTGTTAAGCCCAGAAGTGGCAGGCCAAGAAATATATCAGAAAGGCAGAGAAGAAGAATGGTGAGAACAGTCAAGGACAATCCACAGACCACCTCCAAAGACCTGCAGCTTCATCTTGCTGCAGATGGTGTCAATGTGCATCGGTCAACAATACAGCACACGTTGCACAAGGAGAAGCTGTATGGGAGAGTGATGCGAAAGAAGCCGTTTCTGCAAGCACACCACATACAGAGTCGCCTGAGGTATGCAAAAGCACATTTGGACAAGCCAGTTACATTTTGGAAGAAGGTCCTTTGGACTGATGAAACAAAGATTGAGTTGTTTGGTCATACAAAAAGGCATTATGCATGGAGGCAAAAAAACACGGCATTCCAAGAAAAGCACTTGCTACCCACAGTAAAATTTGGTGGAGGTTCCATCATGCTTTGGGGCTGTGTGGCCAATGCCGGCACTGGGAATCTTGTTAAAGTTGAGGGTCGCATGGATTCAACTCAGTATCAGCAGATTCTTGACAATAATGTGCAAGAATCAGTGACGAAGTTGAAGTTACGCAGCGGATGGATATTTGAGCAAGACAATGATCCAAAACACTGTTCCAAATCTACTCAGGCATCCATGCAGAGGAACAATTACAATGTTCTGGAATGGCCATCCCAGTCCCCAGACCTGAATATCATTGAAACACTGTGGGATGATTTGAAGCGAGCTGTCCATGCTCGGCGACCATCAAACTTAACTGAACTGGAATTGTTTAGTAAACAGGAATGGTCAAATATACCTTCATCCAGGATCCAGGAACTCATTAAAAGCTACAGGAAGCGACTAGAGGCTGTTATTTTTGCAAAAGGAGGATCTACAAAATATTAATGTCACTTTTATGTTGAGGTTCCCATACTTTTGCACTGGTCAAATTTTGTTTAAATGTGGATTGCACATTTTCTGTTAGTACAATAAACCTCATTTCAATCCAGAAATATATTACTCAGACCATCAGTTATTAGATATATGAAACTGAAATAGCTGTTGCAAAAACCCAAATTGTTATAAAGAAAAAAGGTTAACATTAATAGGGGTGCCCAAACTTTTTCATATGACTGTATATATACGTACATATATATATATATATATATATATATATATATATATATATATACAGTGCCTACAAGTAGTATTCAACCCCCTGCAGATTTAGCAGGTTTGATAAGATGCAAATAAGTTAGAGCCTGCAAACTTCAAACAAGAGCAGGATTTATTAACAGATGCATAAATCTTACAAACCAACAAGTTATGTTGTTCAGTTAAATTTTAATACATTTTCAACATAAAAGTGTGGGTCAATTATTATTCAACCCCTAGGTTTAATATTTTGTGGAATAACCCTTGTTTGCAATTACAGCTAATAATAGTCTTTTATAAGACCTGATCAGGTTGGCACAGGTCTCTGGAGTTATCTTGGCCCACTCCTCCATGCAGATCTTCTCCAAGTTATCTAGGTTCTTTGGGTGTCTCATGTGGACTTTAATCTTGAGCTCCTTCCACAAGTTTTCAATTGGGTTAAGGTCAGGAGACTGACTAGGCCACTGCAACACCTTGATTTTTTCCCTCTTGAACCAGGCTTTGGTTTTCTTGGCTGTGTGCTTTGGGTCGTTGTCTTGTTGGAAGATGAAATGACGACCCATCTTAAGATCCTTGATGGAGGAGCGGAGGTTCTTGGCCAAAATCTCCAGGTAGGCCGTGCTATCCATCGTCCCATGGATGCGGACCAGATGGTCAGGCCCCTTGGCTGAGAAAAAGCCCCACAGCATGATGCTGCCACCACCATGCTTGACTGTAGGGATGGTATTCTTGGGGTCGTATGCAGTGCCATCCAGTCTCCAAACGTCACGTGTGTGGTTGGCACCAAAGATATCGATCTTGGTCTCATCAGACCAGAGAACCTTGAACCAGTCTGTCTCAGAGTCCTCGAAGTGATCATGAGCAAACTGTAGACGAGCCTTGACATGATGCTTTGAAAGTAAAGGTACCTTACGGGCTCATCTGGAACGGAGACCATTGCGGTGGAGTACGTTACTTATGGTATTGACTGAAACCAATGTCCCCACTGCCATGAGATCTTCCCGGAGCTCCTTTCTTGTTGTCCTTGGGTTAGCCTTGACTCTTCAGACAAGCCTGGCCTCAGCACGGGTGGAAACTTTCAAAGGCTGTCCAGGCCGTGAAAGGCTAACAGTAGTTCCATAAGCCTTCCACTTCCGGATGATGCTCCCAACAGTGGAGACAGGTAGGCCCAACTCCTTGGAAAGGGTTTTGTACCCCTTGCCAGCCTTGTGACCCTCCACGATCTTGTCTCTCATGGCCTTGGACTGCACCTTTGTCTTTCCCATGTTGACCAAGTATGAGTGCTGTTCACAAGTTTGGGGAGGGTCTTAATTAGTCAGAAAAGGCTGGAAAAAGAGATAATTAATCCAAACATGTGAAGCTCATTTTCTTTGTGCCTGAAATACTTCTTAATACTTTAGGGGAACCAAACAGAATTCTTGTGGTTTGAGGGGTTGAATAATAAATGACCCTCTGAATAAACTTTTCACAATTTAAAAAAAAAATAAAAAAAGAAATAACATTCTTTTTTGCTGCAGTGCATTTCACACTTCCAGGCTGATCTACAGTCCAAATGTCACAATGCCAAGTTAATTCCGAATGTGTAAACCTGCTAAATCTGCAGGGGGTTGAATACTACTTGTAGGCACTGCATATATATATATATATATATATATATATATATATATATATATATATATAAATTTATATATATATATATATATACACACACACGTGTATATATATTTATATATATATATATATATATACGTACACATATATATACATATATATACATATATACAGTGGAACCTTGGTTAACGAGAACAATCCGTTCTGGGAGTGTGCTTGTTAACCAAGTTACTCGTTCAGCAAAGCAAGATTTCCCATAGGAAATCATTGCAATGCAGACAATTCGTTCCACAACTTGTTAAATGTCCCATCCTGGTCCCCTATTGTGTCATTTCACACATGCACAAACACACACAAGCACGCACGCACATGCACATATTATGCTCACCTTACCTTCTGTTCCATCGCCGGTCTACTGGGACTTTCTGTTCGCTAGTAAGGGCTGTGTATCTGGTAACCATCGCGACGAGGGAGGAACTTCCGCACCCAGAGCGCTGACATCAAAGGCAGGAGCCGCTTGCCTTTGATTGGTCAGCGCGCTGCCTTTGAGTAGCGTCTGACAGCCGAAGTTCCTGCCTCATCGCGATGCTTGTGGATACACATCCTGAAGTGGCGAACTACAGGACCCAGGAGGCTGGCGATGGAATGGAAGGTACACATATTATTCTCACCTTACCTTCCGTTCCATCGCCAGCCTCCTGGGTGTTGTAGTTCGCTGTGAGGATTCCTCCCTTGTCGCGATGTACCGAAAAATTACAAGAACCATAAGGCTGGCGATAGAACGGAAAGTAAGGTGAGCATAATACTGTATGTGTGTTTGTGCCTGCGTGCGTGTTTGTTTGTGTGTGTTTTGTGTGTGCTTGTGTGTGTTTGTGTGGACTGCAAGAGTGGGTCCGAGCGCGGTGGATGTACGGAACTGGAAGTGTGTGCGGTGAGTATTTTGCTCGTACAGCAAAGCTTTCTCATAAACTGAGTTACAAATTTCCAGAAAGCTTTGCTTGTTAAGCGAAATTCTTGTTAAGTGGCTTACTCGTTAAGCGAGGTTCCACTGTATATATATATATATATATATATATATATATATAATATCTTTGTTTTCCCACATGAATGGACTGCTTGATTTAAAATCTGCAATAGGCATCCTTTATTGTGTGGAAGTTAAAATAACTTACCCCAATCTCAAAGCACAATGACCAGAGGTTCCTATGATGCAAGTTTACATCATGGGCCGTGAACCCCTATCCAACCATGACATAAACTTACATAAAAGGTCATGAAACAGTTAATGTTTGAACTTTAAAGGGAGCCTGTCACCGGATGTTTATAATACTCACCTTACAGTCAGTACAGAGCAGACTGGTCGTAAGGGCATCTCCGTTCTCTGGGACCGCGCCTCCTCTTTTGGCCATCTTTGTCCTCCTTCTTCTGAAGCTAGTATGGATGATGCATTCTACGTCATCTACACTAGCCGACATTAAGGTCCTGTGCAGGCGCACTACAATATATTGATATGCCCTAGTCAGAGCAGATGAAATTTTGCCTGCGTAGGACCTCAATGTCGGCTTGTGTATATGACGTAGAACGCGTCATCCACACTAGCTTCAGAAGGACAAAGATGGCCGAAAGAGGAGGAGCGGACCCAGAAAATGGACACGCATCCCATCCGACCAGTCTGCTCTGCACTGACCGTTAGGTGAGTATTTTAAACATCCAGTGACAGGTTCCCTTAAAGGCAGCATACTGGCTAAATGGTTAGCACTGTTACTTTGTAGCACTGGTGTCCTGAGTTTAAAGGACAACATCTGCAAAGAGATTGTATATTCTCCCTGTGTTTGCGTGGGTTTCCTTCCCACATTCCAAAGAGATACTGAAAGGGAATTTAAATTGTGAGCCCCAATGGGGACAGTGATGGGGATGTATGTATTTTTATTGGGCTATATAAGCAAAGCATGATAATAGTTTAAATTATATTGATCTACTGAAATAATGTAAGCAGAAGATATAGTATGTTCAGATATGTATTCTATTACATTTTTTAATGAGAGGGTTTTCAATAGCCAGAAAACCATCTGTATATATGGACGATTTATTTTTTTTAATAGATTAGCATATTTTCACAGTCTATGTAATTGACGGGAAAAATCTCAAAGAAGACTTCTCATGAGAGACGGTAACTTTAAGAGGAACATCTCTGTTCTGCAAGCCCGGATGTAATTAGAAAGCAGGCTGCACCATTCATGTGGTGAGGGAAATGACATGTTGCTGTGATTGATTACATTTATTTCAACTGGAGACGCTTGACAGTTTGCAGTCATAATTCATAAAAATATATTGGGCAATAAGAGCTTTATTCTGCTAAGTAAACTTTCTGAGGATAAAATCTATTGAGAGATGAAGCTACCAAGTTTCAAGTTCACACTGATACAAAGTCTTCATACTGAATATGTTAAAAAAATATATTTTAGAGGGAAATGGGAATTTAAATGTCGAAGTCTTATATTTATTGCATGCAATATAAAATACTGCATGCTGAAATTTTTCTTATAGACTTCATCATAAGAGTTTCATTAGGATTTTCAAAGCACCTGTATTTTCTTTTTCCTTAGAGGAAGATGTAAAGAATATAAGATGATCCTTATGATAAAAAATTTTATATTCGAAAACAAAAAACCTTCATTTTGGACATAAACAATTTCAAAACTGGGTCACAGCTTTGGACAAATCAACTTTCTGTACTTTTTACAGCTTTTCTTAGATGCTAAAATTCACTTTCTTGAATGTTTGGGAAGCAAATATAATTGTTGAAATCGCTTTGAGAAATTACCGGTACATTGTCTATTTTTCTGGTTGAAACAAAATTGCTCACTAAAGGTGTGTGTATATACAGTAATATAGATATATATATATATATATATATATATATATATATATATATATATATATAGTGAGGCCAATTTTGCAATTTTTCCCACCTACAAGGAATGGTGAGGTCTGCAATTATTATCGTAGGTACACTTCAACTGTGTCAGACAGATCCTCCCAAAAAATACAGAAAATATATTGTATGATTTAAAATAAATAAATAAATAATTAACATTTTATTGCATAATATAAGTATCTGATAAAGTACAAAAACAGAACTTAATATGAGAGATGAGCAAACCCTTCAAGGTTTGGTTCGCCGATCTTAGGCAGACTTCCCTATGTTTGCCGAATGGTTCGTCAAATGTTTTTGAACCCCATTGGATTCCAACCTAAGGCAGAGAAAACACATTTAGGGGGGCTTGAAAAGCTTCCAAAACAGCAAAATATGTTTTACAGTGCAGTCCCACTGTTTTGGCACAGTCATTAGCTATTTAGACTATTGACAAGAAATATTGAGGTGGATTAGAGACAGTAGTAGGGCTGGTGCTGCTATACGCCTGCCAGTACAGACAAGACACAACTTGGAGACCCATCTTGTAGTCTTGATATTTAAAAACATTTTAGGCAAACAGCAAGACAGTGGCATCAATTGCCACCCATTTCCCCATAGTGTCATTAAACAGCAGTGAGGTATGGTCAAATTAAAAAATCAAAAGGTGATGAGTGAAAGGATTAGGCCTCCTGCTCACACATTCCTGTCAGTAAAGACAAGACACAGCTTTGAGGCCCATCTATAAGTCTTGATATAGTCATATGAAAAAGTTTGGGCACCCCTATTAATGTTAACCTTTTTTCTTTAGAACATTTTGGGTTTTGGCAACAGCTATTTCAGTTTCATATATCTCATAACTGATGGACTCAGTAATATTTCTGGATTGAAATGAGGTTTATTGTATTAACAGAAAATGTGCAATCTGCATTTAAACAAAATTTGACCGGTGCAAAAGTATGGGCACCTCAACATAAAAGTGACATTAATATTTTGTAGATCCTCCTTTTGCAAAAATAACAGCCTCTAGTCACTTCCTGTAGCTTTTAATGAGTTCCTGGATCCTGGATGAAGGCATATTTGACCATTCCTGTTTACAAAACAATTCCAGTTAAGTTAAGTTTGATGGTCGCCGAGCATGGACAGCACGCTTAAAATCATCCCACAGATGTTCAATGATATTCAGGTCTGGGGACTGGGATGGCCATTCCAGAACATTGTAATTGTTCCTCTGCATGAATGCCTGAGTAGATTTGGAGCGGTGTTTTGGATCATTGTCTTGCTGAATTATCTATCCCCTGCGTAACTTCAACTTCGTCACTGATTCTTGCACATTATTGTCAATAATCTGCTGAAACTGAGTTGAGTCCATGCGATCCTCAACTTTAACAAGATTCCCGGTGCCGGCATTGGCCATACAGCCCCAAAGCATGATGGAACCTCTACCAAATTTTACTGTGGGTAGCAAGTGCTTTTCTTGGATGCCATGTTTTTTTGCCTTCATGCATAACACCTTTTTGTATGACCAAACATCTCAATCTTTGTTTGATCAGTCCAAAGGACCTTCTTCCAAAATGTAACTGGTTTGTCCAAATGTGCTTTTGCATACCTCAGGCGACTCTGCTTGTGGCGTGCTTGCAGAAACGGCTTCTTTCGCATCACTCTCCCATACAGCTTCTCCTTGTGCAAAGTGCGCTGTATTGTTGACCGATGCACATTGACACCATCTGCAGCAAGATGATGCTGCAGGTCTTTGGAGGTGGTCTGTGGATTGTCCTTGACTGTTCTCACCATTCTTCTTCTCTGCCTTTCTGATATTTTTCTTGGCCTGCCACTTCTGGGCTTAACAAGAACTGTACCTGTGTTCTTCCATTTCCTTACTATGTTCCTCACAGTGGAAACTGACAGTTTAAATCTCTGAGACAACTTTTTGTATCCTTCCCCTGAACAATTATGTTGAATAATCTTTGTTTTCAGATCATTTGAGAGTTGTTTTGAGGAGCCCTTGATGCCACTCTTCATAGGAGATTCAAATAGGAGAACAACTTGCAAGTGGCCACCTTAAATACCTTTTCTCATGATTGGGTACACGTGCCTATGAAGTTCAAAGCTCAATGAGGATACAAAACCAATTTAGTGCTTTAGTAAGTCAGTATACAGTAGTTAGGAGTGTTAAAATCAAGAAATTGATAAGGGTGCCCATACTTTTGCACCGGTAAAATTTTGTTTAAATGAGGATTGCACATTTTCTGTTAGTACAATAAACTGCATTTCAATCCAGAAATATTACTGAGTCCATCAGTTATTAGATATATGAAACTGAAATAGCTGTTGCAAAAACCCAAATTGTTATTAAGAAAAAAGGTTAACATTAATAGGGGTGAAAAAACTTTTTCATATGACTGTATTTAAAAAATGTCAGGCAGACAGCAGGACAGTGGCATCAATTGCCCTCCGCCCCCTTTCCCCATAGTATATTTGCACAGCAGGGAGATATGGTCCATTCAATGCACAGTACATGGCCTGGCATTTCCGTTTTTTAAAATCAAAATGTGCATGAGTGACAAGATTAAGCTTCTTGCTACCACAAGCCTGCCAGTATAGGCAAGACACAACTGGGAGACCCATCTTGGAGTCTTGATATTTAAAAACATTTCAGGTTGACAGCAGGACAGTTGCATCAATTGTCCCCTCATTTCTCCATAGCATATTTGCTCAGCAGGGAGGTATGGTCAATTTAACGCACAGTATGTTGTCTGGCATAAAAATCAAAAGGAGGATGATTGACAAGATTAGGCCTCTTGCTGTCACACCTCTGCCAATACAGATAAGACAAAATTTGGAGACCCATATTGGAGTCTTGATATTTAAAACACTTCAGATTTCAGGCAGACATCAGGACAGTGGCATCAAATGCCTCCCCTCCATTTACACATAGTGTATTTTGATAGTAGTGAGGTATGGTCCTAGCCACATCCAAGTACTGCTAAGTATCTGTTACGTCACCACTGGAGTCCGCTCCATCGACTTCTGCTCCGATCGCCAGGCGATGCCGTGTTCCTGCCATGGATGGAGCTGGTGATGAGAGAGGAGTCGATGTCAGCAGCACTGGTGGATACAGGCTCCATTCATCCACTGGTCTGGGTTTCCTGGGGATCTGCAGTGCCACTGGCTGACTGTAGGTGGTGGGTGTCTCCCAGCTGAGGTACCATCATTCAGCTACAGCCTATGGGAAGACACCACACCCTTTTTAATTCCCCTCCAGTCTACTGACCCCAGCCAGAGACAGTTCTGAGAATTCTGGCTCCTGTTTCATCCTGTGATTTTGTATGCTGATTACCGCTTGTTTCCTGACTACCCTCCTGCCTGCTGTTGTTGTACCTCGCTGCCCGATCCGGTTTTGACCTCTGCTTGTTTCTGATTACGTCTTTGCCTGCTGATTCTGTCCCTGTTCCGCAATTCCTGGCTTGACCCTGCCTGACGACTACTCTCTCAGACTGCAGCCTTCCACAGGTAGTGATCTCCAGGGCCCTGTGTAATTCCAAATCCCTGTATAGGGGTTAAAGGGTTTCAGGGTTCTGGGGATCCTGCTTGGCGAGTGGCTTCCCTCTAGCCTGTCCATTACAGCCCGTCCGAGTCTGTGGATCCAGGTAGGCGTTACATTATCTCTGGCCTATCTAACACACACACACACACAAAAAAAAAATTGGATTCTCTCCATGCTGTGCTAAACCAGGTGCACACCCTTTCTGGCCTTGTTCAGGGACTTGCACAGCAAGTGCAAGAGCTCAAGTCTGCTCAGGTTCAAGCCCCTGCAGCACCTACCTCAGCATGTCCAGAATCCCGTAAACTTCAAGGGAGAAGATCACGTTGTGGAGCCAATCGTGGAGAGCCTGGATCTCAGAGGCAATAACTTCCAAAGGAGCAGCAACAGCGCCTCAGTGAGCCCCAGGATTCTCACTCAGGTGCCCAGGTACTCCCTGCAGACCTTATGAGGTTAATGTTACCTGTCCTATTGTCTCACCAGGGAAAATCTCTACGGCTGCAGGCCTTTATTGATTGTGGCTCTGCAGCTAATTTCATAGACATTATTGTAGCAAAAGAGCTGGGTTTGCCTTTGCTAACATTGAATGCTCCCATTAAAATCTCTGCAATTGATAATACCCCTCTCACTCAGGGTGTGGTTAACTTTGTAACCCCAGAGATCTCCATGCTTGTTGGTGCTTTGCATGTAGAATCTGTGTCATTTTTTGTTCTTGAGAATCTTATGTCTGCAGTGGTATTGGGCATGCCATGGCTGCGCAAACATAACCCGGTTATAGACTGGCACCGGGTGAGATTGTGTGCTGGAGCCCTGAGTGTCAGGAGACGTGTATGCCTTTATGTGCCGATATTTGTTCCTCTTATGTCTTCATCTATTAACATGACCAGAGCTGAACCTATCTTCATACCTCATGCATTCAGGGATTTTGCTGATGTGTTTTCTGTTTCTGGCTCTGAAAAATTACCTCCGCACAGAGATTATGACTGCCCCATAGATTTGGTCCCTAATTCCTGACTCCCCAAGGGTAAAATTTATAATCTTTCGGGTCCGGAGCGTCAGGCCATGAAAGATTATATAGCAGACAGTCTGCAGAAGGGGTTAATTAGACCATCCAGGTCACCAGTCGGCGCTGGATTCTTTTTCGTTGATAAAAAAACGGTGGCCTCAGACCTTGTTGTTATGATCCGGAACCATGGAAGACCACCACAAATCATTGGCAAAAGGTGACAAGAGCATTGGCAACTAATCTGGCCGCCATCCCCTTACTAACCATCACAACTAGAAGTATCCGAGGGGTAAACTAACATCCTGTGCACCGCGAACCCAGCCGGAGAACTAACTATCCTAAAGGTAGGAAAGATGAATAACTCTCTGCCTCAGAAAATAGACAAGAATAGCTAGCCCCCCACATTCAAAGACTGCGGTGATATAGGAAAAACACAATACACAGGTAGATGACAGGATTAGCAAAAGGTGAGGCCCCCGCTGACTAAAATAGGAAAGGACAGGAAAGGGACTGATGGTGGCCAGAGAAAAATCGCACGATCTGAACTCCGTCCTATACCAGGTGCCCTTGTCATACCAATGAACAGAAAACAAGAATCATAACAAAGTCAACAAGCCACAAACACATGGACCCAAAGGAGCTATACTCCACACAGAACTGCAGGGAGTTCCTCAACAATCCACTAAGGGGGAAAATCCCTGCAAGCAAATAAACTGAAACCAACCACAGCAAATGACAAACCCAGATAAACAAAAAATAGACAATAAATAAAGAGCAAGCACTTATCTGGGGAAGATGTGGTGTAGAGCAGGATTAAGCAGGCTGGAGATGCAAAGAACAACTGACATCCGGCAACAGCCTGCAATCAGACCAGGATTTAAATAAGCAGAGAGTTAGCAAAGGAAACACCCACTGCACAACACACCTGGTCCAAGTCCGAACCATTCCTGGCCACCAGAGGGAGCCTCCCAGCAGCCAAAACTTAACTAACATTCACAACACCTTGTATTGACTACTGTGAACTGAATGCTATTACTATAAAGAATCAGTACCCTCTGCCACTCATCCCCGATCTTTTTAACCAGCTCATAGGGGCCCGGTGGTTCACCAAGCTGGATCTCAGGGGTGCATATAACCTAATCCGCATCAGAGAAGGATATGAGTGGAAAACAGCATTTAATACTCCAGAGGGACACTATGAGTACCTCGTAATGCCTTTTGGGTTAAGTAATGCGCCGGCTGTCTTTCAGAACTTTGTCAATGACATTTTCAGAGATATCTGTGGTCAGTATATGATGGTCTATCTGGATGACATTCTGATTTATTCTCCGGATGCTACGTCACATGTCCAACATGTTCCCACTGTGCTCCAAAGACTCAAGGAGAACTCCCTCTTTCCTAAATATGAGAAATGTGTTTTTTTGAGGCAGAGGTTAATTTCCCGGGTTATATTTTGTCTGCAGAAGGCTTCCGCATGGATCCCTCTAAGCTTCAACCGATTAAGGAGTGGGTGCAACCCAAGTCTCTGAAAGCCTTGCAGCGTTTCCTTGGGTCTGCTAAATTTTATCGCAAATTTATTAGAGATTTTTCCAAAATTGCCAAACCCCTCACCGATTTGACTAAAAAGGGGGCTGCTGTGGTTAATTGGAAGCCAGAGGCGATCCATGCCTTCTCAAAATTAAAAGACTGTTTTTCCTCAGACCCGATTCTGGTTCAGCCTTACCTTATGCGTCGTTTATTGTAGAAGTCGATGCATCCAAGGTTGGAGTGGGAGCGGTGCTATCCCAAGGTACTCCGTCTCTCACTCAGCTTCATCCTTGTGCCTTCTTTTCCTGCAAGTTTTCTCCCACGGAAAGAAATTATGATATTGGCAATCGAGAGCTGTTGGCCATCAAATGGGCCTTCGAGGAAAGGCGCCACTTCCTCGAAGGCGCCAAACATAAGGTCACAGTTCTCACAGACCATAAGAATCTCACTTATCTGGAATCTGCTAAGAGTCTCAATCCTAAGCAAGCCAGGTGGGCATTGTTCTTCTCCAGATTTGATTTTGTGGTAACGTTTCAGCCTGGTACTAAGAACACCAGAGCTGATGCACTTTCCCGTAGCTTCTGTCCCTCTCAGTCTGAAAACTCTGAACCAGTCCCTATTTTAGCTAAAGGCATTATTATGGCATCTGTTTCCTTGGAGGGTGATAGCAGAGGTCCAGAATACCCAAGACCAAGCTCCTGAAACCACTCCTGACCATAAACTGTGTGTCGCCCCCTCACTTCGCCTACGGGTACTCCAGAAATCCCACAATTCTGTGCTTGCAGGTCACCCTGGTATCGGCAATACCCTCCGACTAGTAACCAGGTATTTTTGGTGGCCAACCATAGCAAAGGATTGTACTGGCTTGTGAAACTTGTGCTCGAGCCAAGGCACCCCGTACCCGCCCTGACGGATTTCTCCAGTCTCTACCTACTCCAGCAAGCCCTTGGACCCACCTCTCCATGGACCTCATCACTGACCTTCCACCCTCAGAAGGGAAGACTTGTATCTGGGTAGTAGTGGCTAGATTCAGCAAACAGTGTCATTTTGTTCCTCTGTCCGGATTACCTAATGCTGAAACTCTTAGCAGGTTGTTCATTAGGCATATTGTGCAGTTACACGGGGTTCCAGAAAATATTGTTTCTGACCGAGGAACACAATTCGTCTCGAAATTCTGGAGGGCATTCTGTAAAAAGATCAATATAGAGTTATCTTTTTCATCTGCCTACCACCCAGAGACCAATGGTCAGACTGAACATTCCAATCAAACCTTTGAGCAATATCTCCGGTGTTATGTGTCTGACCGTCAGTCTGACTGGGTGGAATATCTGCCGCTAGCTGAGTTCGCCATCAATAATCAGTATCAGGAATCCATCCAGACTACCCCCTTTTTCTGCAATTTAGGGCTGCATCAACGTTTTGGTTCTTTTTCTTCCACTGCGGTGGATACTCCTGAGGCTGAAACAACTTTGGACAAGCTGAAGGCTAGCTGATCTGAGGTGAAAGAGAACTTGAAGAAGGCACAGGTTGGTGAAGCCTCCTCGGCTAAAAAGAGACGTTCCATGGGCCCAAACCTTGGCATTGGGGACAAGGTATGGTAATCCACACAGAACATTAAACTCAAGGTCCCTTCTGCTAAGCTGGGTCCCAGATTTATTGGACCTTACGAGATAATTGAGGTCATAAATCCCACGGCTTTCCGCCTGCCACTCCCGCCATCCTTTAAGATATCGAATGTGTTCCACAAGTCCCTCCTCAAGTTATAGCGTGTCGCCATTAACCCAGTAAGGGCCTCCCCTCCTCCTGTTTTGGTTGAAGGTAACTTGACGTATGAGGTACAAAGAATACTTGATTCCCGTGTTGTCTGGGGGGCGGTACAGTATTTAGTGCATTGGAGGGGTTATGGCCCTGAGAAGAGGTCATGGGTCCCTGCAAGCGATATTCATGCTAAGGGTCTGGTCAGGCGGTTTCACCTCCAATTTCCTAGCAAGCTAAGTTTTGAGGGTCCGGAGGCCCCTCGTGGAGTGGGGGGTACTGTTACATCACCACCAGAGTCCATCGACTTCTGCTCCCATCGCCAGGTGACGCCGTGTTCCTGCCGTGGATGGTGCTGGTGATGGGAGAGGAGTCGATGCCAGCGGCGCCAGTGGGCGCAGGCTCTGTTCATCCACTCGTCTGGGTTTCCTTGGGATCTGCAGTGCCACTGGCTGACTGTAGGTGGCGGGTGTCTCCCAGCTGAGGTACCATCATTCCGCTACAGCCTATGGGAAGACACCACACCCTTTTTAATTCCCCTCCTTTCTGCTGACCGCAGCCAAAGATAGTTCTGAGAATTCTGGCTCCTGTTTCGTCTTGTGATTTTGCATGCTGATTACCGCTTGTTTCCTGACTACCCTCCTGCCTGCTGTTTTTGTACCTCGCTGCCCGATCCGGTTTTGACCTTTGCTTGTTTCTGATTATGTCTTTGCCTGCCGATTTTGTCCCTGTTCCGCAATTCTTGGCTTGACCCTGCCTGACGACTACTCTCTCAGACTGCAGCCTTCCATAGGTAGAGATCTCCAGGGCCCTGTGTAATTCCAAATCCCTGTATAGGGGTTAAAGGGTTTCAGGGTTCTGGGGATCCTGCTTGGCGAGTGGCTTCCCTCTAGCCTGTCCATTACAGCCCGTCTGAGTCTGTGGATCCAGGCAAGCGTTACAGTATCAGTACCTAGAAATGTAGTTCTCTGGCTAGTTTTGAGCAGGCAGTGATGCAGTACTGGTGGAAACACCTTTCCTAATCTTTAACAAACACAAAATGGCACATATGCTGCATGTCTGCATTTTATATGCAGGGACATGTGACTTCAGCAACCAATGACACAAGCCCTTGTGTTTTAATCTTGAGGATGTTTTCTACTCCATGACTGACTGCAGGAACATCTGCAAATAAAGTTAAGAAAAAGTGTGCCACTCTCTGGCTTTTCCCAAGTCCCCACCCCCTCCACTCATTAACCACATCCCTCCATTCATCATACAGCACCACGAACCTATCCAAAAGCATAATATGTTATTGGAAAACACAATCAGTTATTGAACAGTACCAAACATGGCCAACTTTTGGGGAAAGTGCTCACATTACCGAGCCAAACTGGCTAAGGTTCGTACCGAATTTGAGTTTGGCAAACCTTTACCAAAAAACTTTGCTCATCCCTACTCCAGAAAACCCTTCTCAGAGAACAAATCACTAAGCTCTTACAAGGGCTCAGGTAAAAAAGAGGTTAAGGTGGATTGACAGGTCCCCAGACAGTGTTTCTTACAGTAAGAGCTCACTCAACAATGTCCTGGGTCTTCAAGTTCACTACCGAGTTGTGTAATATGAACCATGGGAATCCTAACACTATTTGTGCAGGTAGGTCCTTGAGCACATGGCAAGTAATACACTCAGAATGGAGTACACCCATGCTGAGTTCCAGCTCCTCCACACATACCTTGAAGACCCCTTGGAAGAGAAGTGAGGAGTCAAACACTACAGGACTGGGTAACTCAACCCTTAACTCAGAGGAGTGAGCAAACTGTTCATTGATAATATTAGTTCCAGAATCACTATCATGAAACATCTTTAAAGAAATCTTTTTACTTACTAATTTTACCTTGGCAGGTAACAGGCACTGAGACACCATGATGGAAGAGATTCACAGACCCAGGTGGGAATTCCTCAATCCACTCGAACACACACAGTTTTCCAACAGACAACCTCTCTTTGGCACCCTGGGATGAGGGCTGACAAAATGTCCCTTTTTGCGACAGAAAAAAGCATACATCTCCACTTTTAGGAGCAGGTATCTCTCTCCTTGCCTAAGGAATCTCACCGAGCTGCATGGGCTCAGACGAGACATCCAGAGCTGATGCAGGTGCTGCGGCCCCTCCCAGAAACAATATAATGAGACCTCTGATGGAAGCGGCAGTTTGTTCGGATTACCAGAGCCATGGCACACTCCAGAGAGGGAGGAGTCTAATAAATAACCAAGGCCTCCTTTGTATGATCGGTGGATTTCTTGATGAAGTGAGGATGGACTTCAAAATGTGTTGAAATAAACCACCTATGCTATACCTCTTAGTGTTTTTGACCTTCGTCTACTTACGGCAGTTCAGATTTGTTCCACAATTTTATTCTGGTTCCTAGTCGATTTGTTTGCCTTTGAGCATGGGGATTCTGCAGTTGGTACACTATGCTTTTACCACTAGTTGTGTGTCACACAACTCTATAAGGTGAGCGCACGGCTCTTATCGCCCTTTGAATGTAATTTGGGTAAGACCCTATTGCGCTTTTTATTTACAGCTTATTTTTATGATATCAGCAACATAGTTACTGCTTACACGGGACAATGGGACAAATGCGCTGCCAAGAATGATGATCTTTAATACAGTCATGGCCAAAAGTTTTGAGAATGCTACAAATATTAATTTTTACAAAGTCTACTGCTTAACTTTTTCTAATGGCAATTTGCATATACTCCAGAATGTCATAAAGAGTGATCAGCTTAACAGCAATTACTTGCAAAGTCAATATTGGCTAAGAAAATGAACTTTAACCCCCAAAACACATTTCAACATCATTGCATTCCTGCCTTAAAAGGAGCAGCTAACATTGTTTTAGTGATTGTTCCATTAACACAGTGGGTGTTGATAAGGACAGGGCTGGTGATCAATCAGTCATGATTAAGTAAGAATGACACCACTGGACACTTTAAAAGGAGGCTGGTGCTTGGTATCATTGTTTCTCTTCAATTAACCATGGTTATCTCTAAAGAAACACGTGCAGCCATCATTGCTCTGCACAAAAATGGCCTAACAGGGAAGAGTATCGCAGCTACAAAGATTGCACCTCAGTCAACAATCTATCGCATCATCAAGAACTTCAAGGAGAGAGCTTCCATTGTTGCCAAAAAGGCTCCAGGGCGCCCAAGAAGGACCAGCAAACGCCAGGACTGTATCTTAAAACTGTTTCAGCTGTGGGATCGGACTACCAGCAGTGCCGAGCTAGCTCAGCAATGGCAGCAGGCTGGTGTGAGTGCTTCTGCACGCACTGTGAGGCGGAGACTGCTTGAGCAAGGCCTGGTTTCAAGGAGGGCAGCAAAGAAGTCACTTCTCTCCAGAAAAAACATCAGGGACCGACTGATATTCTGCAAAAGGTACAGGGAGTGGACTGCTAAGGACTGGGGTAAAGTCATTTTCCAAGATGAATCCCCTTTTCGATTGTTTGGGACATCTGGAAAACAGCTTATTAGGAGAAGAAGAGGTGAGCGCTACCACCAGTCTTGTCTCATGCCAACTGTTAAGCATCCTGAAACGATTCATGTGTGGGGTTGCTTCTCAGCCAAGGGAATCGGCTCACTCACAGTCTTGCCTAAAAACACAGCCATGAATAAAGAATGGTACCAGAATGTCCTCCAAGAGCAACTTCTCCCAACTGTCCCAGAGCAGTTTGGCGCCCAACAATGCCTTTTCCAGCATGATGGAGCACCTTGCCATAAAGCAAAGGTGATCACTAAATGGCCCATGGAACAAAACATAGAGATTTTGGGTCCATGGCCTGGAAACTCCCCAGATCTTAATCCCATTGAGAACTTGTGGGCAATCATCAAGAGACAGGTGGACAAACAAAAACCAACAAATTCTGGCAAAATGCAAGCATTGCTTATGCAAGAATAGACAGCTATCAGTCAGGATTTGATCCAGAAGTTGATTGAGAGTATGCCAGGGAGAATTGCAGAGGTCCTGAAGAAGAAGAAGGGTCAACGCTGCAAATATTGACTTGCTGCATTAACTCATTCTAACTGTCAATATAACCTTTTGGTACTCATAATATGATTGCAATTATATTTCTGTATGTGATGTAAACATCAGACAAACACAATTAAAAACCAGAGGGCAACAGATCATGTGAAAATATAATTTCGGTGTCATTCTCAAAACTTTTAAAGCAAGAAGGCCTGCGGAGACACCATCACATGTCTCAATGTTGGCAGGAAACTAGCCAGGTCTTTCACCGGGAAGGAACAACCACGGGAAGAGCAGTCTCCAGTAAAGGAGACCACCTATGCCAAACGTGGTATCCATCCACAGACAGCCGTTTCGGGGTATTTGCCCCTCATCAGTGTGGAGTAGGAATCTGGCTAGTGGGAGCATTGCCTAGTAAAAGAATATGTGAGCAAGGATGGTTGACCTTAGGGAGATCAACATCCACCACTGCGGAGACACCATCACGTGTTTCTCAACGCAGTGATTCTAGAGCAATGCCCCCTGGGTAATATTCAAAGCAAGAAGGCCTGCGGAGACACCATCACATGTCTCAACGCTGGCAGGAAACTAGCCAGGTTTTTCACCGGGAAGGAACAACCACGGGAAGAGCAGTCTCCAGTCAAGGAGACCACCTATGCCAAGCATGGTATCCATCCACAGACAGCCATTTCGGGGTATTTGCCCCTCATCAGTGTGGAGTAGGAATCTGGCTAGTGGGAGCATTGCCTAGTAAAAGACTATGTGAGCAAGGATGGTTGACCTTAGGGAGATCAACATCCACCACTGCGGAGACACCATCACGTGTTTCTCAACGCAGTGATTCTAGAGCAATGCCCCCTGGGTAATATTCAAAGCAAGAAGGCCTGCAGAGACACCATCACATGTCTCAACGCTGGCAGGAAACTAGCCAGGTCTTTCACCGGGAAGGAACAACCACGGGAAGAGCAGTCTCCAGTCAAGGAGACCACCTATGCCAAACATGGTATCCATCCACAGACAGCCGTTTCGGGGTATTTGCCCCTCATCAGTGTGGAGTAGGAATCTGGCTAGTGGGAGCATTGCCTAGTAAAAGACTATGTGAGCAAGGATGGTTGACCTTAGGGAGATCAACATCCACCACTGCGGAGACACCATCACGTGTTTCTCAACGCAGTGATTCTAGAGCAATGCCCCCTGGGCTTGACTGGAGACTGCTCTTCCCGTGGTTGTTCCTTCCCGGTGAAAGACCTGGCTAGTTTCCTGCCAGCGTTGAGACATGTGATGGTGTCTCCGCAGGCCTTCTTGCTTTGAATATTACGCAGGAGGCATTGCTCTAGAATCACTGCGTTGAGAAACACGTGATGGTGTCTCCGCAGTGGTGGATGTTGATCTCCCTAAGGTCAACCATCCTTGCTCACATATTCTCAAAACTTTTGGCCATGACTGTGCAAACAGAAAGATCACTTCACCTGAGGAGTGAGCATTTTACTCATTCTAAAGGCTGCTTTACACCAGACAATCTATCGTGCGATAGATCGTCAGGGTCACGGTTTTTGTGACGCACATCCGGCATCGCTGGCGATGGCGGCCTGTGTGACACCTCCTAGCGATGCAGTATCGCTCACAAATCGTGAGTCGTGTACTGCTCGCTAGGTTCCATAATATCGTTTAATTTAGTTGTTCATCGTTTCCTGGGTAGCACACGCCGCTCCGTGTGACACCCCGGGAACGATGAACAGCAGCTCACCTGCGTCACGCGGCCGCCGCCGGCTATGTGAAAGAAGGAGGTGGGCGGGATGTTTACGTCCTGCTCATCTCCGCCACTCCACTTCCATTGGCCAGCGGCCATGTGACGTCGCTGTGATGCCGAACGTCTCTCCCACTCTAGGAAGTGGACGTTTGCCGCCCACAGCGAGGTCGCACGAGAGGTAAGTACGTGTGACGGGGGTTACTGACTTTGTGCGACACGGGCAGCGATTTGCCCGTGACGCAAAAAGGACGAGGGCGGGTACGATCGATTGTGAAATTGCACAATCGGTCATACCGTGTAAAGCAGCCTTTAGAGTGTTCCGCAGCCTGTGTAGCATTCACAATTCTTGGGAAATGAGCGTCCCTAGGAATACTTGCTTATGGTAATCTAGCAGGATAACTGGACATTTAGTATCTGTCTTACCACCAGTTTTTGGAATCCTATGAGAATGTTCACACAACTTTTTTTTTGCAACCCACGTGGTTGAATGATCACTTAATGCAAGATTATAGACAAAATCTATACTACTAACTAAAGTGTTAGCTGATGATTTCTACAAAAAGTAACTTCTAAAGCACAAAGCGTGTCAAGTACCAGGAAAACGTGTAAAGAGATTTTGATGATTTTAATGAAAATCTGTTCCCTACAACTTGAAATGACAAAATCACTTAATCAACTTTGCATCAAATCAATAAAGAATTGAAGTTATGGAAAATCATTGCACGACTAGTTTATAAAGTTTTGATTGCAAACCTACAGAGGCCTCAAAAAGTACAGGGAATGTTTGTTATAGTTATAGCCATTGGAAAAGGTTACCAAAGAGGCAGGAAAAAGATTTCACTTCTCTTTTACTGATATATCTACATTTATAGTATAGGTAACATAGTTCATATTGTTTTCTTTGGACTATACAGAAAGATGATTCATAGTGTAGGTAGTGTAGTGCATAATGTATATATTTGCAAATACATGTATTGGAATATTTGGGGGATTATTTTGGAATTATTAAAGCAATCCAAACTCGAAGACTCAGACATTGTACAGTAAACAGGGTTGTAGTAACTGCTAATAATTTGTCCATTTGTTTCTTTTATTACAGCCCATTGAAAAAGACAAGTCACAGACTATCGATTAAATAGCAAAGGGAAAATAAGTAGCGTAATACAATATCCATGAACTGCATAGCCTAATAATACTCCCCGAAAGACATAGTGCACTGCATAAACAAAACCCACTCGCACATACATACACACACTGTGCATTCACATGTCTATAAATTATGCATGCAGGCTCTCGGGAATGTAGGCAAACATTGTAATTCTATCAAAATGTAATTGACCGCAAGAAAATATACTATCAATTTTACATGCTATTGGAAAAAAGAATTAGGTTACAAATAGTACAGAATAATATATTCATGAGCTACTGCTTTGCTTCTTTGCTGCACAAACTATTAAATCATATCCACTACACTCTGTCAATGTGTATATTTACCATAGCTAAAGCTGGATGCCGGCTTGTTCTAAATTTCAATTAGTTGGAGTAACTTCAAAGGCGGAAAGACTCTTAAAATTTTTTTATACTTATGAATTCAGAGCATTTGCCTGCAGAGAGCATAGTATATAGCAGTCATGGCGAACCTTTTACAGGCCAAGTGCCCAAACTGTAGCCCTAAACCCAATTTTTTTTCCGAAGTGCCAACCAATCCTATCATGTAAATAATTGATTGTAACCTTACCTTTGCCGTCTTCTGTTCAGCAAGGGGCATCACGCTCATGCTTACCACACATTGAAGTTGAGCTCCTGCCCTTTCCAGACACAGCAGTTGGATTGATCTTTCTGGAAAAAATTGCAGCATATTAGACAGAGATTTTAGTCTGGAATGCAATCAGAGGTCACCCTGTAATCCACATCTACATTTCAAAGTCTGAACATCTTGAAATCCCATAAAGACGTACGAGTGGCTCCCCTCCCCTTCATTGTGTAGTTATGTCCTCCTTCCTCGGCCACTTCCTGGTAAACATGTCCCCCATCCTGATATATATTTCCTACATTCTGGTATATTTGTCCCTATCACGGCCCCATCCTGGTAAATGTCCTCCATCCTGGTAAATGTTACCCATTCTGGCATGTTCTCTCATGCTGGTAAATGTACCCCATCCTGACATATTGCCCATCCTTGTAAATGTTCCCCCATCATGGCATGTACCCCATTCCTAGTAAATGTCCTCCATCCTGGTAAATGTTCCCCCATCCCAGCATGTACTCCATTCCTGGTAAATGTCCTCCATCCTGGTAAATGTTCCCAATCCTGGTTAATTTACCCCCATCCAGGTAAATGTACCCCTTCCTGGTAAATGTACCCTATCGTGGCATGTTTCCTCCATCCTGGCATGCATGTTTCCCCCATCCTGGCATGCATGTTTCCTCCATCCTGGCATGCATGTTTTCCCCATCCTGGCATGCATGCTTCATCCATCCTGGCATACATGTTTTCCCATCCTGGCATGCATGTTTTCCCCACCCTGGCATGCATGTTTCCTCCATCCTGGCATGCATGTTTCCCCCATCCTGGCATGCATGTTTCCTCCATCCTGGCATGCATGTTTCCTCCATCCTGGCATGCATGTTTCCCCATCATGGCATGCATGTTTCCTCCATCCTGGCATGCATGTTTTCCCATCATGGCATGCATGTTTCCCCCATCCTGGCATGCATGTTTCCTCCATCCTGGCATGCATGTTTTCCCCATCCTGGCATGCATGTTTCCTCCATCCTGACATGCATGTTTTCCCATCCTCGCATGCATGTTTCCCCCACCCTGGCATGCATGTTTCCCCCATCCTTGCATGCATGTTTCCTCCATCCTGGCATGCATGTTTCCCCCACCCTGGCATGCATGTTTCCTCCATCCTGGCATGCATGTTTCCCCCATCCTGCCATGCATGTTTCCCCCACCCTGGCATGCATGTTTCCTCCATCCTGGCATGCATGTTTCCTCCATCCTGCCATGCATGTTTCCCCCACCCTGGCATGCATGTTTCCCCCATCCTTGCATGCATGTTTCCTCCATCCTGGCATGCATGTTTCATCCATCCTGGCATGCATGTTTCCTCCATCCTGGCATGCATGTTTCCCCCATCCTGGCATTCATGTTTCCTCCATCCTGGCATGCATGTTTCCCCATCATGGCATGCATGTTTCCTCCCATCCTGACATGTATGTTTCCTCCATCCTGGCATGTATGTTTCCTCCATCCTGGCATGCATGTTTCCCCATCCTGGCATGCATGTTTCCCCATCCTGGCATGCATGTTTCCTCCATCCTGGCATGCATGTCCCCCCCCCATGCTGGCAAGCATGTTTCCCCCCATCCTGGCATGCATTTCCCCACCCCATGCTGGCATGTGCGTTCCCCCACCCCATGCTGGCATGTGCGTTCCCCCTCCCCCACCCCATGCTGTCATGTGCGTTCCCCCTCACCCACCCCATGCTGGCATGTGCGTTCCCCCACCCCATGCTGGCATGTGTGTTCCCCCTCCCCCACCCCATGCTGGCATGTGCGTTCCCCCTCACCCACCCCATGCTGGCATGTGCGTTCCCCCACCGCCACCCCATGCTGGCGCTGCCCCCCCCATCCCCACCTTGGCATAGCCGCACACGAGTTATATATTAAAAAAAAAAAGCAACAGACAACTTACCTGCACACGCTCCCCCGCTGCGCGCTGCTGGGTTCTCAGTTCCCACGTGGCCAGCAGACGGCGTCGGCGCCGCTCGCGGACACTCCTCCGTCTCCTAGGCAACACACCTGCAGCCTGGGGGAGGAGGAGTGTCAGAGCGGAGGAGAAATGTCTCCTCCGCTCCAACACAGATTTGATCTGCCGGCGCGACTGCACTAGCAGATCAAAGCTGCAGGGTCGGGCGACAGCACGCGTGCTAGCAGAATGGGCTCAGCGTGCCCCTGGTGGCACGCGTGCCATAGGTTCGCCATCACTGGTATATAGTGATGCAGCATTACAGCAAATGCTTTTCAAAGATTGGCCCTTTGCAGACATTGCAGTGAGTTGCAGGTTGTATTGCAGCTAAGGGAAAAGCAACTGCATTTAAGTAATCATCGATAGCGAGCATGAATGATTGTAAGTGATTTGTTTTTAAGTGTGATTTGGAATAAGTGTGTGGCTTGTGATTCAGTGACTTTGGATTCAGGGAATTTAGTAGGGAGTATTTTGTACTGAATCACTGTATTTACTTGTTTATTTACTTATTCCTATTTTTGTCTTGTCTAATCCCCACTAGAAAAATGTGCTCCATTATTGACAATGTCATCTAGTATACATCTTGTTGCATATATGTAATCCCTGAACAGCCATTTGAAGGGTGCATAATGCTGTGCAAAATGTATGCACATTGTGCATTTGGAAGCCCAGCTACTGGATCTAATTGACAAGATTGCAACACTGAGATCCACTGAGATCCATAGGTAATATGAAAAGGAGTTTGCTGCTCACTGAGCAGGTGATCGCTGGGGTAGATGTGGGGGAGGATCATAATATGGAGATTCATGACAGTGAAGCAGCTTGATGGGGGAGAGTTACAAGGTAAGTAAAGGGATAAGTGTCAGGGAGGCTAGACTTGATCTGGCACCTTCCAATGCTAAATTGGCAGATGAAGGGGTTGTCAGAACAGGAGGAGTAGCACTGCTGCAGCAAGACATCCTATGAAAGCTGAGGAATTTTTTGTTCCAGTAAGGGGGAGGGGAATAGGAAAGCAAGCGAGACAGGTGCTGGTAGTGGGGGACTCAATTATAAAGGGGGCTTTACACACAGCGATATCACTAGCGATATCGCTAGCGAGCATACCCGCCCCCGTCGTTTGTGCGGCACGGGCAAATCACTGCCCGTGACGCACAATATCGTTAGGAGCCATCACATGGACTTACCTGCCTAGTGATGTCGCTGTGGCCGGCAAACCGCCTCCTGTCTAAGGGGGGCGGTTTGTGCGGCGTCACAGCGGCGTCACTAAGCGGCCGCCGAATAGAAGCGGAGGGGCGAAGATGAGCGGCCGTAACATCCTGCCCACCTCCTTCATTCCTCATGGTCGGTGGCCGCAGGTAAGTTGTAGTTCGTCGTTCCCGTTGTGTCACACATAGCGATGTGTGCTGCCTCAGTAACGACGAACAACTATATCGTTAGATACATCGTTGTGTGTAACGGGGCCTTTAGGGGAAGAAATTGGACAATCTATAACAGAGATGGTCGAATGGTGCTTGATTACTAGGGGGGCTGTTGAGTAACCAGAAGTCATGGTGCACATCAGCACCAATGACAAACTTAGAGGTAGGTGGAGGGTCCTTAAAGATAATTTCAGGGAATTAGGCTGTAACGAAAGCCTGATGCCCTGCAGGTATTCAAGAAGAAAATATGCACTGTTCTTGATACAGTGCCTACAAGTAGTATTCAACCCCCTGCAGATTTAGCAGGTTTACACATTCAGAATTAACTTGGCATTGTGACATTTGGACTGTAGATCAGCCTGGAAGTGTGAAATGCACTGCAGCAAAAGAGAATGTTATTTCTTTTTTTATTTTTTTTTTTAAATTGTGAAAAGTTTATTCAGAGGGTCATTTATTATTCAACCCCTCAAACCACAAGAATGCTGTTTGGTTCCCCTAAAGTATTAAGAAGTATTTCAGGCACAAAGAACAATGAGCTTCACATGTTTGGATTAATTATCTCTTTTTCCAGCCTTTTTTGACTAATTAAGACCCTCCCCAAACTTGTGAACAGCACTCATACTTGGTCAACATGGGAAAGACAAAGGAGCATTCCAAGGCCATCAGAGACAAGATCGTGGAGGGTCACAAGGCTGGCAAGGGGTACAAAACCCTTTCCAAGGAGTTGGGCCTACCTGTCTCCACTGTTGGGAGCATCATCCGGAAGTGGAAGGCTTATGGCACTACTGTTAGCCTTCCACGGCCTGGACAGCCTTTGAAAGTTTCCACCCGTGCCGAGGCCAGGCTTGTCCGAAGAGTCAAGGCTAACCCAAGGACAACAAGGAAGGAGCTCCGGGAAGATCTCATGGCAGTGGGGACATTGGTTTCAGTCAATACCATAAGTAACGTACTCCACCGCAATGGTCTCTGTTCCAGACGAGCCCGTAAGGTACCTTTACTTTCAAAGCGTCATGTCAAGGCTCGTCTACAGTTTGCTCATGATCACTTGGAGGACTCTGAGACAGACTGGTTCAAGGTTCTCTGGTCTGATGAGACCAAGATCGAGATCTTTGGTGCCAACCACACACGAGACGTTTGGAGACTGAATGGCACTGCATACGACCCCAAGAATACCATCCCTACAGTCAAGCATGGTGGTGGCAGCATCATGCTGTGGGGCTGTTTCTCAGCCAAGGGGCCTGGCCATCTGGTCCGCATCCATGGGAAGATGGATAGCACGGCCTACCTGGAGATTTTGGCCAAGAACCTCAACTCCTCCATCAAGGATCTTAAGATGGGTCGTCATTTCATCTTCCAACAAGACAACGACCCAAAGCACACAGCCAAGAAAACCAAGGCCTGGTTCAAGAGGGAAAAAATCAAGGTGTTGCAGTGGCCTAGTCAGTCTCCTGACCTTAACCCAATTGAAAACTTGTGGAAGGAGCTCAAGATTAAAGTCTACATGAGACACCCAAAGAACCTAGATAACTTGGAGAAGATCTGCATCGGGTGTGCCTGCCTGATCAGGTCTTATAAAAGACGATTATTAGCTGTAATTGCAAACAAGGGTTATTCCACAAAATATTAAACCTAGGGGTTGAATAATAATTGACCCACACTTTTATGTTGAAAATTTATTAAAATTTAACTGAGCAACATAACTTGTTGGTTTGTAAGATTTATGCATCTGTTAATAAATCCTGCTCTTGTTTGAAGTTTGCAGGCTCTAACTTATTTGCATCTTATCAAACCTGCTAAATCTGCAGGGGGTTGAATACTACTTGTAGGCACTGTATATACACCATAACCGGCAAGCAGCGCGCATCGGTGGTGTTGGGGCAGCTGACCGACGCCGCTGAGCAGTAGGTAGAAACATGGGCCGACACCGACAGGGCCTCAGTAACCACCATTTTTGACAAATTGCAAGTCGCCTTTGAAACCCGGACGGAAGCGGAGTTGCGGATGCAGTTTTACCATTGCCGACAGCGTCTCCAGGACAGCATCCGGAACTACGCCTTGAGGCTGCAGACTGCTTTGCGCACACTAAGACAAACGGACTCCATCACCGAAATTGAGAGCAATAAGATGCCAGTGGAGCAGTTCTTGCAGGGGCTGGGGTCTGCCGAAGACCGCAAACAGCTGCGGCTATGGGCCCTGGAGCATCCGGACTTGGACTTTGCGGTCCAAAAGGATCGGGCCAATAAGGCCTTACAAATATCTGAAACTGGTGTCCCCGAACCGCCGCCACGGCCGGCTGACACTGCTCCTGTCTCAGTGGTGCCCCCTCAATTAGCCCTACTGGCACCTCCAGTCATGTCTGGGGCTCCTGAGGACTTATCATCACAGGTACAGAGCCTGAGCCAGGACTTCGCCAGGATCCTTGCAACCCTCTAGCTACCGCCGAAGGCCAAGCCAACCGAGAAGATCCAGCTCAGCGACAGCCCAGAGGACGTCCCCTGGATGCAAAGAAGAAGGAACAGCAACAACAACAACCGGTATGGACAGCCCGTTTGCCAAAAGTGCAACAAGATTGGTCACTATTCCCACCGGTGTCCTTTAACCGAGCAACCCCCGGGGCCAAGGGCCAATCCTCAGGAGTAGATTCTCAAGTCCCAGCTAACTGGCATGATCGGTATGTTGGAGGTCACCCTATCATCTCCCTTGCTGTAGACGGTATCCTGATGTCCGCCCTTCTAGACACCGGCTCACAGATAACAACTATGCCTTATGTACTATACAAATGTACTGGTCTGACACTGAACTCACCCCACCTGATGCCAGCTTGACCATCATAGCGGCTAACGGACTCCCTCTGATCCAAGTCGGATTTAAGGAAGTATCTTTAAAGGTGGGGCGAGTGAAGCTGAAGCAGCAAGGACTCATTGTGGTGCAGAATGACCCTAGTGATTGCAACCCAAAAATGGTCCTAGGGACAAATGTAATTGAGAACTGCATGGGAGAAGTACTGCATTTGCTACAGCAATTGTCTGCCATGGCAGGAGCGGGCTGGCAGAGGGCTCTGCAATGAGAAATTCGGGCCCTCCTGCAGCGGCAACAGGTGAACATGACAGGTGGAGAGATTGGCAGTGTGCGGTTGATGGATGTAGCGCCTCTAGTGCCTCCGCAGAGGGAAATGATGATCTGGTTCAGGGCAGCAGTAGTTCCTAGGGGACAGGATTACCCAGCAGTTGGGGAGCTCTGGCCGTCAGAGCACTGGCCCACAGTAATGGTAGCCAGAGGGGAGATTGATGTCCGGAAGGGAAGAGTGCCCGTGAGAGTGATGAGATTAGCCTACCCCGCTACACCACCATTGCTAAGCTCTTTACAGTAGACACTGACGCCATCCAGGTGGCAACCTCCACAGTCACCGCATCACAATCAGACAGTGATAGTCCACTGAAACAGTTAGAGGAGTGGTGCAAAGAGCTACACATAGGTACTGACTCCACGCCCGCACATCACAAGGGAGGGGTGTACAGGGTAGTGCAAGAGTACAAGCAGGTATTCAGCAAACACCCGTTAGATTTTGGAAGGATTAAGGGGGACCAACACCACATCCCTACTGGTACACATCCACCCATCAAAGAGAGATATAGGCCGATTACACCTGCACATTACCAGTGTGCCAAAGACATGTTGAGGAACATGAAGGAAGCAGGGGTCATCCATGATAGTTGTAGTCCCTGGGCAGCTCCGTTGGTCCTGGTAAAGAAGAAGGACGGCACTATGAGGATGTGTGTGGATTACCGGAAGATTAACCAGATAACGCACAACCCTCTCCCACGTATTGAATAAACGTTGGCTGCACTGAAAACAGCAAATTACTTCTCTACTCTTGACCTCACTAGTGGCTACTGTCCGTCGCGGAGAAGGACCGGGAGAAAACTGCTTTTACCACCCCGATGGGTCTCTGTGAGTTCAACAGCATGCCTTGTGGGCTGTGCAATGTGCCAGGAACCTTCCAGAGGCTGATGGAGTGTTGCTTGGGGCATCGCAACTTCGAAACAGTACTGCTGTACTTAGATGACGTCATCGTCTATTCCAAGACGTACGAGGCACATTTGGAGCACCTTGCCGAGGTGTTTGAGGCTCTCTCCAAGTACAGGATGAAACTGAAACCCTTCAAGTGCCATTTGCTGAAGCCCAAAGTACAGTATCTCAGGCATGTGGTGAGTGCCGAAGGTGTGGTGCCAGATCCGGAGAAAATTACAGCCATCCAGGGCTGGCTACGGCCCACCACAATCAAGGAAGTGAGACAGTTCCTGGGCCTGGTGGGTTATTACCGTCGCTTCCTCAAGGGCTACACCAAGATGGCTGCCCCTGTGCAGAACCTCATAGTGGGACAAACCAGGAATGGCAAGACTTCTGGCCCCCCGTTCACCTGGGGTGAAGAACAGGAAGAGTCCTTTCAGCAGTTGAAGTCGGTTTTGACGGGAGAGGAGATCCTGGCCTATCCCGACTACAGCCTCCCGTTCATTATATACACAGACGCCAGTAATGAAGGTCTGGGGGCTGTCCTGTCCCAGAAGCAAAATGGCAGAGAAAAGGTGATTGCTTATGCCAGCAGAAAGCTCCGGCTGACAGAGAGGAACCCTGATAATTATAGTTCCTTCAAGCTGGAGTTCCTGGCACTCGTCTTGGCGATAACCAAGAGGTTCAAGCATTATCTGGCTGCTGCAAAGTTCACTGCCTACACGGATAATAACCCTCTAACTCACCTGGACACAGCGAAGCTTGTGGCCCTGGAACAGCGGTGGGTGGCTCGGTTGGCGAATTATGACTTTACCATCAAGTACAGAGCCGGCCATAAGAACACCAATGCAGATGCGTTGTCTCGAATGCTGCACCTACTTGATGGAGGGCTGGATGAAGATGAGCTAGAAGAACTTGACCTACCTGCATTCCATCAACCTGACGGTGTGAAAAATGCCAGGCCATGCAGTGGCCAGCAAGGGGTGGCCTTCAACCCCTTGCCCCACTGTGGTTGGCAGGGGGCCCAAGATGAAGACCCCACAGTTCGGCTAGTCAAGACGTTACTCCTCCAGGCCCAGTCCAGGATGGAGCCATGATGGAGCTCCAGCAGCTGTGGAGAGAAAGGGACCATTTGTACCTGCGCCAGGGCAAATTGCACAGAGGGCTGATTAATCCTAAGACGCACAAGAAGGTCTGTCAGATTGTGGTGCCACAAGCGTATGTGTCCATGGTCTTGAAAGCTTACCATGATGGAGCAGGACATTTTGGGTGGAAGAAGTTAGAGATGCTGCTGAGAGAACGCTTCTACTGGGTCGGAGTGAGAGAGTCTAACAAGGCATGGTGTAGGGATTGTGGTCCCTGTGTGCTAGGAAGAAGGGACGGAACCAGCCAGAAAGCCCCGTTGCAGCCAATTATCACTCACCAGCCGCTGGAACTTGTCGCTCTGGTCCGCGTCAAACGCACTCCAAGCCGGAATGGCTAACACCTACGCCCTCACCATTGTAGATCACTACTCCAGGTTCCTGGTGGTGGTACCCTTCAAGGATCTCCCAGCTCGCACTGCAGCCAAGGTCTTTCAAGCATACTTCTGCCGGCCGCATGGTTACCCGGAGAGGGTGCTCACTGACCAAGGCCCTGTCTTTGAAGCGGAAATCCTTCAGGAGTTCTGCAGTTTGTATGGGTGTAAGAAAATCCGTACCACCCTATATCATGCCAAAAGCAGCAGGATGTGCGAGAAGATGAACCACCTTGTCCTCAACCTCCTCAAGACATTACCTCTCGAAGAGCGGAACCAGTGGCCTGAGAAACTACCTCATCAGGTGGACATGTACAATAATATCCCCAGCAGCTCCACTAGATGCACCCCCACGTACCTAATGAAAGCAAGGCCCGGAACACTGCCAGTGGATCTGGAGTTGGACATAGAAGCGCCTGAGGCCATCCCGTTAACTACGGGCTGGGATGCCACGCGTCAGAGGCAGTACCGGTAGATTCAGGAATATGTAGAGGGGAACTTGCACCAGAGCAGAGAAAGACAAGAACAGCGTTTCAATAGACGAGCCCAGGCTGCCCCCTTTGGACCTGGAGATGTAGTATTGAAGAGGAAGAGAAGACTGTACAAATTGGGTGGCCAGTGGGAGAGGACCCCGTACGTTATCCAACCCACTAGCCGGGAAGATCAGAAGATGTACCTTGTCAGTCGTGACCAAGGGAAGACTACGACCACTGTTTCCAGGGACCACCTGAAGAAGTGTCCGGAGCCCCTGAATATGGTGGAGAAGGTTCCTGCTCCCCCGCCAGGCGTGGAAAAGAAGAAAGAGGTGATCCACACTATTATGGGGGATTTTACAGCTGATTGGCCTATGCAGAATGGAGCGGCAATTGTTCCCGTTATAATGTTTCCACAACCCGTGGAAGATGAGGAGCCAGAAAGGTCTAGCAGCAGCATGCCAACGCCAGCGCCCAGGGATTCACCTACACTACGGCCCCGTAGGTCCTTACCAGCTATACCTCACATTAGGGAAGCGGAACCCGTAGTTCCCTCTCCCCCACCGGTCCTAAGTGAAGGAAGAGGGCTTAGAACGCCTACACGCCCTAACCTAGGTCAGCTACCACTCAGGTACAGGGAAACTGCAATCTGGTGAGTGGTGTATGCTTGTTGTGTAAATATGTGTGTAAATGAATACCGATCAACCGAATGTTTCACCTGATTAAAAGCCAACATTAAGGTAGTGGTTCCTGGCTACCCACAGTTAAAGTTAACCCCCCGTTGAAAAGTTTACAGTTCATGGACTGGAAAGCCAACCCAAAAACCTTTGGGCCTTGTAAATATACCCCGACCACCCTTTTGTCCCGCAGCAGTCTCTGGAGAGGCTGGTTGGAGGAAGGACCTGCAGTAGAGTCGGCCAAGGCCCAGTCACCACCAAAACCGGTGACTACCCTCCAGGCCAGGGGTCCCCTGGACATGGGGCCCTTGAGATAGACTGCCGGGTAAGGAACTTTTTACCCGGCCTGTGTGGGCATCACCCGTACCCGTTCCTGGACTTGGGAAAAGGGGTGCCAACCAGTTCTTAGAGGTGGCACCAGGGTTAGGTTTGTTTGGGTGGGCACAGCAAGAAAGTGGTCTGGTCCGTCCCATTATGTTTTAATGTGCAATGTTTAAGAAATTTGCCTCCCATAAGGGAAGAAAATGTATATGAGTTATTATAATTGTAACTTTGTTTTTTACCTTTTTCACAGTTCCGGTTAAAATAAAAGGTGGTGGTCGGACAGCCTGCGGATGGTCTGTATTAAACCAAGGGGGAATGTGACGCCCTGGCAAAACCAGGTAGTCACACAGTGTATATAAGGATAAGGCTGCACATCAAACTTAGATAATAGTATAATGCCTCAAGCATATGGAAAAATATTGGAAAATACAATGAAAAATGCTACTTGCTAATTTGAACATGTGAATAATGAATTGCATACCTGCCATGAATATTAGGAAAAGGGAGATATTTAGCAATCGCATTGATCAATGTAACTAAGCCCCAAAACCTCGTCAAGGTATATCTCTATATTGGGGTCCCTAGCTCTGTGACCCTAACTGTGTGTCATCTCATTGCAAACTACATATAACTGAATAGGATAACTGAAGTGAGCACTAATATATATATTATGAGTGCAAGCCAAAAAATACATACTATATAAGGATAAGGATAAGGATATATTAGTGCTCCTTTCAGTTATCCTATTCAGTTATATGTAGTTTTTTTCTGAATGTGAACACAGCTCCGCCCCTTTCGGCCATGTTTTTTCCATCTCCTATATAAGAAAGTCCTTAGTTACCCCTCTCCACCCACAGCAGTTTTTAATTGCAATGAGATGACACACAGGGTCACAGAGCTAGGGACCCCAATATAGAGATATACCTTGACGAGGTTTTGGGGCTCAGTTACATTGATCAATGCGATTGCTAAATATCTCCTTTTTCCTAATATTCATGGCAGGTATGCAATTCATTATTCACATGTTCAAATTAGCAAGTAGCATTTTTCATTGTATTTTCCAATATTTTTCCATATGCTTGAGGCATTATACTATTATCTAAGTTTGATGTGCAGCCTTATCCTTATATAGTATGTATTTTTTGGTTTGCACTCATAATATATATATATTAGTGCTCACTTCAGTTATCCTATTCAGTTATATGTAGTTTTTTTCTGAATGTGAACACAGCTCCGCCCCTTTCGGCCATGTTTTTTCCATCTCCTATATAAGAAAGTCCTTAGTTACCCCTCTCCACCCACAGCAGTTTTTAATTGCAATGAGATGACACAAAGTTAGGGTCACAGAGCTAGGGACCCCAATATAGAGATATACCTTGACGAGGTTTTGGGGCTCAGTTACATTGATCAATGCGATTGCTAAAAATCTCCTTTTTCCTAATATTCATGGCAGGTATGCAATTCATTATTCACATGTTCAAATTAGCAAGAAGCATTTTTCATTGTATTTTCCAATATTTTTCCATATGCTTGAGGCATTATACTATTATCTAAGTTTGATGTGCACCCTTATCCTTATATAGTATGTATTTATTGGCTTGCACTCATAATATATATATTAGTGCTCACTTCAGTTATCCTATTCAGTTATATGTAGTTTTTTTCTGAATGTGAACATAGCTCCGCCCCTTTCGGCCATGTTTTTTCCATCTCCTATATAAGAAAGTCCTTAGTTACCCCTCTCCACCCACAGCAGTTTTTAATTGCAATGAGATGACACACAGTTAGGGTCACAGAGCTAGGGACCCCAATATAGAGATATACCTTGACGAGGTTTTGGGGCTCAGTTACATTGATCAATGCGATTGCTAAATATCTCCTTTTTCCTAATATTCATGGCAGGTATGCAATTCATTATTCACATGTTCAAATTAGCAAGTAGCATTTTTCATTGTATTTTCCAATATTTTTCCATATGCTTGAGGCATTATACTATTATCTAAGTTTGATGTGCAGCCTTATCCTTATATAGTATGTATTTTTTGGTTTGCACTCATAATATATATATATTAGTGCTCACTTCAGTTATCCTATTCAGTTATATGTAGTTTTTTTCTGAATGTGAACACAGCTCCGCCCCTTTCGGCCATGTTTTTTCCATCTCCTATATAAGAAAGTCCTTAGTTACCCCTCTCCACCCACAGCAGTTTTTAATTGCAATGAGATGACACAAAGTTAGGGTCACAGAGCTAGGGACCCCAATATAGAGATATACCTTGACGAGGTTTTGGGGCTCAGTTACATTGATCAATGCGATTGCTAAAAATCTCCTTTTTCCTAATATTCATGGCAGGTATGCAATTCATTATTCACATGTTCAAATTAGCAAGAAGCATTTTTCATTGTATTTTCCAATATTTTTCCATATGCTTGAGGCATTATACTATTATCTAAGTTTGATGTGCACCCTTATCCTTATATAGTATGTATTTATTGGCTTGCACTCATAATATATATATTAGTGCTCACTTCAGTTATCCTATTCAGTTATATGTAGTTTTTTTCTGAATGTGAACATAGCTCCGCCCCTTTCGGCCATGTTTTTTCCATCTCCTATATAAGAAAGTCCTTAGTTACCCCTCTCCACCCACAGCAGTTTTTAATTGCAATGAGATGACACACAGTTAGGGTCACAGAGCTAGGGACCCCAATATAGAGATATACCTTGACGAGGTTTTGGGGCTCAGTTACATTGATCAATGCGATTGCTAAATATCTCCTTTTTCCTAATATTCATGGCAGGTATGCAATTCATTATTCACATGTTCAAATTAGCAAGTAGCATTTTTCATTGTATTTTCCAATATTTTTCCATATGCTTGAGGCATTATACTATTATCTAAGTTTGATGTGCAGCCTTATCCTTATATAGTATGTATTTTTTGGCTTGCACTCATAATATATATATTAGTGCTCACTTCAGTTATCCTATTCAGTCACACAGTGTAGGCTCCTGCACAACACCGCTCCCACACAGGGTTAAAGCAGCCGACAAAACCCTAGTCACCCCCTGAGGGAAGGACAGACACACCAGTGGGCAGGACCAGGTGGAAGGAAAATGCCCACCTAGGGGTCTGGAGAGCTCGGGGTGGGAAAACAACAGATGAGTTTTGAAGTTCAAGTTGAGAGGAGTGAGGAGGAGAAGCTGACAGGTGTCAGGGTCGTAGCCCTGACACATTGGCTAGGTGGCAGTTGGTGGTCACCGCCAGCAGGAGACGGGAAGACTGCTCGGCAGATCCGAGGTGGCCAAGGGCACGGTTGTAGCCACCCAGTACCGACACCGAAGAACCAACCCGGAAACCGTGCACACAAGGGGGTACTCGGACCCTGAAGCCAGGACCGACACTGACGGCCTAGCTAATTAACTGATTGAGGGCAGGATTCCTGGTCCTGTCCCAACCTAAGTCCCAAAAAGTAGACAACCACCCACAGAGAGGGATAGGGCATCCGCCAGGGCCCGGTAGATCCCACGGGTCAGCGTCTGACGGGCACGGCTCCCAACCAAAGGACCAGGAGCGGACTCCTGCGTTACACACCGGGAAGTCTACACAAGAAAACACAAAGTGTAGAGGGTAAAGGCAGTGACCATCAGCCCGGGTGTGGGACCAGATACACCCGTCTGCGGCAGCCGGCCACCATCACCTTGGTTTACCAAAAGACTTGTGTGATTGATTCCATAGTGAGTAACTTTCCCAGCCTGACCGGGTGCGCCGGCCCCTGCCGTTATCATCCCCTGCACAGAGACATCGGGCCCCGGGGCATCCATCCCTGCCCACGGAGGGGTTAACATCCAGCTGCCAGTCCATCGCCCCTGGGAGCCCCACAACAGCAGCGGTGGTGCTACATCTCACCACACACCGTGGGTGGCGTCACAGACAGTTTTCAACAACCCCTGTACAAATACGTCCCCCCCTTTTATTCGGAGTGTCCGCGCGACCCCCGGGTCCGGAGAACCCCTCGAGCCACACCGTAGATCCAGATTCGAGCAGCACCGGCTGCTGGCATGGGGGCGGCACATCTCTCCAGCTGTATTCACTGCTGTATTCCCTGCCCAGCCCCGCCTTCTCCTGTTTGATTGACAGCTCCTTTACTTGAAGTAGCACAGCAAAGGAGCAGTAAAGAAGGAAAAGATGGGAGAAAGCACTTCACCCTCATTTGCATATCAATTAAATAGCTGTTTTTTTAATAATGGAGGAATGGACTAGCCATGTAAAGGTATTGCTGGACTATTTTTTGGGGGGTGGAGAAAAACAACTAATATCGTCCCTTTAATTAGCTTGCCCAGTGAAGCTCAAAATCTCAGATCTAAGGTATCAGGACAGTGGCTGCATTTCTCCACATATGCTGCATTAGTGTTGATTTTTTATTTTTTAACACCTTCCAATCACTCTATAATGTAGCAAAATGGTGGATGGCTGGTCACCATTTTGCAGGATTTTCTTGAAAGTAGAAGCGAAACAATTAAAATCTGTACTTTTTAGTAAAAATTGGAGTCAAATTCTATTAGCCTTCAATTAATATGCACATCTCTACTGTATTTCACTTGTGACATACTAACCCTATCAGTGGCCTTTTGGTTCCGTTTTTCTCCAATGGCATTTTTTTGTGATCATATAATTGCAGCTTCTATGACAATGGGAGGAGGGAGGAGCTAGTGGAAGAGGGAGGAGGTGTAGTCAGAGCTCCGCCCTCTGCTCCCTCTTTTATCTACATAGAATCTCATAAGTACTAACTGCCATCTCCTATCTCACTAATGGGAAAGTCTTCAGTGAATACAGATTTTACTTCAGCATTGAGAATCGTGATAGTGACTGATCAATTCTGGCAAAGAAAGAAGCAAATTTCTCTAATATTATTTTACAAAGTTGCTTATTTTCTTGTGTACTTAAAACGATGGTTACGCTTTAAGTGATCACTCACTAGAGGATGAGAGTTATTAGAAGCCACACCCCAGTACAAGAAATGAAGATCAGAGAATACCCGTATTTTAACCATTTAACCCTTAAATAAAGATTACGGTACTAATAAGCAGATTGGACTAACTGTGACTGCACCACTAGCACAATTTTAAACTATGTTGTATGTAGGAAATTTGGGGGAAATTACTATTGGGTGAATAAATTAACATTTTTGCATGTTTTTTTTTAAAAAAGGGTTTGTGGGACTTAGGCCCAGTGCCCACGCTGTGTAATTTTGATGCGTATTTTCAGAAATGTGCAGCAAAATCTGCATATCAGAAGCCAGCAAAGTCTATGAGAATTCAGAAGTGCTGTGCCCATGTTTAGTATTTTTCCCTTGCATATTTGGTTCAGATATGGTGCAGAAAAAAATAAATCTGCACCAAATATGCAAGGGAAAAATACTCAACATGGGCACAGCACTTCTGAATTCTCATAGACTTTTCTTGCTTCACAATGGATATGCAGATTTTGCTGCAGATTTCTGAAAATCTGCGTCAAAATACGCAGCGTAGACACTGGGACTTACAGTCCCAGCAGCAGTACTTACTGTATATGGAATGTAAAAAAAATAATATTTTTGTGTCGATCAATCAAGGCTACATTATTCATGTTTAAAAAATATTCCAAGGTACACATCCAATTTTAGTCAGTTTTGATGACCCTCTAAATAATAGGGCAACTTTTTAATAGATCCTAAAAATACTGTGATTGTTTTACTTTTACATCTTCTGCAAACTTAAGGGCTCATGCGCATGTTGTGTAATATCATGCATTTACGCTGTGCATTGCACTGCAGCTTAAGTGCATGCGTCCTGCGTCCCCAGCACAATCTATGTAGATTGTGCATGAGATGTGCGCACGTTGCTTTTATGAACGCAGCGATTTGGGTGCTAAAATTTTGACCCAAATCCGTGTGTTCCGAAAAGAAGCAAGTCAATTAATTCCTGCACTGTGGATGCAGCTCCCACTCTGTCTATGGTGGGGGCAGCAGCCATAGCGCATGAAATCAGCTTTTTTTAACAAAAATAGAGCATCTATTATGCAGTATTTGAAGCGCACATGTGCTGTCAAATCGCTGCAGAATAATCAGCAGTTACGTGCACATAAGACCTAAAGGGGTATTCCTATCTCCAAGATCCTCTCCCAATATGTAGTAAGCATAATAAAATAATATTAGCAAATATCTCAGAATAGAAATGTAGTATAGTTCTCCTGATTACCTAAGCTGCAATGCTCTGCACATGAGGTAAGTGACATAGTGAATCATAAGAACTATACTACATTTCTAGTTGGAGGCATTTGGTAATATTATTATTATGCCTACTACTTTGGTGTTTGACAGGAGATCAGTATCAGAAGCATCACTGTCAGCAGCTCACTGTTGTTTGCCCGGTCCCCAGTAACTCTCATTGGCTACACTTTTCATTGGCTGCTGTATATAACATCCTCCTGCTGCCTCTCACATTGACACATAATGTCAGCCTCTAGCACAATCTAATAGCATCTGTCAATGGTTCAGGGGCTGCTCTGGGAGGATATCCCAGTGGAGGCATGGTGTGGTGTGTGTGGTTTGTGTGTGGTTTGTGTGTGGTTTGTGTGTGTGTGGTGTGTGTGTGTGTGGTGTGTGTGTGTGTAGGTGTGAAGCTAAAGGGGGATTATATTACGAGGAAGGAGGAACAGAGCAGCAGCACCATGCGGCCAGCTATTATGCCGGTGTCCTATCTACTAATATGCCGTACATCTTATTAATAAGTATGACCCGCTGCCCTAATGATCCTGATGATTTGTGCCAACTATAAACAACATATTAAAGAAACACGTAGGGCATAGCACATGAGCACAAGCACTTTAGTTGGCACAGAACTTAGCACAGCATTTAGTTATTTGGCATGTAGCAGCAGGGTTCAAGTATCTGTGGATGGACCTTAGATCTAAAGGCCATTTTACACGCAACAACATCACTAATGAGGTGTCGTTGGGGTCACGGAATTTGTGATGCACATCCGGCCTCGTTAGCGACGTCGTTGCATGTAACACGTACGAGCGACCGCTAACGGTGCAAAATACTCACCAAATCGTTGATTGTTGACACATGTGTGACTACATGGACACCCAATGCCTAGCATGGGTTAAAGTTTCTTAAAATTCAGCCAGACGTATTGTTCTTCTGTGTGTTAACTCATGTTTGCTAAACTATTGTTTGGGACCAGACCCTTCCGAGCAATCATTGTAATGTAGTTGTGTATTGCTAATCTAATGCAAATTACCTTAGTAGCCATTGTCTAGTCTGTGACTTGCAGACTACATGTAAAAATCCTCAGTCTTTCTATCCACATCATTTAAATGAACATTATCCATGCAGCTTGAAATTCATCCAATAAGAGAAGCAACCTTGTACAACCAATCCGCTGAGGGCACAGTATATCCGAAGGGAAGACTATGGCTATAAAGAGGGACTTCTTTAAGTCACCAGAGTTGATGGATGTGCATGATCCAGTCTAAGCTCTTAGGAGCTGGCTAGGGGATCAGAACCATGATGCCTTGTGGTCTCGGTCTAGGGACTTTGGCTCTGACTACAGGATCACTTGGCTACAGGGCTTCAATCTAGGGACTTTGATTCCGATTGGAGACCATATCCACAGTCTAGGGATTTCGACTCCGGCTGCCAGGATTATATCATCATACCAGAGACTACTTAAGGAGGAAATCCAGGTTGGGAAAATCCAGTCACCTGGCTACAGACTTTGCGGACCTCAGCCAGCTTCCTAAATCTGGCGTTATTCCATTCTCGGTGGGTGCCCACCAAAAGTGGGGTGCTGCTGGATTGGAGTAAGTGGTCCTGGAAGCTCTGAAGCATGGACATTCTTAATCCCTGGTGAGCCAGCGGAAGGGTGAGACTCTGTTGCCTGTTACATTTGTGTGTTTTGCTGGTTATGTGTTATGTGCCGTTAATAGTTTGGGCATCCAATAATGTCTTAATATTGTGATTCCCTCACCCTGTGTTGTCTGAGTAGTGTTCCGCCCACGGTTAAGGAGGTCGTGCATTCAGTTGGGATGAGCCCTGGGCCATGCTGTCTTTCTAAAGGCGGCTGGGCCAGCGGACGAGAGCACCCACTGAGCCCCGTGTCTCCACAACGTCGTCTATTACCCAAATATTGTTGCTGATTTTGGATGCAGGTTGTTTGTCGTTCCTGAGGCAGCACACATCGCTATGTGTGACACCCCAAGTACGATGAACAACACCGTACCTGCATCTTGCGGCAACGAGGTGGGCGTGACTTTCATGCGGCTGGTCTCTGCCCCTCCGCTTCTATTGGACGCCTGCCGTGTGACGTCGCTGTGACGCCGCACGAACCGCCCCCTTAGAAAAGAGGCTGTTTGCCGGCCACAGTGACATTGTTAGGCAGGTAAGTACGTGTGACGGATACTAGCGTAACATTATCGCTTCGGCAGCATCACACGCACATACCTGTGCAGCGACGTCACTATGACTGGCGAACCGCCTACTTTCATAGGGGGTGGTTCGTTCAGCATCACAGCAACGTCACAGCAGCGTCACTGAACCGCCGCCCAATAGAAAAGGAGGGGAGGAGATGAGCGGCCGGAACATGCCGCCCACCACCTTTCTTCCTCCTTTTCCGGTGGATGCAGGTAAGGAGATGTTTGTCATTCCAGCGGTTTCACACATGGCGATGTGTGCTGCCGCAGGAACGACAAACAACATTGTTACTGCAGCAGCAACGATAATTGGGAATAGGGGGGCATGTCACCGATGAGCGATTTTTGAACGTATTTGCGATGATTCAAAATCGCTCATAGGTGTCACACACAACGACATTGCTAAAGGGGCCGGATGTGCGTCACAAATTCCGTGACCAGAAACGAGATCGCTTTAGTTATCTCATAGCATGAAAAGTCACCTTTAAGGGTGCTTTACACGCTGCGACATCGCTAACGATATATCGTCGGGGTCACGTCGTTAGTGACGCACATCCGGCACCGTTAGTGACATCGCAGTGTGTGACACTAATGAGCGACGATCGAGAGCAAAAACTTGAAAAATCGTTGCTCGTTGACACGTTGTTCATTTCCTTAATATCATTGCTGCTGCAGGTACGATGTTGTTCGTCGTTCCTGCGGCAGCACACATCGCTATGTGTGACACCGCAGGAGCAACGAACATCTCCTTACCTGCGTCCTCCGGCATTGAGGAAGGAAGGAGGTGGGAGGGATGTTCCGGCCACTCATCTCTGCCCCTATTCTGCTATTGGCCGGCCGCTTAGTGACGCCGCAGTGACATCGCTATGACGCCGAACGCACCTGCCCCTTGAAGGAGTGATTGTTCGGTGTCTCCAGCAACATCACACAGCAGGTAAGTGCGTGTGTCGCTGCCGTAGTGATAATGTTCGCTACGGCAGCGATCACTACATATCGCACCAACAACAGGGGCAGATGCTAACGCTCGCGACATCACTAACAATTGATAGCGATGTCGCAGCGTGTAAAGCACCCTTAAATATTTTGCCTAGATAAGGCAATCTTTGTTTATTTTCCCAAGTTATGCAAAAGGAAAACATCCAAAAAAGTGTACTGGACATAAGAGAACAGCAAAGTATTGTCAGTCAGTGCATTCCATAGTTTCGCCGGCAATAATAAAAGTTATTTACTGCCAGAAATGAATACATATTTGCTTTAAGCAGATGAAGTTTACTTGAAACAAACATACCTGTTTCCAGTTTGCATTGTTTTTAATGAAAATATTTGGTTTTCCTCTGTTACAATATTTGCTCAGAATATGCAAAGTTTTATGTTCCTTTTCAACAATTTTCCATATCTGGCAGAAAATGCCTTATAGTTGATATTCCAAGGTGACTAAAATGAATAAACAGGCTTGGTAAATCTATTTAAAAATGTACAAACCTTGCAAAGCTGTTCTATGTTTTTGATCCTGATGAAGACCCTCAAAGACCTTGATAAATTCTCTCCATTTTACTTTAAAATTCATGTAAAATAGTTCACACTGAGTTAGTGACGACATTGTATGAATGTCAAAGAACAAATCTTGAGTGTGCATCACGGAGTTAATCTTTCTCACGCCAAACAGTGGTACATAAGTGATAAGTATTTAGAATTTTTCTAATGAAGTCCATGATAATGAAGTGAAATGTACTGCCAAAGAGCTTGTTGCCTTTTTTATAATTTATGAAAATATTTTAAAAATTAATTATTAAAGTGTTTACTTCATAAGCAATGTCTGTTGATGTAAAACTTGTCATCGAGATAATAAATAATCCATATTGTAGGAAAAAAAATAAAACCACTGAATAACAAATTATCAGTGCTTGATTTTAGGCTAGTTCAAGTCTTGCTACAAAATTTCCTTATGTAAACCTGGTTTCCGTTCATGTTCTTCCAAATTACATACAATTGGTCAGGACTCCGGTTATTCTGATTACCTTTTGGGCTTTTCTGCCCTCTTCCAAGATGGCGTACCCTGCTTCATTACTCTCCATGTGTTATTTGTCCTCCTACCTTTATAAACCCCAGTCCAGCCTTCAGTCCTCTGCTTGAGTATTCTGCCTGGTTTCCTAATCCTAGTGGTATCTCAAGTTTTTCCATCTACTCCAGCAAATCCTATGTGACTCTTCTGTTGCTGCTCATCAGAAGTTCTGCTACCTTCAGCTCACCTGTTGCTTCCAGCTGCTGTTGACATGCCCTCTGCTGCTGCTCCTGCCTGACCTGACTTTGGTGACATGTAAGCTGGCTTGCTTAATTAAGTGCTCTGTCTCCTCCACATTTGAATTGATGCAGTAACAGAGCAAGGGACTCTTCTGGACATTAGCAACTGCTCTGCATCTGGTTCTGGACTTTGTAATCTGCTCTGCATCTGGTTCTGGACTTTCAGAGACACTTCCTTATGGAGCTTTAAAAACTGTACTGCTAAATTACATAATCCTGTGAGGTTTTCAAGAGACTTTCCATAAAGGCTTCATTTGATTTCTCCACTGTGTGTTTATGAACTTGATTGTTTTTCCTCTGCACTTGTTTGTTTTTTCACTGAGTGTTACAATAAAGACTTTATCACCTATTAACCAGGTTCAGTTGTGCCTTTGCTCCATGCAAATAGATTCCTGAGTTATCCATTACAACTATTACACAATTAATGGTATGGCGCACCTGGTAAGATGGTCTAGAACATGAACATGTCAGATTAGAGGCATAAATGCAGAGAGATATAGCAGAGAAAGTCAGCATGTAGTGCTGAATTAACAAGTCAAGATTTGGTGTGTCATAGTACAGTGAAGCTTGGCATGTTGGAACACAAGTGGAATCATGGAACTGTATATTCAGGCCAGCACATGGAACATGGGAGCTATTTATGTTAGATGGCACTTTAAACACTATGTAACAACAGAGCTGCATTAGCAGAGCAACACTAGATGCAGCATGAGATAGCTGAACTAGATATGATGGACAGCAAGTGCAACAAAGGTACTGATATGAAAGGTGGATTGTAGAACAGCGAGGAACAGTGAAGCTGGATATGTTGGACAGTACATAGAATAGTGTGAACCAGGCACAAGTAGGTCTGAGCACCAGAGCCATATGGACCGAGAAATTCCTAAGTTTCCAGAGTAAAATGTGCAGATAGTGTGGCGCCCTGGACAAGCCAGGACGTCACTGGTACTGCAACAACACACCCCACACCCCAGTTAGGAACATCTAAGTCAGACACAAATCCTTGTTGCCTCCCTCCAGGGGCTGATGTCCACACCAGGTGGGGCGAAGCCAGGCAGTTGGCTCCTCCCACCGAGGAGTTCACAGTCCTGGAGGCGGGAAAGAAGGGCAGTTAGTGAAAAGGAGTTGAGAGAGAGTTAGGGAAGTGGCAGCGGAGGAACTGACTGGCCGTGTCCGGGTACGTGGCCCAGGCACCTAACAGCAAGGTTGGCAGACGGTGGTGACCGTCTGCAGGAGAGGCCGATCGACGCACAACCGTAAGGACCGGGGACGGGCGGTTGCCCGCCGGTACCAGATCGGGGAGCAAAGAGAAGCCAGCACCATCCGGCAGGGCCTACGGACCCCGACCAGGCTAGGAGTTGCCGTTAAACCGGTCAAATCCGTCAGCGACGGGAACCTCCGGGGTTTCCCAGCAGTAAAGACCCGACTGAAGACAACCGTCCAAACCGTGAGGGAGAGAAAGCTACCGCCAGAGCTAGAGCTCCCAGGGCCAGAGCCTGCGGGCAAGCAGGGGCTCCCTCCGAGAACATAACACCGGTGCAGGGAGAGACAGTTACCACCAACCTACCGGGAGTGACCATCGCAGCCGTCTATGGGACTCGTCCATCCAGCCATTTTTTTTACCAGAGACTCCGTGTGCGTTACTGGCTGAGTAAGTACCACCATGCCATCTGGCACTGCGCTGCCCCGCGACCCTGCACCTGGCCAGGCCCCGCAATCCACCAAACAGATCATAACTCCGGGCCCCGGGACTACCAAAATCCCCCTACCCACGGAGGGGAGAGAAACATCCCAGCTGCTCCCTGCCATCGCTCCCGGGATCACCGTACAGAGCAGCGGTGGTGCCCCAACCTCACCACACACCGTGGGTGGCGTCCCAAACACCAACAAACCACCCCTTTCACTCACGGGCGAGGAGTGCCGCTCGAGTCCCCGGATCCGGCCCACCGCTCAAGCCACCGAGCAGCAGCAGCGCCGGACCCCAGCGTGGTGAGCGCAGCGCCCCGCCGCCCATGACAATAGCATCTTGGAATAGAATAGCCATTTGGGCGGACAAGCTGCTTGCCAAAGAACAACCAAGTGTGTGGACAGAAACTTGAAACAGTAGAGCTATGAAGAATGATAAGCAGTTTGGTTAGGCAGGGTGTGTTTGATGTGAGGCAAATTTAATACAAACACTTGGTAGCCAGCATACACCAAAATGGCTGAAGACTCAGGCAGTGGGCAGACATCTGAGTTGACATTAAATGCTCTTGAAGAGTGATATCAAGAGTGTGTGTCGTGCCCAGGGATATGGGGTACTGGGTCCTGGGCAGTGTATATCTTGGGAATGTCACTGTGGTGGCCGTTGCCCGGTTCCGTGCCCTGGGCCCTTTTTGTAATGGGGGTGTATTTACAGGGGATTAGATTAGTGTTCATACGTGATGCCACCTGCAGTGTTGCAGCTATATAGATGGAGCCACCGCTGCAGACTGTCACTACTGGGGCAGGTGTTAATTGCAGCCTGGATGGTAAGCCCTCTGCAATCAGGGCCGGGCCCCAGAGGATGGTTGATGTGACGGGCGTCGGAAGAAGGTAGTCCACACAGAAGTTTGGTGCAACTGGTTTTTACTCACTGCTGGCTGGTGGTAACTGGATACCCAAGGCCGGCTGCTTTCACCTCCAGCTCCCCTTCATCCCAGTGCCAATGGGTAAATGGGTTCCCGTGGCGTAGAGCAACTGGGGGTCTGTCCCTGGTTTTTCCTTTGCTAATGAGTCTTCGGATTCTTAGGGTCAGCGAGGTCCTTGATGGTCCCCTCGCTGTGCAGGTGTTAATAGGTCGGCTTGGAGCTCTTTCCTGTACTAGAGTCCTCTACCCCGTCGGTGCATAGTTCTGGGAGTACTCCACCGGCAACTACTCTGCTGGGTACGAAGTCACTGTTAACCCCATGTCAGTACGTCTCCTCACATCTACCTTCACTCCTCTCCTCTACTCAGACCGACTACTCTCCACAGTCTGCCCCTCCCACCTGGTCAACTAGTGGACTGGACTGGCTCCAACTCTACGCGGCCATCCATTGGTTCGACCCTAGCTTTGGACCATTGTTTGGGGGGGTTATTGGGGAAAACTGGGATTACCTGGGTTTTTGTGTGTTACCGGCACTGGTCTCCCAAGGCCCTAGGGGGTAGGCCCTGCATCCTTGTGGCACCCTGGTGGGTAGGGCCTGCAACCTTGTAACACCCTGATGGCTTAAGGGCGCTACATGTATATGGATCACTATGGTAACCTGATGCAAACAAAAGCATACAGAGCTAGCCACTAAGGAAGGAACATAAATAGACTGGTGCTGGAGTCAGGACATGTCACAATTACTAATAGACAAAATATAGTATTACAATAACATGCAGACATTTTTTAATGGAACTAAGACTTTGTCTACTATACTATAATCAACTCAACTCATTCTTGAGTCAATTCTGTGACAGAATATACCTAACCTGCTGTACATTATTACCATATGCGCTATGCTTCCATGGTAAAGACCAAAACAATTAGCACTAAAAAGGCTCATATGTCTAGAATCATGGATTTTATAAAAAAAAAAAAAAAAAAAAGTATAGCATAAAAAAAATGGAAAATAAAAAAGTATTATTAGCACAATTTAACACTCACATATCCCACACCAATACAGTGGCCTGTAGCATCTGCTGGTTTTTGGTATACGTACCTCTTTACCTAGCATTTTTGTGAAAAATATTTTGTGAAATAATGTTAAATAAAAAAATATAAAGACATACAGTCATATGAAAAAGTTTGGGCACCCCTATTAATGTTAACCATTTTTCTTTATAACAATTTGGGTTTTTGCAACAGCTATTTCAGTTTCATATATCTAATAACTGATGGACTCAGTAATATTTCTGGATTGAAATGAGGTTTATTCTACTAACAGAAAATGTGCAATCCGCATTTAAACAAAATTTGACCGGTGCAAAATATGGGCACCTCAACATAAAAGTGACATTAATATTTTGTAGATCCTCCTTTTGCAAAAATATTAGCCTCTAGTCGCTTCCTGTAGCTTTTAATGAGTTCCTGGATCCTGGATGAAGGTATATTTGACCATTCCTGTTTACAAAAAATTCCAGTTCAGTTAAGGTTGATGGTCGCTGAGCATGGACAGCACGCTTCAAATCATCCCACAGATTTTCAATGATATTAAGGTTTGGGGACTGGGATGGCCATTCCAGAACATTGTAATTGTTCCTCTGCATGAATGCCTGAGTAGATTTGGAGCAGTGTTTTGAATCATTGTCTTGCTGAAATATCCATCCCCTGCGTAACTTCAACTTCGTCACTGATTCTTGCACATTATTGTCAAGAATCTGCTGATACTGAGTTGAATCCATGAGACCATCAACTTTAACAAGATTCCCGGTGCCGGCATTGGCCACACAGCCCCAAAGCATGATGGAACCTCCACCAAATTTTACTGTGGGTAGCAAGTGCTTTTCTTGGAATGCTGTGTTTTTTTGCCTCCATGCACAACGCCTTTTTGTATGACCAAACAACTCAATCTTTGTTTCATCAGTCCACAGGACCTTCATCCAAAATGTAACTGGCTTGTCCAAATGTGCTTTTGCATACCTCATGCGACTCTGTTTGTGGCGTGCTTGCAGAAACGGCTTCTTTCGCATCACTTTCCCATACAGCTTCTCCTTGTGCAAAGTGCGCTGTATTGTTGACCGATGCACAGTCACACCATCTGTAGCAAGATGATGCTGCAGGTCTTTGGAGGTGGTCTGTGGATTGTCCTTGACTGTTCTCGCCATTCTTCTTCTCTGCCTTTCTGATATTTTTCTGACAGTTTAAATCTCTGAGACAACTTTTTGTATCCTTCCCCTGAACAACTATGTTGAGTAATCTTTGTTTTCAGATCATTTGAGAGTTGTTTTGAGGAGCCCATGATGCCACTTTTCATAGGAGATTCAAATAGGAGAACAACTTGCAAGTGGCCACCTTAAATACCTTTTCTCATGATTGGATACACCTGCCTATGAAGTTCAAAGCTCAATGAGGTTACAAAACCAATTTAGTGCTTTAGTAAGTCAGTAAAAAGTAGTTAGGAGTGTTCAAATCAAGAAATTGATAAGGGTGTCCATACTTTTGCACTGGTCAAATTTTGTTTAAATGTGGATTGCACATTTTCTGTTAGTACAATAAACCTCATTTCAATCCAGAAATATTACTCAGTCCATCAGTTATAAGATATATGAAACTGAAATAGCTGTTGCAAAAACCCAAATTGTTATAAAGAAAAAAGGTTAACATTAATAGGGGTGCCCAAACTTTTTCATAAGACTGTATAACTCTGCATGTAAGTTTTTGCACAACTGTTTTAGTAGTTCGATTTGACAATCATACATGTCACACCAATACTACAGCCTGTTGCTGCATTTGGCTGTTAGGACGTTCAACTAGCCTTTTCTGTGTTGCCCAAATTGACAAGGAGGAAATAATTGGTGTTGAAAAGATTGATAAATGTTTAAGGGGTTCTCCACAACTTTACAAGTCCCTTTCATGTGAACTAACTGCTATAGATAAGAATTTAATAAATACTTTGCCGTCCCAGATACTTCTGTAACCAGAGCTGCTCTCCTGGTCATAATATGGTCTCTGGGTGAGAATCCTCTAATTTCCTATTATGTCATGGTAAATCAAAATCTCCCTAAATTCCAGGCCCTTGAAACTAACAGACGGGCATGGCTTGCCACCCAGTTGGGAGTGGTTTGTTACATGCTGCTGTAGGTACAGCCCTTCCTGCAAAGCTTTTTTTATATCTGTATATATACAGCAGGGTATAAGTATGTATATATACAGTATATCACAAAAGTGAGTACACCCCTCACATTTTTGTAAATATTTTTATATCTTTTCATAGCACAACACTGAAGCTAAGAAACTTTGATACAATGTAAAGTAGCATAACAAACATATGACTCATAGTTCTAGGGAATATATATCATCATAGACAGACAAAATATTCCCATATATAATTTATTTTTACATTTTTTATATAAACACCACACCTATCTCACATTTGTTGCCAGTGATTTATTTAGACATCAATGGCTGTGTGTTAAGTTACTTAGAGGGCACACCAAATTTTCACTGTTATATAAGCTGTACACTGACTACTTTACATTGTAGACAGACAAAATATTCCCATATATAATTTATTTTCGGATGGGTCCAAAAAAGTCAAGGCGTACGATGTCCAGTCCCAGTTTAATTAGAGTGAACTGTTAGTCATCAAATCTGTTGGAACAGTTTTTGGACCCATCCGAACTATATATCTGAGAGGCTTATGCCATAAATGTTCTGGAGAAGAATATATAAGTCCACAAGTTAAGTTGTTTGTACAGTGTTTATCCACAACCCCTGAGTGAACTATTTAAAACAATTTGAATGTTTTAACTGTCCGATACAATTATGTGAATCCTGTCCTTGGTATTCAAGGTTAAGGGTGACCGATTGATCTGTATTTGTGACAAATGAAAATTTTTATATTTTCACTATAGGTGTGGTGTTTATATAAATAATGTAAAAATAAATTATATATGGGAATATTTTGTCTGTCTACAATGTAAAGTAGTCAGTGTACAGCTTATATAACAGTGAAAATTTGGTGTGCCCTCTAAGTAACTTAACACACAGCCATTGATGTCTAAATAAATCACTGGCAACAAATGTGAGTAAACCCCTAGGTGAAAATGGCGAAATTATGCCCAAACTGTCAATATTTTGTGTGCCCACCATTATTTTCAAGCACTGCCTTAACTCTCGTGGGCATATGTGGAGCCGCCCAGGTCTGCATTACCTTCAGGGTCTTCAGGGACTCCATGTGGAGGGACAGTCTGGTCACAGGTAGGTTGTCTTCTTTAGGATTCGTGACGCCACTCTCGGGATTGCGGTCAGGGCGACCGCCACTGCAGATTAGGGGACGCCTGGAGCTGATGTTGAATGCAGTCAGATGTAGTGGCTTCCAGAGAGTGAGGCTGGCCCCAGGGCCCGGTGTAGAAGTGTGGAACCACAGGTCGCAGAAGGACTCTGTTACGGGGGGCTGTCTGATAATAACTTAAAGGAGTATCAGACAGTCAGGGTCCACCGTGCAAAGACTTTGCTGCAGACTATGGCAGAGTGCAATACCTCTGTTAACTCACAGAAGGATATAATAAGTAAGTAAAGCAATTCCTCCCTTACTTGGAGGGTGTGTGGAATGATCTCTGTTAATAATCACAGAGACAAATGCAATGTGTGCAAAATGGCACCTACCTAGGTCCGCTCTTCTAGTGGTGCAAAAGAGACGAACAGCAGCGTAAGCCGCACAAAGCTCCTACCTGCGTTCGCTCCACTAGTGTGCGAGGACACGAACCACTAGATATGGCACCTGCCTAGGTCCGCTCTTCTAGTGGTGCAAAAGAGACGAACAGCAGCGTAAGCCGCACAAAGCTCCTACCTCTGTTCGCTCCCCTAGTGTGCGAGGATACGAACAACTACCAGACGCAGTATAAGGAACGTTACCCTAGCAGCAACGTCCACCTACGAGTCGAATCACAAGGCCCAGCCAGACCATGTGCCTCAGGCACCTGCCTATGTCCGCTCCCCTAAGAGGTAAGGATACGGACAGCAGCCGAAGCTGTAAGGTATAAGAACGCTACCCTGTCGGTAGCGCTCACCTAGCATAGACAGAGAAATGCCTAGAGGAACGCGCACAGAGCGTCTACTCTTATGCATGAACCAAGAGGACTGAGCGCCATGCGGCGTGTGTCAGGGTCTTATATAGACTCTGTGCCTCATCCAAGATGGAGGACACAGAGCCAATCCACTGCCAGAACGACAGGAGTGACGTCATGCTGGCCTATCACCGAGCAAGGCGTCACAAGCACATGACCAGCGACCAATCGGCATAGAAGGTGTCAGAGACATGTGACCTCGTGTCAGCGATGATGTCACCCGCACATGTGCAATGGCTCCAAGATAGGACTTAGTCTCCAGCGCTCGCACATGTGCAGTAGCATGAAATCTGGACTTAGTCTCCAGCGCTCGCACATGTGCAGTAGCAAGAAATCTGGACTTTGTCTCCAGCGCTCGCACATGTGCAGTAGCAAGAAATCTGGACATAGTCTCCAGTGCTCGCAGCAACCGTAACAGTACCTCCCCCTCAAGGGCCCCCCTCCCGGCGACGCAGGTAATCGGCAACTAAGTTGGGAGCATGGACAGCCTCCTCAGGGTCCCAAGAGCGATGTTCCGGGCCATAGCCCTCCCAATCTATCAAGAAGAACCTGCGCCCTCTAACCATCTTAGAACCAACTATGGCTCGTACCTCATAGCTAGATAGCATAGATAGCGAGAGGAATCAGAGGCAGGAGAGTGCACTTCACGAGCGTGAGGTAAAATAGCCGGCTTTAGCAGTGAGACATAAAATTTGTCATGAATCCTAAGATGGACAGGTAACTTCAATTGGTAGACTACAGGATTTACCTGTCGAAGAACCTCATAAGGACCCAGGAAGCGAGGAGCAAATTTGACAGAGCTCACTCTAAGTCTCACGTGTTTTGCAGAGAGCCACACAAAGTCCCCTGGAGAAAAGACAGGAGCCGGGCGACGAAACCGATCGGACACCGTCTTCATACGGTCCTTAGCTGCTTGGATCGACTCTTGAGTTCGATCCCAAACCTCTCTGGCATTAGTTGCCCAGTCGGCCACAAGAGGAGGAGGTGCCGCAGCGGGAAACGGTACCGGTACCCTAGGGTGTTGCCCATTATTGAGTACGAACGGTGTCTGCCCAGTGGCCTCAGCCAGCGAATTGTTAAGGGCAAATTCTGCCCAGGGTAGGAGGGAGGACCAGTTATCGTGGTTCTCAGCAACAAAGTGTCGAAGGTATATAATCATAGATTGATTGGTACGCTCAACCAAACCATTGGTCTCCGGATGGTATGCCGAAGAGAGATTCAACTCAATTTGCAGAAGGCTACAAAGATCTCGCCAGAAACGGGAAGCAAATTGCGGGCCTCTATCACAAATGATACGATCTGGCATCCCATGAAGCCTAAAGACATGCTTGAGGAATAGTTTGGCTAGTACCCTGGAAGATGGGATTCTCGATAATGGTACGAGGTGAACCATCCGGGAGAAATGGTCCGTAATGACCCACACAAATCTATGTCCCTGTGAACATGGAAGATCACCCACAAAGTCCATGCCTACCACCTCCCATGGTCTATCTGGCACCGGTAAAGGATGCAAGAGCCCAGCCGGTCTCTGCCGTAATGGACGGTTGCGAGCACACGAGTAGCAGGAACCGACATATCTCTTGACGTGGCTGGCTAAGTGTGGCCACCAATACCACCTCTCCAGTAACTCTCGTGTCCGCCTAAAACCAAAATGCCCACCCACCTTTGAGGTGTGGGCCCATGACAGTATATCATTCTGTCGATCAGGCGGAACAAAGGTCTTGCCCGGTGGGATTTGGTCTAACGTCACAGGGGAGAGCGTATGAAAAACCCTGGAGGGAAGGATAAGACGAGGTTCGTCAATCTCTTCCTGGGTAGAAAGCATAGAGTGAGACAGGGCGTCTGCCTTGTTATTCTTACTCCCAGACAGATAGTTGATGGAGAAGTGAAAGCGGGAGAAAAACAAGGAGCAGCGGGCTTGGCGAGGATTCAGACGCTGAGCGGTTTGTAAGTACGTCAGATTCTTATGGTCTGTATAGACCTGGAAAGGATGTTTCGCTCCTTCCAGCAAGTGACGCCACTCCTCCAAGGCTAGTCTCAGGGCGAGCAGCTCCCTATCCCCAATGGTATAGTTTCTCTCTGCCGGTGAAAAGGTTTTAGCAAAGAAGAAACACGGCCTTTTTCTACCTGCACCATTCTTTTGATACAAGACCGCACCAGCACCCACTGAAGAGGCATCAACCTCTAAGAGGAAGGGCTTACTCTCATCGGGTCTTTGAAGAACGGGAGCAGTTGAAAAGTGTCTTTTTACTGCCTCGAAAGCCTGAGATGTCTCAGTAGACCAGGCTTTGGGATTAGCACCTTTCTTAGTCAAGGCCACCAAAGGGGCCACCAAAGTAGAAAAATGGTGTATGAACTGCCTGTAATAATTTATGAATCCTAAGAAGCGTTGCACCGCCTTCAAGGAATGAGGTTCGGACCATTCCAGGACAGCAGAGAGCTTCGCAGGATCCATAGCCAGGCCCTCTTGTGAGATAATGTAACCCAAAAAAGACAATGAGGACTGCTCGAATACACATTTCTCGAGTTTAGCAAACAATGAGTGCTCCCTTAAACGGGAAAGGACACGAATGACATCCTGACGATGAGTCTCCAGATCAGGAGAAAAAATCAGGATGTCGTCCAGATACACCACTACTGAGGATAACAGTAAATCCCTGAACACATCGTTTACGAAGTCCTGAAATACTGCGGGTGCATTACATAACCCAAAAGGCATGACGAGGTATTCATAGTGACCGTCTCGGGTGTTAAAAGCGGTCTTCCATTCGTCACCCTTTCGAATTCGTACCAAGTTATACGCACCCCGCAGATCCAACTTCGTAAAAACTTGAGCTCCTCTCAGTCTGTCAAAGAGCTCTGAAATTAAAGGTAATGGGTATTTGTTCTTTATTGTGATTGCGTTGAGACCCCTGTAATCTATGCAGGGACGCAAATCACCCTCTTTCTTCCGAACAAAGAAAAACCCAGCTCCCGCGGGAGAGACAGACTTACGAATGAACCCCTTCTCTAAACTCTCTCTTATATAGGTCGACATGGCCTCCGACTCAGGTATTGACAGGGGGTAAACCCTGCCTTTAGGTGGAACCGAACCTGGGATAAGGTCTATGGCACAGTCAAACGGCCTATGGGGTGGAAGAACCTCAGCACCCTGTTTGGAGAACACGTCAGCGAAATCCAAATAGGGTGTAGGTATGGGAGAGAGATCAGTTGATGCAACCGCAACGACCTTAGGTAGTAAGGGAAGACATCGGGACTGACATTTCGAACCCCAACTAATAATGCTGTCAGACTCCCAGTCAATGTGAGGAGCATGAGTCCGAAGCCATGGAAGACCCAGAAGGACGTCGTCTATACCCTCAGGCAAAACAAGAAAAGAAATCTCCTCTATGTGACCCTGAGACAGGGAAAGGCGCAAGGGAACTGTCCTCAATGTAATGGAGTCAGACAACATAGTTCCATTAACAACACGGACAGGAATAGGCGCCTCTAACATGATAGAGGGAATATTGTGTCCCTTTACAAATCCTGAGGACACAAAAATCCCGTCAGCTCCGGAATCCACAAAAGCCATAATAGGCCATGTATTCTCAGATAACGAGAACTGACCTGGGATACAACATTTAGAGGGTGCAGAAGACGTCTCTAGTAACCCCCCTCTAATGGTTACTAGGCCAGGGAGTTTCCCTGACGACTAGGACACTTGTTGGCATAGTGCCCAGCCTGACGACATACGTAACATATAGGAGGACCAGACTTGCGTAGTCTGGAGGACGTATGACCTAACTCCATAGGAGTGGGAGATGTTTCAGATGCTGAGGAAGATGGTAGTGGACCCTCAACAACTGGAATAGCCCGATGCTTAGGGCGTGAGGAAGAGACCTCGAGTCTACGTTCCTTATGGCGTACATCGATCCTCGTTGCTACTGTGATCAAGTCCTCCAGAGAAGCAGGGACCTCATGAGTAGCAAGAGCATCCTTGACATAGCCTGCCAACCCTCTCCAGAAGATAGGAATCAACACCTTCTCTGGCCAATCTAGTTCTGCCACCAGAGTTCTGAAAGCAATGGCATAAGAACTAGTAAATAACGAACCCTGAGATAGATCTAACAGTCTAAGAGCCGCATCATGGGTAACCTGCGGACCCATGAATACCGCCTTAAGAGCATCAAGAAAGTCTTGATGTCTCAGAGTAACCACATCAGAGCGCTCCCATAGGGGAGTCGCCCATTCTAAGGCTTTGTCCTGAAGTAAGGAGATGATAAACCCTACTCTGGACCTCTCCGTAGAGAAGCGAGAAGAGTTGACCTCTAGGTGTATCTGACACTGACTAATGAAACCACGACATGATCTGGCATCGCCAGAATATCTGTTTGGCAGAGCAAGTCGAGGATCATGTGCGGATGTCACCATGGTCTGAGGTTTATCCTCTATACTCTTGAGCCGTGACTCAAGTACTTGTATGTAACGGTGTAACTGCTGATATTCTGCCATAACTGCCAGACCCTTGGCTCAGTCCTAATGTTACGGGGGGCTGTCTGATAATAACTTAAAGGAGTATCAGACAGTCAGGGTCCACCGTGCAAAGACTTTGCTGCAGACCATGGCAGAGTGCAATACCTCTGTTAACTCACAGAAGGATATAATAAGTAAGTAAAGCAATTCCTCCCTTACTTGGAGGGTGTGTGGAATGATCTCTGTTAATAATCACAGAGACAAATGCAATGTGTGCAAAATGGCACCTACCTAGGTCCGCTCTTCTAGTGGTGCAAAAGAGACGAACAGCAGCGTAAGCCGCACAAAGCTCCTACCTGCGTTCGCTCCACTAGTGTGCGAGGACACGAACCACTAGATATGGCACCTGCCTAGGTCCGCTCTTCTAGTGGTGCAAAAGAGACGAACAGCAGCGTAAGCCGCACAAAGCTCCTACCTCTGTTCGCTCCCCTAGTGTGCGAGGATACGAACAACTGCCAGACGCAGTATAAGGAACGTTACCCTATCAGCAACGTCCACCTACGAGTCGAATCACAAGGCCCAGCCAGACCATGTGCCTCAGGCACCTGCCTATGTCCGCTCCCCTAAGAGGTAAGGATACGGACAGCAGCCGAAGCTGTAAGGTATAAGAACGCTACCCTGTCGGTAGCGCTCACCTAGCATAGACAGAGAAATGCCTAGAGGAACGCGCACAGAGCGTCTACTCTTATGCATGAACCAAGAGGACTGAGCGCCATGCGGCGTGTGTCAGGGTCTTATATAGACTCTGTGCCTCATCCAAGATAGAGGACACAGAGCCAATCCACTGCCAGAACGACAGGAGTGACGTCATGCTGGCCTATCACCGAGCAAGGCGTCACAAGCACATGACCAGCGACCAATCGGCATAGAAGGTGTCAGAGACATGTGACCTCGTGTCAGCGATGATGTCACCCGCACATGTGCAATGGCTCCAAGATAGGACTTAGGCGGGCTTTGCACGTTGCGATCTTGCTAACAATGTTGGTGCGATGCAGATGCGATTCGACACGCCCCCTCGCAGGTGCGATATCCTTCGGTCCTTCCGTAATTGTTCATTTGAATTTACACCCGTCAACTTACTGAGCGTTTTAAACAACCATACCAGATTGTTCAGATTGTTGTGCGATTACCATTGTGATTTGTCCTTCAACATGTCATTAGTCTATTTTTCCTTTTGTTTGGTTTTTTATTCCCTGCTGTGGCTTACTTTTTAATGTTTGTCTCTGTCACTTGTATCTCATACATTCCGTTTTTTCCTGCCGCATACAAATTCAGTCCTTGTTTTCAAGAATACTTATCGTGCATCTTGGCTCCTTTCTTTGGATTGGTGTTCGTGTCTTATTTAAGGTGCGACGTTCTGCTCAGCACTTGGTGTTGCCTTTGTTTGTGCGTTAACACGTGTGGTAAGTTTTTTGCTTGTTTTGTTAGTATAATCTTGTACTTTGTAATATTTTTGCTAATACCTACAAATATGATGTTATTGTCTTTAACTTATCAAGTTCAAATCTGATGTATTCATGCTTAAAGTGATTGTTCATTCATGTATAAATAGTTTATAATGGCTAGTCATTTTTTTTTTCTTTCTTTCTTTCTAAATCATAGACTAAACACAAACAGAAAAAATGTCTGGCTCTAATGAAGAGTTCATCAGAGCATTCATAGAGGAATACAGGGCACATCCATGTCTCTGGCAAGTTAAATCCCACGAATACAGTAACAAATTCATGAAAAAAGCTGCGTATAAAAAACTCATTGAAGTGTACAATACCCATCACGAGCCACACAAGGCATCAGAGCTTATTGTGCGAAAAAAACTTCAAGCACTTCGAACGGTATTTAAAAAAGAGCTAAATAAAGTTGCTGAATCCCAAAAATCTGGTTGTGGTTCCGAAGATATTTATACGCCTAAATTGTGGTATTATGATCTACTACTCTTCACTAGGGACCATGAGCTTCCCAGAGCATCAACCACATTAATTCCACCACTTGAAAAAGAACAGCAAGTGGATAATCTTGATTCAGCTGTTGAGGCGGTATGTTTTTTTTTATTTTTTTGAATTTTTGTTCTGGGTAACGATGTTTAATGCCACATGTCAATTCATGTTTTTTTTTTTTATGTTTGGGGGAAATTTTTTTATTTTATTTTTTGTTTTTGGTTAAATTATAGTCACAATTTAGAAGGCAAAATGATAGTCAATATCAAATATGTGTTTACAAATCTACTATTTTTCATTTTTAAGCAAATGTATTTGATGTTAAAAAATCATATCCCAAAAAAAACAAAAAAAAATTTTGCTTTTCAATATATAATTTTGGTTTTTTTTTTTAATAAAAATCAACAGAATTCGCAAGAAAGCCAAGATCAAAGCACTCATGAAGGTCCATCAGACACTCAATCTGGCGTGGATGCGATTCCTACGAATACACCATCGACATCCAACGCTGTAGAAGATCCAGAAGCTCGTCCCTCACCTGCTTTGCCTAGAAGAATTTATCCAAGACAAACAACACCAGATCCAATAACTGGTGTTGCACAACTTGTTTCAATAGCGAAAACATTACTTGAAAGGAACAACACTTCCCCTATTTGCGGAATTGCTTATTTAGTCAATGAAAAGATGAAACAAATTGACCATGAATCGGGTTTACTTGCCGAAAAATGGATTTTGTCGGTATTGAATGCCGCAATCTCTGGAACATTGTCTAAATTAGACCACAAAATCTTTGATGTCACAGTTTCCCCTATTTCAGGCACAAATAATCAAGAAGTGCCACTTGATAAATCTGCCGAAATGACTGACAATGAGTTTAATGAAAATGAAATTATACCCATTGTCCGTCATTTGAGACAAAAATCAGCTCGCCATCACCCCTTTAAAAAAGGGTGTGGTAAAAAAGCCCATACAAAGACCCTATAATAGTTTGATAAAACTAAACATTTCTGTTCCAGTTAGCTTAGTAAGCTAATGAAAGTTTACTGTGTATGAGTTTGTATTGTAATGTGATGACATGAAATCACATAAATTCATAAAAATATATAATGACATTTGTTTTTTGTTTTTTTTTTAATGTGACAAACCTATTTTGTGTTTAAAAAATCATTCTTAGTAGTAAAGTAAAAATTAAAAAAATATAATGATTTATTAATGTGTATTTGGTCCTTATTTTTTTAACTTTAAAATGTGTTTTCTGTTGAAATCTAATGTACAACCGAAGCATTATAAAGCTGCAAAACACCTAATTTTTGTTTAACATTTTTATTTTTTAAACATTTTCGCCATGTTATTTAGTCATCATAACATTATTTTCCCATAAATATTTTTTTTTATTAAAAAAAAAAAAAAAAGAAAAACATATGATATTATTATCAGTTACACAGACAAAATATTTATTTTACATTTTGCTGTTTTTTTTTTTTGTTATTGAAAATTGTAAAAAAAAATAAAACAACATTTAAATACACAATAATGCATTGTCAAAACATTATATAGGCATATACTCTGCAAAAGTTCTAACAACTTCCCCGAGGCCACATGAATCTCCCGAGCACAGTCAAAAATTTCTTGAACATGGTTTCTGTCTGCATTGTTGGGAATAAAATCATGTTAAAAAAAAAAAAAAATTAATGTATAATGTTTTAATTTTTAATATCCAAAAACAAATATATAAACTCATAATTACCAATTTGCACAGTTTCATAACTTCCATGATCAGAATTGGAAGGACTTATTGCCCAACCAGATCCAAAACCCACATCTGTAAAATAAAACAACAAAAAAAAAAATAATTTAAAAAAACCTAACAAATAAACAAATACATACTTGCGTCTGATTCTGAAACCAAACTATCCACTGCTGGCGAACCATTTTGGTCGATCAGTACATCCGGGTTCATCAGAGTCTCATCATCATTTTCAGCCATGTCCATTGATTGTTATCTGCTAAGCAATGAAATAATAATATGAAAAAAAACATTACATACATTCAAAATATGGGACCGGATTAATGCTAATATATCTCATACATTTAAAATCTTGGAAAAAAAAACATACCAACTGCATTCATTAATTCTGTCCTCACGGCCTGGACTCTAGAAACACATCTATATTTGAGGTCGGCCCACTTCCGTCTGATTTGTATAGATGTTCGGTGCACATCAAATTTCCTCCTCAGGCCATGACGTATTTTTTTTAAGATATGTCTCCTTCTTTTATAGGTAATCTTGACATCAGCTGTCCCTTCGTAGCCCCTTGTATCCATTTGTTCTATGAGGTATTTCACCTCATTCTCTCCCCACACTGCAGAACGTGGCATGGTTGCTCTGTTATCAATTTGCAAAGGATTCGGCATCACATACTGTCTGAATGTAGTTTCACTTTCTGTTGTAATGAAGATATTGTAAACAAAGTTTATCGACTATCTGTCTGTAGGTCTGAGGATCTGACATGTGTTTTCGTCATGTGTACACATTTGGCTAAACCTACATGTATTTTGTTCAAAACATTTATTAAAATCATTTAATTCAAACCAAATGTTTAAGGAAGAAGATGAAAAGTCAGAATTATGATTTTACCAACAAGCTGACATTTAATAAACTCGTAATAATTATGGGCGTGAAAATAAGCCATTATTTTTTTGTGGTGGGACGGATAATTTTTATTACAATTGTTAGGAACATAATATTGAATAGATTCCACATTTGTAGATTTTGACATAATAAACTTAAAAAATAACCTACTTTAGCACAATCCCAATTGTGAAGAATGTAGTAACATAATGCTAAGCACTTTGTATATTTAATCACAAATTACAGTTGATGATGTTTTTTGTTTCGAAAAAACATTATTGAAACATTAGGGTAACACATGCAAACCAAATGCACCAGTTCCATTAAATAAATCACAATACTTGTCTCTGTTTAAAATATTTTCATCCGAAATGCGACCAATTACAACAGGTGGATTTATCGGCGGCAAATGTGGATCATGTTCTCGCCATGATCCTGGAATTACTTCGCCAGTGACGTCATTAACTGTGTCCACATAGCCAACAGGAATATAGTGTCGGCCCTCCCTTTTCCTCAAAAAATTGTGCAGAACACAGCATGCCAGTACTACTTTATCGATGGTTTCGATTTTTAAATTGATTGGAGTATGAAAAATTCGAAACCGGCTTGCTAGAATGCCAAACGCACTTTCCACAACGCGTCTAGCACGTGAAAGGCGGTAATTAAAGACAGTACGTTGTGCATTTAAGGTATTTTGTGGATAAGGTCGTAGTAAATTTTTTCTCAGCGGAAACGCCTCGTCACCCACAAATACAAAATTAAGATTATTGATGGTCTGGGAATTATTGGGTAATCGCAGCTGCGATCTTAATAGTCGTCTACCAAATTCAGTCTGTTCTAAGGCCCCACCATCGGAGATACGCCCATTCAGACCAACATCTACCATGACAAAATCATAATCTGCGTTTGCGACAGCCAGTAAAATAATGCTAAAAAAACCTTTGTAATTATGGTAAAAAGAACCACTGTGGTGGGGTTGGGTTATCCTGATGTGCTTCCCATCAATTTTGCCACCACAGTTAGGGAAATGCCACTGCAGTTGAAATTGTGAGGCTAGCTGCAACCATTCACTTTCATTTTTAGGGAAAGCCATAAAATCACTGAGATTATCAATTATGGCTTGGCAAGTGTCTGGGATGATACTGCTTAAGGCAGATAATGAAATAGCAGACGAATATTGTAAGTCCGTCAGTGTGCGTCCCGTCGCAAGGAAACGCAGAGTGACACTGAGCCGTTCAACACTGGTCACTGCGGCACGCATGACGGTATTCTGACGGCTAATTTGATGCTCCACACGCTGCAAAAGGAACTTGAATGAATTCTCGGACATTCGCAAGTAATTTTGAAAGTCATTTGGATGTCGCTCTTGAAGTTCGCGTAATAAATTTAAATGCGAAAATCGGTCCCTTTCCAGCAGCCATTCTCTCGCCCAAATGCGCCCAAAACGTGCATTTCTACGATTGGTCCTGTTACATTCAATAACTGCAGTAGACGCAGCGACTGCGATCGCAGCACCACATATGGCAAATTCTATGTCTTGATTCATAATTGCAAATAATAACTTGAAACTACGTAAGGAAAAAATAATATCTGGAAAAAAAAAAAAAAAAAATGAAGGTTTGATACACAATTATGGATTTGACCAAACAAAATAAAAATTTAACAAAATACCTTTCACGTAAACAAGACCAGTCTATTCATCCAAGGCTTTATGTTTCAAGTTGTGACAGGGAAATACCGCAAACATAGGTTCACACAAATTGATATTGCACCTAATATCACACGAAAACAGAATGCAAGCAAAAAGGGGTCGCATACACAGCCTTTTATAAGGCATGATGAAGAAAGGTAATACGCTGAGCCATTAACCAATTGAGTCGCAGGGAAATAAACCATGTTTTGATTAGTAAATCAGGTCCAGGCAAAAACGTTGCAAACCAGTAAATTAAAACACATGATCACATTTGAACAAACATTGACTTTACACACAACAATTTAGAGACCGACTTGAAAGATAAACCTACGATCGCAGGATTGCATCATCCCAATTATGGAAAAGTCGGAGACTGCAACGATCATGCGATGATGACGATTTTTAAGACTCTCATCGCATGTAAAAGCATTTACACACTTCAATCTCGCATGCGATGGCGGAAGTACGTCATTTTCGATTTGACCCCATCGACATCGCACGTGCGATGTTGCTACGTGCAAAGCCCGCCTTAGTCTCCAGCGCTCGCACATGTGCAGTAGCATGAAATCTGGACTTAGTCTCCAGCGCTCGCACATGTGCAGTAGCAAGAAATCTGGACTTAGTCTCCAGCGCTCGCACATGTGCAGTAGCAAGAAATCTGGACATAGTCTCCAGTGCTCGCAGCAACCGTAACAGACTCACACACAACCAGAGTGTCTTTTAGGGTTTTTACTCACGTCAGGTGGCAGGGTGAGTAACCCGGGCGTAGCTGTGATGCACAAAGTGGGGAACCAGGCTCCTTCAGGCTGACTTGTGAGGGTAGCTACTGACTTGCCTTCCTAGCACTTGTGTTTTTGGGGTGACCCAGACTTGTAATCCTACGGGGTCACCCAGGGACGTTGCTGCTGCCTGTTCTCCCCTTTTTCGGCCCGACTGCTTATAGCCTGGACCAGGTCACTCCAGCTGCTTGCCTCTTGTGAGCTATGGGCCCTCTCGTTGCTACGTGGCTGCGGACTCTGTTATAGAGGAGGGTATGAAGTAACCTCACCTGCAGGTTGAGCAGGCCAACTGAATGGGCCCCTGCTCTGGGAACCTGTAACCCGTGCGGGCCTGGTCCTCTCCTGGCAGACCCTGTACTCAGCCACCGCTCTGCACTCTAGCCTCGGGTGGTTTTCGGGCGGCACTACCAGGTGAACGTTCACCTCTGTCAGTAACCACTGCATGTGTGTTGTCAGGATCGTTACAGCCTGCAGGGTCCGCTTCTTGTGATTGCTCTCCCTGAGCTGCACTAACCGACTGGCTCACTACTCCCTCCCCTCTGTGCCTGCCAACGCCACCTAGCAACCAGGCTCTCTACCACACCCCTTGAGTGGAGATGGAGGCTACGCCCCCTCCTGGATTCCCCAGGTGTCCCCTCAAAGGTCCATGTGGGAGACCTGGTTACTATGCGCCTGTGTAACCACACCTCGGTCAGCCTTCTGGATTACCTGTGTTGTACTGCCCCCAGCATGCGTGCAGTACTCAGTGGTGCCTGACCAGGTCAGGGGCGCCACACATAGAGTTTACTAGAGATTCTCAGGAGCCACTGAATCCTCTTCTACTCCTCCATGACTTAGAGACCTTGTGCTCCTCGATCTTCTGTTTGAGAATGCCCCAGAGATGGTCAATAGGGATTAGGTGTGGAGACATGCTTGGCCAGTCCAGCACCTTTACTCCCACTGCCTTTAGCAAGGCAGTGATTTTCTTGTAGGTGTATTTGGGGTTGTTATGTTGGAATACTGCCCTGCGCCCCATTTTTCGAAAGGAGGGGTTCATGTTCTGCTTCAGTATGTCACAGTGCATGTTGGCATTCATGGTTTCCTCAATGAACTAGAGCTCTCCACAGCGGGCGGCACTCTTGAAACTCAAACCATGATTCTCCCACCACCATGCTTGACTGTAGGCAAAACACACTTGTTCCAAATTTGAAAACCCATCTCACAATGAATGTATAATCTTGATATTAAAAAAAGCACTTTACAAGCTGAATTTCCTCTAAATGGAACAATCTGCAAAGGAATGACTTGAAAGTGAGGGAGCTGCATTTGACTCCAGCTTTTGGGTGAGAGAGCTCATGAGCCTAACTAAGTGAATATGATCTCCACCTCACTCAAAGGACTGACAGCTGCAGCTTAAACTGAGTATTGTGAGATATCTGCACCAACACCCTGGAACTGTCAATCAGGTGGTTACATTGGCATAGAACGAGTATAAATCTTCAAAAACGTCACCCATAAATATATGTGGTAAAGCACCAGTAGATGAGCTCCTTTATCTGTTTCCCATTAAGCATAAAAAATAGAGGCTTAAAGGGGTTTACCATTTTATTTTTAATGGAACAAATGTATTGGGAATATGATTCTGTGACACTTGGAAAATAAAATTATTACAAGATCTCCCCCTGCACTTAATAGTGGAGCCTTCCCCGAAAACTGCAAAGCTCTACTGTTCCCAAAATGGCAGTTGATGGAAAAACATGTGACCATTCCTGTCAGTCAACCTCGTCCCATTCAAAAAAGCTTTTTTATGATCAGTGCTATACTTGCAGGAGACTGATAGAGAGGTCGAATCATACGCTCATCCATCAGCAGCCATTTTTGTTAACACAGGCTCTGTGTAGTCTATGGGGAGGCTTCAATAATAGGCGCAGGAGAAGAACCTGTCATTCTTACAGATTAGTAAGCGCCACATAATCATCTCCCAAACACATTTGATAATTTACTGTAAAATATCTTTATAAAAGGATGCATAGTGCATGATATATATCTCCTAACTAGATACTGGATATCTAAATGAAAAACAGGTACTGATGAATCTATGAAATAGTTTTAAAATGCTGGACAAAGAAATATAGTGGGGAAAAAATATCAAAATGACAGCAATATACATAGGCAGATCTGAGGATAGCTGAAATATATTGCAATATGCATGAAGGTTGACATAGTAATGGAAAAGACAATAAAGGTGCTCAGGAATATATATGCACCGTATACCTTGCCTCTCCTAAAGTTTTCACCCTTTCTTATCTGTCATCTCTCATTTCTCTGTAAACCTATTCATATGCTTCCTTCCATGCATATGATAATGTTCCAGATAGAAAATTTCTATTGAAGTGAATAAGATTAGAGTTATTACAGTTCATAATCATTTCTATATCCCATTTGCTTTAAAATAAACTCATCTACAAGTAATGCTGACTTTATCGCCATAGTGATACAGATAGTTTAGTAATCTGCATATGTTATGGAAGGCATTGTGGAGAATGCCTAGCATTCTTTGTAACATATGAAATAAGGTTATTTCATTCTGATTGTATATATTTTACACATAGTGATGTGTACTTTACATAGGGATTTTATAAAATGTACAATGCAAGAGGGAGGACAGTATTAAATCATTAAAACACATCAAACCCAAAATAATTAAAAAAAAAGACTGCAAAGGAATAAATACTGCATTTACACTTTCACTACAAGGGGCTACTGATAAGTCTTTGGCTTTTTGATATTTTTTTGTTTCTATAGTAACAAATGTTACATCACATGAAAGCCTTATATGTCTAATATATGTTTTCAAAATTTTGTGTTTGTTGCTTATGGCAACAGTGTTTTACGCACACGGGAAAACAAAATGGCGGAGTCTAATGCGATATTCACAGCAACTGAGAGCAGAGAAGTGATACAATTCTTGTTTCCGCAAGGAAAGTCTGAGAAGAATATTCATGGTGATATGTCTGTCACATACATTGGGGGATCCTTTAATAACATGAGAGTTAAAATTGCTCACTAGACCCCAAGATGAATTCCTCAAAATTCAAATAGCGCTCCTTCACTTCCGAGCCCTACCGGGCAACCAAACAATAGTTTTTCACCATATTTGGATAATTCCTGTACTCAGGAGGAATAGTACAACAAATAGTTTGGTCTTCTTTCTCCTGTTATCCTTGTGACAATAAAAAAATTGGAATTAAAGGAACATTTTTGTGGTAAAAATGTAATGGTTGATTTTCATTGCTCAATGTTATAAAATTGTGTGAAGCACCTGTGGGTTCAAGGTGCTCATCACACCTCTAGATTAATTCCTTGAGCGATTAGTTTCCAAAATGGGGTCACTTTTGGGGGGTTTCCACTGTTTAGGCATATTTGGAGCTCTGCAAACACAACATGGTGTCTGCTATAATTTTGCACTTCAATATTCAAATAGCACTCCTAGCCTTTTGACACCTGCTGTGAGCCCCAAAGAGTAGGTTTTTTTTTACCACATATAGTATAATTGCTCAACAATTTTTATCATCCATCTTCTCATGATAGCCTTGTTAAAATGAAAAAAAAATAAAATGAGTTAAAGCAACATTTTAATGAGAAAAACCTGACTTTTTATTTTCACGACTAAACAACATAAAATTCTGTGAAGTATTATTCCTATTATTAAGAGTTTGCCTTCTACACTAGTAAACCTTATGCACTATATGAAAAGCCTGGAAAAAATTAGAAGGTATTCTAATACATCCTGGAAGACACAAAGGCAGGCTTTGCACGTTGCGACATCGCAAGCCGATGCTGCGATGTCGCACGCGATAGTCCCCGCCCCCGTCGCAGGTACGATATCGTGTGATAGCTGGCGTAGCGAAAATTATTGCTACTCCAGCTTCACATGCACTCACCTGCCCTGCGACCGTCGCTCTGGCCGGCGACCCGCCTCCTTCCTAAGGGGGCGGGTCGTGCGGCGTCATAGCAACGTCACACGGCAGGCGGCCAATAGCGGCGGAGGGGCGGAGATGAGCAGGATGTAAACATCCTGCCCACCTCCTTCCTTCCGCATATCCTACGGAAGCCGCGGTGACGCCGGTAGGAGATGTTCATCGCTCCTGCGACTTCACACACAGCGATGTGTGCTGCCGCAGGAGCGAGGAACAATATTGTACCGTCGCGTCAGCGTAATTATGGATTACACCGACGCTGCACCGATGATACGATTACGACGATTTTGCGCTCGTTAATCGTATCATCTAGGCTTTACACACTACAATGTCACATGCGATGCCGGATGTGCGTCACTTTCAATTTGACCCCACCGACATCGCACCTGCGATGTCGTAGTGTGCAAAGCCCGCCAAAGAGTAAAGCGGGCTTTACACGCTGCGACATCGCTAGCATTTGCTGGCGATGTCGAGTGCAATAGTACCAGCCCCCATCGTACGGCCGATATGTGGTGATCGCTGCCGTAGCGAACATTATCGCTACGGCAGCGTCACTTGCACATACCTGCTCTGCGACGTCGCTCTGGCTGGCGAACCGCCTCCTCTCTAAGTGGGCGGTTCGTTCAGCGTCACAGCGATGTCACATGGCAGGCGTCCAATAGAAGCGGAGGGGCGGAGATGAGCGGGATGTAACATCCCGCCCACCTCCTTCCTTCCGCATTGCCGGTAGAGGCAGCGAAGGAGATGTTCGTCGCTCCTGCGGTGTCACACACAGCGATGTGTGGTGCGACAGGAACGACGAACAACATCGCTAATAAGCAGAAAACGATTTTTTGTTTCAGGACGACCTCTCCGCGGCAAACTATTTTGACCGCTTTTGCGATCGTTTAAGGTCGCTCATAGGTGTCACACACTGCGATCTCATTAATGAAGCCGGATGTGTGTCATAAACGTGACCCCGACGATAATTCATTAACGATATCATAGCGTGTAAAGCCTGCATAAGGCCTCAGAAAATTTTGATTCCCATTATTAAGAGTGTGACTTATACATCAGCAAAGCCTATGCACTATATGCGAGGGCTACAAAAAATTAGGAGTACTCCAATACACCCTGGAAGACACATAGAAGAGGTCCTCAGAAAACCATATTTTCCTATTATTAAGGAGTAGGACTCGTGAGCTGGGCAAACAATGCACTAAATGCAAAGGCTGAAAGATATTTACCCCTGGGGGTATAATGTGTGTGTGTGTGTGTGTGTGTGTGTGTGTGTGTAAAAGAACTTTCGAGGTGGGCCTCTAAAAAATATGAGGAAGGGCATAATATGCAAGCTTAAATAATTAAGAGCAAGGGTCATATGATGACCCTGTTGAGCATTTTCCGTTGAACAGGCAATTGTGCCTATCAGTTATTATGCTCCCTGAGGCAGAAAAAACCTGCTCTCACAAAACACAAAACATTAGTAGCAGGACCTTCAAGCACCTGCAAGGCATAGAGGGATAGTTCATGCCATGTTTCCAGGTTGAATACCCAATAGTTGTGTAACACCCTGGACTAGCCAGGTGGTTACAGATAGCGCTCCGCACAACACCAGTCCCACACAAGGTAACACCAGCCAAACCATAAACCCTAGTCACCTCCCTCAGTGCTTAATGGACAAATTGGGGGGTGGAGCCAGGCGGTTGGCCACGCCCACCAAGGAGTTCAGAGGGCCTGAGGCAGGAAATAGAAGAGTCAGATCAGTTCGAGTCAGTTTGAGTGTTGAGCAGTGCAGGAGTTCAGGCTTGTGTGACAGGCCTGTGACAGACTGACAGGTGTGAGGGTCGTAGCCTGCACACCTTGGCTAGGAGGCATACGGTGGCCTAGCCTGCAGGAGCCAGGAAGACGGCTCGGTGGAACCATGGTGGACCGGGACAGGGTAGTGTCCCTCTGGTACCGACCCGGGGAACCGACTGGAAACCGGAGCACACAGGTGGGTACTTAGACCCTGAAACGAGGTCCCCAATTCACTGGACTGAGTTAATTCACTGATTGCGGTCTGGACTATAGGTCCTTTCCCACCCAAGTCCCGACTGAAGACAACAGCCCACCGAGGGGGATAGAAAGCCACCGCACAGGCAGAGAGATCCCACGGGCCAGCGTCTGCGGGCAAAAAGGGCTCCTCCGACATATACACAGCCAGGGAGCGGACTCCCATCACTGAAGCGCAGGCAGTCTACACATACACTACACGGTGCAGGAGAAAGGCAAAGACCACCGAACGGGGTGGGGGACCAGACACAGCCAGCTGCGGGCACCGACCACCATCAACTTTGTTTACCAGAGACTTGTTTGTGTCAATAACAGTGAGTACAACAGGGCCATCCGGCCGCGCACCGCCCTGCACCGCCCAACTACTTCTCCCCAACGGGTCCCAGGGCTATCATCCCTGCCCACGGAGGGGTTAACATCTTGCTGCATCACCATCTCCCCCGGGTGCCCTGTAACCGCAGCGGTAGTGTCTACACCTTCCCCACATCCCGTGGGTGGCATCACAAACTCAAACACGGCTCCGGCCGTACACCTACCTACCACCCCCCTAAGTAGCACCAGCACCCTTTCAGAGGAAAGTGACCCCGGGTCCGGAGGCGCTCAAGCCACCCACCAACGAGCCCGGATCCGAGCGGCTCGGCTGCATCCGAGCGCGGGGCGGTACAGTTGTACAGCACAGATGATACATAGAGGATACTGGTATGGTTGGCTAGGTACACCTTCACCATCATCAGGTGCTGAGATGGTTTAATGAAACTGCCCCAAACCTTTAATAGTGTTCCCCTGCCTCTTTTGGACCTCGTGTGTGTCTCCCTCCTCTCAAATACCTATTACCTCTACTGCCAGTATTGTCAAAAGATTTTTTTTTTATCAATTCTTCAACTAGGGCTTTCTAGTATTGCACCACTTTAGCAGCCCTTCTCTACCACAGGAAGGATAGATGGAAATTTCTTCTTGTAGCATGGGTCAACTGTTTTGGCCAAAACGTGTATAATGCAAGGATAATGGGAAAGACAGTTGAACATAAAGTCAGCCATGTGTCTTAGACTTCAAACAGGCAATACTTCCCTGTTCCCACCAAGAAGACAATTCTCCATTTCCTCCTCCCTCTCCCCTGCTCCTCCAGCTTTTCAGTCCATCCATGCTGCACAGAGGAGAAGCTGGTGTTAGTAGTATCCTCTGGAATTCCTCCAACTCCTCTTCTCTCTAAATCCTCCTCATTATCACCCAATCCACTCTGAGAAGATAAGATGAGGCTTGGCTGGGTAGTATTACCCTGGGTACTTTCTTCCTCCATCTTCACCTGGTCCGCATACAAAGCTTCCTCTTTCATTTTGATTAGTAAGCGTTCCAGTAGACAAAGAAGTGGGATAGTTGCATTGTGCTCACCATCTTGATTCTGGAAAGTATTGGAGATCCGCACAGATGTCAATTATCCATGACCACTCATCAGTTCTTATGTGCGGAGGCAGACCGTAATACTGATGGACATAATATATATGGTATTCAACTACTGCCTTTTGCTGCTCAAAAAGCCCTGCAAACATATGAAATGTTGAATTCTAGTGCATGGGTTGCTCCTGCAGAACTGCCAGACCCAGAGCGGTGGCAGCTGAAGGTGACTTGCAAATATGGGCGTACACGCGGCATAACTTAACAAGTCGCTCAGGCAAATTTGGGTTGGTTTTCAGAAAGCACTGAATAACTAAGTTAAGCATGTGGGCCAGACATGGTATTGGTGGCAGTTTGCCAAGCTTGAGAGCCTCCACCAGGTTATGGCCATTTACGAACAAAGCCATGCCTGATTGCAAGTTCAGCAGCGAGAGCCACAGATTTGTCTAATTTGTTAGACCTTACAACAACTCTGTGGCACTATCCTGTTTGTCACCTACAAGAGTTTCAGCAGAGACTGCTGCCGCTTCATTGAGGCTGTGCTGTAATGCTTCCTGCTTCTGACTGATATGAATGACAATTTGGAGATAGAGAATGAAGATGAGAAAAGGGTGCAGGAACTAATGTAGGAGGTGAAGGAAACACTGAAGGAACTAGGGCCCTCAATTCTAGGCACCAACTCAATCATGGCCTCCACAAGATTCACCAAGTGTGCCGTCAGGGATTTGTAGTATCCCTGGCAACAAGGGGGCACATATCGCTGGTTAAATGGACTTTGTCAGTACCTGTGTTGGTTAGGGCACAGGTGATGTAATTGAACACGTGATGGTATAAGGCAGGGATGGTACACCAGGAGAAATAGTGACGGCTGGTGGCGGAGTACCAAAAGATGGCCACCGCAATTAAGTTGCAGAAAGCCTCAGCATCCATAAGCCTGAATGGTAACATTTCCAGGGCAAGCAGTCTGGATATGTGCTGTTTAGTGTTTGGGTGGGTGAGTGACTGGGTATCTCCTCTTGAGTTCAAAAGCCTGGGGTAGAAACAGCTGAATGTTACGCTGGGACAAGGAAGTGAAAGTGGTTGCTGATGGTTGTTGGGAATGTGCAAAGGCAGGTGCAGGGCGGGAGGCATCGGTACCTGCTGCTTCCTAGACAGGGGATTGCCCAGCACATAGAACAGGGGAAGATTCAGTGGTCTCACCCGCAGACACCGATTATGGACCCAGGCATTCAGCTCACCTAGACGGTTGCCTGCATAACATGTTCCTGAGCATACTACTGGTGGTCAAACTGGTAGTAGTCAGGCCCTTGCTAATCATGGTATGGCACAGGTTTTAAGTCACCTTTTTCTTGTCATCTGCCCTTTCTGTAAAAAAATGCCAGACTGGGGATCTCCAAACCCCTGGCCTAGTATCTGGCCACTTATGGGTGCTCTGGGGAATAGTTATTCGCTTGCCCCCTTTGTCCACCCCACTGCCTCTTCCTGCCTCTGGCAGTGCTGTGGATCCCCTCCCTATGCACTGCTGTGCTCATTCTGCATGTCACCTTGCCATGTTGGGTTTTCAAGTTTATCATCCTTCACCTCATCTTCTACTTCCTCACTCTGGTACTCCTCCTGACTTATGAGCTTAACAACAGAACTTCTTAGCAACTGTGTATCGTCATCATCACATCACCTGCTGTCATGCCAGGTATGGGTATTACCAGATAAATGGCAAAAGGGGGAGGGGGAAGATGGTGACCCCTGGTAAAACTTCCATTATCACCTGGCTCCCTAATGTTCCTAGATAGGTTCCGCACTTATATGTCGATCACGTTGTGAATCAAGTTGCCCATGGTGGCCGTGGGGTTATGGTATAGGCAGGCATATGTTATGGACAATGAACACATGAGAATTTTATTGATGTCATTTTGAATGTACAGAGATAACGGGACCAGAGCCTAAGGCCCATTAATGTGCCATTCATCCACGATCATCATCTCATGTTGCAGCATGATAGTGCGCTGCTCCATTTTACAAGGATCTGTACACAATTCTTGGAAGCTGAAAACATCCCGGTAACTTCATGGCAGCATACTCACCTGTAATATCACCCATTGAACTCAATGATGTTTGAGGTGCTCTGAATCAGCGTATACAACAGTGTGTTGAAGATCCTGCCAATATCTGGCAACTTTGCACAGACATTGAAAAGGAGTGGACAAACATTCCAAAGACCACAATCAGCAACCTGATCAACTCTATGCGAAATAAATGTGTTAGGCTATGTGCACACACTGCGTTTTTTTGACGCTGCATTTTTGTGCGTTTTTGGCCGTTAAAAACGCACAAAAGCGCACCCGCGGAAAAAAAAGCAGCATGCGTTTTTACCGCGTTTTGGTGCGTTTTTGGCTGCATTTTGCTGCGTTTTTGATCTCTGCATTTTTCTGCGTTTTTACAATGCATTGCATGGGGGGAAAATGCAGAAAAACGCAGGAAAGAAGTGACATGTCCATTTTTTTGTTTAAGCTCAAAAACGCAGCTTAAGGCTATGTGCGCACAGTGCGTTTTTCGCGGCATTTTTGCACGTTTTTCAGGTGCGTTTTTGGTCTGAAAACTGCATGACTTTGCTTCCCCAGCAAAGTCTATGAGTTTTCATTTTTGCTGTCCGCACACAACTGTTTTTTTAAGCTGCGTTTTTGAGCTTAACCCTTTAGTGACGGAGCTAATTTTCACCTTAATGACCAGACCAAATTTTGCAATTCTGACCAGTGTCACTTCATGAGGTTATAACTCTGGAACGCTTCAACGGATCCCGGTGATTCTGAGATTGTTTTTTCATCACATATTGGACTTCATGTTAGTACCAAACTTAGGACAATATTTTTTGCGTTTATTTATGAAAAAAATTGAATATTGGCAAAAATTTTGAAAATTTAGCAATTTTCAACTTTTGAATTTTTATATCGTTAAACCAGAGATTTCTGTGACACAAAATAGTTAATAAATAACATTTTCCACATGTCTACTTTACATCAGCACAATTTTGGAAACAAAATTTTTTTTTGTTAGGAAGTTAGAGGGGTTCAAAGTTTATCAGCGATTTCTCATTTTTACATCAAAATTTACAAAACCATTTTTTTAGGGACCACATCACATTTGAAGTGACTTCAATAGACCTAGATGACAGAAAATACCCAAAAGTGAGACCATTCTAAAAACTGCACCCCCCAAAGTACTCAAAACCACATTCAAGAAGTTTATTTACCCTTCAGGTGCTTCACATGAACAAAAGCAATGTGGAATGAAAAAAAGCAAAAATTAAATTTTACCTAAAAATGTTGCTCTAACCCAAATTTATTCACTTTTAAAAGAAATAGCACAACAAAATGGACCCCAAAACTTGTTCCCCACTTTCTTATGAGTGCGCCGATACCCCACATGTGGTCAGAAACCTCTGTTTGGACAAATGGGAGGGCTCGGAACAGAAGGAGCAATATTTGAATTTTGGAAAGCAAATTTGGCTGAAATAGATTGCGGGCACCATGTTGCATTTACAGGTCCGCTAAGGTACCTAAACAGAAGAAACCCCTCACAAGTGACACCATTTTAGAAACTAGACCCCTCAAGGCTTTTATCTAGGTGTATAGTGAGCAGTTTGAATCCACGAATACTTCACAGAATTTGATAAGCTTAGGTTGCCATATTGAAAATTTTCATTTTTTTCACAAAAATGTTGCTTCAGCATCAAATTTCTCACTTTTTCAAGAGACAACAACAAACCGTGGACCCAACAGGTTGTTATCCAATGTCTTATGAGCACAGGGATACCCCACATGTGGCCAAAAACCTCTGTTTGGATAAATGGGAGGGCTTGGAATGGAAGGAACACCATTTGAATTCTGGAAAAGTTGAAATAAATTGCGGGCACCATGTCACATTTGCAGGGCCCCTTGGGTACCTATACATTAGAAACCCCCCACAAGTGACCCCATTTTGGAAACTGGATTTTATTCAGGAGTATAGTAAGCATTTTGAATCCACAGGTACTTCACAAAAATGTTGCTGTAGCAACAAATGTCTCACTTTTAGGCTATGTGGCCATGATCCAGCGACACGGCGTCTAGTACACAGTGTCAGCCTCCTGCAGAGATGTGAGTGTTGTCCACGGGAGAACGCAGCTGCCCATGCCCACGATTTGGGTTCAGGCCGCTGTGGAGCTCTATGCTACCTGCAGAGAACACTCATCTCAGGGCGGCACGGTGGCTCAGTGGCTAGCACTGCAGTCTTGCAGCGCTGGGGTCCTGGGTTCAAATCCCACCAAGGACACCATCTGCAAGGAGTTTGTATGTTCTCCCCGTGTTTGCGTGGGTTTCCTCCGGGTACTCCGGTTTCCTCCCACATTCCAAAGACATACAGATAGGGACTCTAGATTGTGAGCCCCAATGGGGACAGTGTTGCCAATGTATGTAAAGTGCTATGGAATTAATAGCGCTATATAAATGAATAAAATTATTATTATTATTATCTCCGCAGCATAAATTGACATGCTGAGGCTCGGGAAGCTGCGCCACAGGTCGGTTTATGCTGCGGAGAAAAGAAGCACAGTGGGCACAGGATTTCTAAAAATCCTTCCACTGTGCTTCTACTGCACAACGCAGCATTATGGACGCAGGGAAAACCCTCTGCGCCCAAAACGCTGCAAACCCTGATTGTGGGCACATAGCCTAAAATGCTACAATGGATGAATGGATAGATGTCAAACATATATAACGTCCCACACCCTGCATATTCTAAGCTGGCGCCCTTTAGTGCCTTTCATGTGGCCCTAAAGGGTGCCTAGCCTTGTATTTAGCCCCCCAAAAAATTAATAATTAAAATAAACGACGTGGGGTCCCCCCTATTTTTGATAGCCAGCTAGGGTAAAGCAGACAGCTGTAGCCTGCAAACCACAGCTGACAGCTTCACCTTGTCTGGTGATCAATTTGGAGGGCTCCCCAGGCGTTTTTTTAAAAAAAAAAAAACGTGGGGTCCTGTTACGAGGGGGACCCGGGGAAGCGTGCCAAGATGGGAAATGGACTGCTTCCGCCGGTCAAGGTCCACTGTGCGGTGTAAGGGACCGCCGCTATGGTGGGTGAAGAGTGAACGGGTTGCTGCTAGCGATCGTCTGGAATGTCAAAGACGATCTATGTACACCGATCTGCCCTAACCCGTGAGGGTTGTATGGCACAGATCTCACGGCTCGGTGTACCTGTTGCACGGGGAAGCACAGAGGTGCCCACGCACGTGTGCCAGTGGAAGTCACGAGAATATGGCACGAGGGTAGCACAGAGGTGCCCACGCACGTGTGCTTTCAATAACCAGGTGAGTCCAATGGAGACTTGAGGAGCTCACCTGGGACAGGAACACGGCCTGTTGACGGGGGTACTGCCGGAGCAGCAAGGCAGGAACACGGCCTGCAAACGAGGTACTGCCGGAGCAGCAAGGGCCAAGCCCACAAGAGACAGTAATGCCTGAGCAGTGGCGTGGCAGCACACTGCCAGACATCCAAACATAGAAGGACGGTCGCGCGCCGCCATGATGGCAGGGGGAGCTTTTAAGGAGGTGCAGCTCCACCCGAGGGCGGGCGCGAGGCGGAGATGACGGACTTGACCCAATCAGGGTCCACGACGTCCCAGCCTGGCCAGTCAGGATTCACCACGTCACCAGCCTTGTCATCAAGCCGTGTGACGTCAGTGAGCGAATCAGGACCCACCACGCATTGCATATGCTCACCCGCCTGCTTCTGGGAAATAGAGGCGGGATCCTCGGTCTCACAATGTGGAGAGATAACGGGAATCTCACTGCTTCCCTGAGCAGTAAACCTCTGCACATTGCGCAGCCTCGCAGACCTTCGGGGCCGCTGAGCAGGAGAGTCTGCGGCAGGCCAGGAATGGGAGACCGCTTCACTCCTTGTAACAGGAGAACCACTAGGTGTCACCCTTCTGCTGCCTCTCTGAGAAGGTATCTCCTGCACACTGCGCAGTCTGGCAGACCTTCGGTGCTGCTGAGCAGTAGTGCTCGTGGCAGGCAAGGAATGGGAGACTGCCTCAGTCCTTGCCTCAGGAGAGCCATGAGATGTAACAGGTCCCCCCCAAATTAGATCACCAGCCAAGGTGAAGCGGACAGCTGGGGTCTGGTATTCTCAGGGTGGGAAGAGCCATGGTTATTAGACTCTTCCCAGCCTAAAAATAGCAGGCCGCAGCCGCCCCAGAAGTGACGCATCCATTAGATGCGCCAATCCTGGCGCTTCGCCCCAGCTCATCCCGCGCCCTGGTGCGGTGGCAGACGGGGTAATATATGGGGTTGATACCAGCTGTAATGTCACCTGGCATCAAGCCCTGGGGTTAGTGATGTCACGGCATCTGAACAGATACCCGACATCACTAACCCAGTAAGTAATAGAAAAAAATAAAGACAAAAAAAAATTTATTTGAAAAAACACTCCCCGAAACACTCTTTCCCCAATTTATTGAAAATAAAGAAATTCCGGTCGCTGTAATCCATTTTGGAGGTCCCACGCTGACTCTGGATCTTCTAGAATATGGAGGGCACGTTCAGGGAACGTATCCCCCATTTTCTGGAAGAGCAAGCTCTCCATGAGCAGTGTGGGTGCAGTAATCTGAGAATTACTGCACTCACACTGCCCCGGTCCAACTTAGGGCAGAGTGACCTGCAGTAACCTCATTCCAGAATATGAGGGGCACGCTCACAGAACGTATCCCCCATTTTCTAGAACAGCAGTCTCTCCATGTGAGGACCACACTCCTCACATGGAGAGACTGCTGATTACTGCACTCACTCTCCCCCGGTCCACAGTGGAGCAGCGTGTGCAGCAGCGACGTCAGCGTCCCAGGAATCCAGCTGACAGCCGCTGTCTGCGCATGCGCCGCCAGCATTCAAGAAGGAGGCGGCGTGATCGCGGGACGGATCACCAGACAGGTAACGTATGACCGGGGGCTGGGGGGGGTGACGGGGGGGTGACCTAGCGGGACCTGGGGACACCTTTCTGTCGCATGTGACGTGTCACATGCGGCAGAAAGAGCAGAATGAATGCGGCCGCGCGGCGCCGCCATCTTCCACGCTCCGGAGGGGGGAGGGGGGAGGCGGCTCTGGAGACCGGAGGGGGCTCCGGGGACCAGAGATCTCCGGTGTACCGGAGGAGGGGTCAGGGGGAGGACATTTCCCTCCGATCTGAAATGTTTGATCATTTCAGATCGGAGGGAAATGACTGCAGAGTCGGCGGCGGCGGCAGTTTTCTGTGCGCTTCGGCGCCATTTTGAGTGCTCCGGAGGGGGGGTAGGGGTGGTGGGGGGACTCTCCGGTACCGGGGGCTTTGGGGGCACTAGGGGTTTAGATTTCTTTCTCATCTGACATGTTTGATCATGTCAGATGAAAAAGAAATCAGTTTTACCGGCCATTTCTTTTTTTTTTCATGTGTTCGTCGGTATACGGTGTATACCGCCGATCACATGATCGGGGTCCAAAAAAAACACCCCGATTCATAATCTGGGGGGGTCTCAGCTACCCCCGGTAGCTGAAACCCCCGAGATTTTCGGTCGCTGGGGGGCGCTACAGGGTTTTTTCGGGCCGCCGCTTTAAAGCGGCGGAACAGAATAAGTACCCTGTTTTGCCGCCGCTTTAAGTCGTACTGCCGTCGTTATGAGGTTAAACAAAAAAATGGACATATCAATTCTTTCCTGCGTTTTTCTGCATTTTCCTCCCATGCAATGCTTTGGAAAACGCAGAAAAACGCAGAGATCAAAACGCAGCAAAACGCAGCCAAAAATGCACCAAATCGCATGTGTTTTTTGCGCGGGTGTGTTTTTGTGCGTTTTTAGCGTCCAAAAGCGCAGCGTCAAAAAAACGCAGTGTGTGCACATAGCCTAAAAAAAAAAGTTGTGTGCGGATAGCAAAAATGAAAACTCATAGACTTTGCTGGGGAAGCAAAGTCATGCAGTTTTCAGGCCAAAAACGCACCTGAAAAAACGCGCAAAAACGCCGCGAAAAACGTACTGTGCACACATAGCCTTACACTGCGTGAGGCAAATGGTGGTCTAACAGATACTCACTGATATTGTAATCCCCCGGACTAGCCAATACTTTTTACAGTGGAGATTTATTGTGGCCAGCCCTATGCACACCCTGTGCAAGAATCATGTTGTCTAATCAGCAGCTCGATATTCCACACCGGTGAGGTGGATGGATTATCTCAACAAAGAAGTGATCAGTAACAGAGATTTAGGGTACGCTCACACGAGCGTGAAAATCGGACGACAGCAATGCGAGAAATTCTCGCATTACACTCGGACCAATGTTATTCTATGAGTGCGAGCTGTTGGTCAGCTTTTCTCGCATCCAGGTTCTGGATGCAAGAAAAGCGGCAGCATGCTGCATATTCATACGTAAAATGTCTCTGACTCGCCAATACAAGTCTATGGGTGCGAGAAAAAAATGGACGTCCCACGGACGGCACACGGACCACCCCTAGTGACATCCGTTTTTCTGAATACAATTCTATCATGTAGCATAGAACACTGTAAATGTTCATGTTATTGACTGTAAATGACTAATAGCTGCTGAGAAAAAAAAGGATTGCACACAGACAGCATACTGACAGCACACTGAGAGCACACTGAGAGCACACTGATGACAAGTGAGAAAAATTCGTCCGACTCCCACAAACGAGAATGAGACCGTTTTTTAATACGTTCGTGTGAGTCCAGCCTTAGACAAATTTGTGGACAATATTTGAGAGAAAAAGGCCTTTTGAGTACATCTAAAAGTCTTAGACCATTTAGTTCAGCTCATGAAAAATGGGAGGAAAAACAAAAGTGTTGTGCTTATATTTTTGTGATAAAATTATCTATGTATACCTATTATCTATCGATATAGATCCTACATAAAAAAGAGACTCTCTTCTCCGATGATTATGTACAAGAACTTTATTGGTACATCAATTTCAAGCGACATACATATTAAAAATATTTAAAAAAAAAAGCAAAATAGGGCAATGTTTAGGATACACAAAACTAACTCAGGGCATAATATAAAAACATTCTCAGAATCAAACCACCACATTGATTGTAAACACAAAATGGAAAGGTGTAACCACATAGACTATAAATAACATTCAAACAGTGTTGAACGAGTAACTAACTATTCGTACTCTCTATACTATTAGCAAGTACTGTCTGGTACTCACATATTCGTTATGAGTAGAGGGTTCAATGTAAGTCAATGGGAAATACTCGCTAGGTAGCTAGTAACCCAAAAGCCATACTATTCGCTACTCGCACGAAAAGTACAGCTTTCGGGTTACTCGTTACTTAGCAAAAATTTTCCATTGAATTACATTGCACCTGCTACTTGTAATGAATATGTCAGTAGCGGACAATACTCGCTAAGGGCTGCTTCTCACTTGCGAGTTTCTCGCAGTAGAGCAATGCGAGAAAAACTCGCATTGGAATCGGACACATGTTAGTGAATGATTCAGCTCTCATCTGCGATTTTTTTCTCAGTCCAAATCGGACCGAGAAAAAAATCGCAGCATGCTGCTTTTTTGCGAGTTTCTACTGCGAGTTTCTCCAATGCAAGTCTATGGGAGCGTGTAAAAAATCGGATGTCACGGGACGGCACTCACACCATCCTAGTGACATCCGATTTTCTAAATACATTTCTCGCATGTTTCCTAAAACACTGGAAACGAGCGATGTCTCCCAATGTCTGTCAATCACTATTCCCTGTCAGTCGGTCTCTCCCTCTCGGTCTCTATTCTCTCTCTGTCGGTCCGTCACTATCTCTGTCCCTCTCTCACAGTCTGTCGGTCAGTTTCCACCCCTCTCTCATACTCACCGTTCCCCGATCCCCCGGTGCGGCGCTGCACGGCTTTCTCACTGCTCCGGCGGCTTTTACTATTTTGAAAAAGCCGGCCGCTCATTAAAGAATCTCGTATTCCCTGCTTTCCCCGCCCACAGGCGCCTATGATTGGTTGCAGTGAGACACGCCCCCACGCTGAGTGACAGGTGTCTCACTGCACCCAATCACAGCAGCCGGTGGGCGGGTCTATACTGTGCAGTGAAATAAATAAATAAATAATTAAAAAAAATGGCGTGCGGTCCCCCCCAATTTTAATACCAGCCAGATAAAGCCATACGGCTGAAGGCTGGTATTCTCAGGATGGGGAGCTCCACGTTATGGGGAGCCCCCCAGCCTAACAATATCAGCCAACAGCCGCCCAGAATTGCCGCATACATTATATGCGACAGTTCTGGGACTGTACCCGGCTCTTCCCGATTTACCCTGGTGCGTTGGCAAATCGGGGTAATAAGGAGTTATTGGCAGCCCATAGCTGCCAATAAGTCCTAGATTAATCATGTCAGGCGTCTATGAGACACCCTCCATGATTAATCTGTAAGTTACAGTAAATAAACACACACACATGAAAAAATCCTTTATTAGAAATAAAAAACACAAACACATTCCCTCATTACCAATTTATTAACCCCGACAAACCCTCCATGTCCGGCGTACTCCACGGACCTCCAGCGTCGCTTCCAGCATGAAGGTGACAGGAGCTGCAGAAGACACCGCCGCTCCGGTCACCTCCAAGCAGCAACTGAGGTGAGTGGCGCGATCTGCTGAGCTGTCACTGAGGTTACCCGCAGTCACTGGATCCAGTGACAGCGGGTAACCTCAGTGACACCTCAGCAGATCGCGCTACTCACCTCAGTTGCTGCTTGGAGGTGACCGGAGCGGCGGTGTCTTCTGCAGCTCCTGTCACCTTCATGCTGGAAGCGACGCTGGAGGTCCGTGGAGTACGCCGGACATGGAGGGTTTGTCGGGGTTAATAAATTGGTAATGAGGGAATGTGTTTGTATTTTTTATTTCCAATAAAGGATTTTTTCATGTGTGTGTGTTTATTTACTGTAACTTACAGATTAATCATGGAGGGTGTCTCATAGACGCCTGACATGATTAATCTAGGACTTATTGGCAGCTATGGGCTGCCAATAACTCCTTATTACCCCGATTTCCCAACGCACCAGGGTAAATCGGGAAGAGCCGGGTACAGTCCCAGAACTGTCGCATATAATGTATGCGGCAATTCTGGGCGGCTGTTGGCTGATATTGTTAGGGTGGGGGGCTCCCCATAACGTGGAGCTCCCCATCCTGAGAATACCAGCCTTCAGCCGTATGGCTTTATCTGGCTGGTATTAAAATTGGGGGGGACCGCACGCCATTTTTTTTAATTATTTATTTATTTATTTCACTGCACAGTATAGACCCGCCCACCGGCTGCTGTGATTGGGTGCAGTGAGACACCTGTCACTCAGCGTGGGGGCGTGTCTCACTGCAACCAATCATAGGCGCCTGTGGGCGGGGAAAGCAGGGAATACGAGATTCTTTAATGAGCGGCCGGCTTTTTCAAAATAGTAAAAGCCGCCGGAGCAGTGAGAAAGCCGTGCAGCGCCGCGCCGGGGATCGGTGAGTATGAGAGAGGGCTGCTAACTTCAGTCACTCGGGGGATTAGTGGTCACCGGTGAGCCCTTCACTGGTGACCGCTAATCAGGACGCGGCACAGACAGAGCCGCAGCATGACAATGAAGTCGGGTGAAGTTCACCCGAGTTCATTCTGACAGTGCGGCTCTGTCTGTGTCTGCTGTCATCTGCCATTCAGCTCTGCTACATGGCTGTCTGTGTCTGCTGTCAGCGGCCATGTAGCAGCGCTGAATGGCAGATGACATAGTAAAAATTACGCATTACACACGCATTACACACGCTAGTAAAATCTCAGAAATAGCATCGCACTTGCGTTGCACTCGCACCTAACGTGAACTAAAATCAGCCGAGTATTTTTCAGCCCAGTCGGACCGATTTTACTCGCATAGATGTGTTTCCACCCTAACAGCATAGCAAGTACGAGTAGTCAACTACTCACTCAACACTACATTTAAATAATTGATGGTAGTGTGATACATAGAGTAAATAAACATGTACAAGTGCATCTCAATAAATTAGAATATCATCAAAGAGTTGCTGTATGTACATTATATAAGTTATACTGCGACTGCTGTATGTATGTTACATAGGTGATACTGCAAATAGTCACAGTATCATCTATTTAACGTACATACAGCAGTCGCAATATCACCTATAAATTGTAAATAGACTGCTGTATGTGCATTATATAGCTGATACTGTGACTGTTGGCAGTATCATCTATATGAAGTACCGTATTTTTCGGACCATAAGACGCACTTTTTTTCCCCCAAATGTTGGGGGAAAGTTGGGGGTGCGTCTTATGGTCTGACTATAGGGCTGCGGTTGGGAATGAGGGTGCTGCAGGTCATCGGGGGCACGAGCAGGCAGCAGCAGCGCCTGCCGTGACCACGTGGGCCCGCTCATTACATATGCACGCCCATCCTCCCGCCCATCTCTCAGCGCTGAAGCCGGCACTGACAGGTGGGCGGAAGGATGAGCGGGGACGCGCGCATAGCAAAGAGCCGACCGCATGATCACCCCTGGCAATTACAGCCTGTAGTGATCATGTGCGGCTGTATTCACTGCCCCCCGCGCGTCATTACCAGCGCGGTGTGCAGTGAATCAGTGTACTCACCTGTCCCCGTGTGTGGAGCCGTCCCCCTGCTGCACGCGATGTCTTCCTGTCTGTGCCGGTCAGCTGATCTGTGCCGGTCAGCTGATCGGCACAGACAGGAAGACATCGCGATGCAGCAGGGGAACGGCTTCACACACACACACACACACACAGGTCAGTGGCGCACAGAGGAAGATGATCGGCTGCAGGGAGTGAGGAAAAGGTGAGTATAAACGTTTATTTTTTTCTCTGTGCTATAGGATACAGGCCATATACCAGGATGGTATATGAGCATGATGGGGGCATATAGCAGGATGGGAGTATATGAGCAGGCAGGATGGGGCGTATGTGAACAGGCTGGATGGGGGGGGTATGTGAACAGGCTGGATGGGGGGGGTATGTGAACAGGCTGGATGGGGGGGGTATGTGAACAGGCTGGATGGGGGGGGTATGTGAACAGGCTGGATGGGGGGGGTATGTGAACAGGCTGGATGGGGGGGGTATGTGAACAGGCTGGATGGGGGGGGTATGTGAACAGGCTGGATGGGGGGGGTATGTGAACAGGCTGGATGGGGGGGTATGTGAACAGGCTGGATGGGGGGGGTATGTGAACAGGCTGGATGGGGGGGGTATGTGAACAGGCTGGATGGGGGGGGTATGTGAACAGGCTGGATGGGGGGGGTATGTGAACAGGCTGGATGGGGGGGGTATGTGAACAGGCTGGATGGGGGGGGTATGTGAACAGGCTGGATGGGGGGGGTATGTGAACAGGCTGGATGGGGGGGTATGTGAACAGGCTGGATGGGGGGGTATGTGAACAGGCTGGATGGGGGGGTATGTGAACAGGCTGGATGGGGGGGTATGTGAACAGGCTGGATGGGGGGGTATGTGAACAGGCTGGATGGGGGGGTATGTGAACAGGCTGGATGGGGGGGTATGTGAACAGGCTGGATGGGGGGGTATGTGAACAGGCTGGATGGGGGGGTATGTGAACAGGCTGGATGGGGGGGTATGTGAACAGGCTGGATGGGGGGGTATGTGAACAGGCTGGATGGGGGGGTATGTGAACAGGCTGGATGGGGGGGTATGTGAACAGGCTGGATGGGGGGGGTATGTGAACAGGCTGGATGGGGGGGTATGTGAACAGGCTGGATGGGGGGGTATGTGAACAGGCTGGATGGGGGGTATGTGAACAGGCTGGATGGGGGGGTATGTGAACAGGCTGGATGGGGGGGTATGTGAACAGGCTGGATGGGGGGGTATGTGAACAGGCTGGATGGGGGGGTATGTGAACAGGCTGGATGGGGGGGTATGTGAACAGGCTGGATGGGGGGGTATGTGAACAGGCTGGATGGGGGGGTATGTGAACAGGCTGGATGGGGGGGTATGTGAACAGGCTGGATGGGGGGGTATGTGAACAGGCTGGATGGGGGGTATGTGAACAGGCTGGATGGGGGGGTATGTGAACAGGCTGGATGGGGGGGTATGTGAACAGGCTGGATGGGGGGGTATGTGAACAGGCTGGATGGGGGGGTATGTAAACAGGCTGGATGGGGGGGTATGTGAACAGGCTGGATGGGGGGGTATGTGAACAGGCTGGATGGGGGGGTATGTGAACAGGCTGGATGGGGGGTATGTGAACAGGCTGGATGGGGGGGTATGTGAACAGGATGGATGGGGGTTTATAGCAGGATCATATACAAGGCAGGAGGATCATTACCAGGATGGGGTACCTTAGTAGAGAATTTGGGGACATTACCCCCATAACAGTGTCAGCAGCAGATCCTCGCCCCATAACAGTGTGTCATGACCACATTTTTTGCTTAAAGTTTTATTTTCCCATTTTCCTCCTCTTAAACCAGGGTGCGTCTTATAGTCCGGTGCGTCTTATAGTCCGAAAAATACGGTACATACAGCAGTCTATATACAAGTACATCTCAATAAATTAGAATATCATCAAAAAGTTAATGTATTTCAGTAATTTAATACAAAAAGGAAAGTGCATATATTATATAGAGTCATTACAAACAGAGTGATCTACTGCAAGTATTTATTTCTGTTGATGCTGATGATTATAGCTTACAGCCAATGATATCCCAAAAGTCATTATCTCAGAAAATTACAATATTATATAAAACCAACTGAAAATAATATTTTAAAATCAGAAATGTTGGCGCCTGCTGAAAAGTCTGTACAGTAAATGCACTCAATACTTGGTCGGGCCTCTTTTTGCAAGAATTACTGTATCAATGCTGCGTGGCATGGAAGCGATCAGACTGTGGCACTGCTGCGGTGTTTTGGAAGCCCAGGTTGCTTTGATAGCAGCCTTCAGATCATGTGCATTGTTGGTTCTGGTGTCTCTCATCTTCCTCTTGACAATACCACATAGATTCTCTATGGGGTTTAGGTCAGGCAAGTTTGCTGGCCAGTCAAGCACAATGATACAGTGATTATTAAACCAGGTATTGGTACTTTTGGCATCATGGACAGGTGCCAAGTCCTGCTGGGAAATTAAATTTCCATCTTGAAAAACTTGTCAGCAGAGGGAAGTGCTCTAAAATATCCTGGTAGATGGCTGCGCTGACTTTGGTCTTGATAAAACTCAGTGGACCTACACCAGCAGATGACATGGCTACCCAAACCGTCACGGATTGTGAAAACTTCACACTAGACCTCAAGCAGCTTGGATTGTGGCCTCTCCACTCTTCCTCCAGACTCTGGGACCTTGATTTCCAAATGAAATGCAAAATTTACTTTAATCAAAAAACAGCACCTTGGACCACTGAGCAACAGTCCAGTTCTTTTTCTCCTTAGTCCAGGTAAGACGCTTTTAGCATAGCGTTGTCTATTGGTCATGAGTGGCTTGACACAAGGAATGTGACAGTTGTAGACCATGTCCTGGATACAGTGCTGGCCAAAAGTATTGGCACCCCTGCAATTCTGTCAGATAATACTCAGTTTCTTCTTGAAAATGATTGCAATCACAAATTCTTTGGTATTATTATCTTCATTTATTTTGCTTGCAATAAAAAAACACAAAAGAGAATGAAACACAAATCAAATCATTGATCATTTCACACAAAACTCCAAAAATGGGCCAGACAAAAGTATTGGCACCCTTAGCATAATACATGGTTGCACAACCTTTAGCCAAAATCATTGCGAACAACCACTTCCGGTAACCATCAATGAGTTTCTTACAATGCTCTGCTGGAATTTTAGACCATTCTTCTTTGGCAAACTGCTCCAGGTCCCTGAGATCTGAAGGGTGCCTTCTTTGCCATTTTGAGATCTCTCCACAGGTGTTCTATAGGATTCAGGTCTGGACTCATTGCTGGCCACTTTAGTAGTCTCCAGTGCTTTGTTTCAAACCATTTTCTAGTGCTTTTTGAAGTGTGTTTTGGGTCCTTGTCCTGCTGGAAAACCCATGACCTCTGAGGGAGACCCAGCTTTCTCACACTGGGCCCTACATTATGCTGCAAAATTTGTTGGTAGTCTTCAGACGTCATAATTCCATGCACATGGTCAAGCAATCCAGTGCCAGAGGCAGCAAAGCAACCCCAAGACATCAGGGAACCTCCATCATGTTTGACTGTAGGGACCGTGTTCTTTTCTTTGAATGCCTCTTTTTTTTTTCCTGTAAACTCTATGTTGATGGCTTTTCCCAAAAAGCTCTACTTTTGTCTCATCTGACCAGAGAACATTCTTCCAAAATGTTTTAGGCTTTCTCAGGTAAGTTTTGGCAAACTCAAGCCTGGCTTTTTTATGTCTCGGGGTACGAAGTGGGGTCTTCCTGGGTATCCTACCATACAGTCCCTTTTCATTCAGACGCCGACGGATAGTACGGGTTGACACTGTTGTACCCTCGGACTGCAGGGCAGCTTGAACTTTTTGGATGTTAGTCAAGGTTCTTTATCCACCATCCGCACAATCGTGCGTTGAAATCTCTCGTCAATTTTTCTCTTCCTTCCACATCTAGGGAGGTTAGCCACAGTGCCATGGGCTTTAAACTTGATGACACTGCACACCGTAGACACAGGAACTTTCAGGTCTTTGGAGATGGACTTGTAGCCTTGAGATTGCTCATGCTTCGTCAGAATTTAGATTCTCAAGTCCTCAGACAGTTCTTTGGTCTTCTTTCTTTTCTCCATGCTCAATGTGGTACACACAAGGACACAGGACAGAGGTTGAGTCAACTTTAATCCTTTTCAACTTGCTGCAAGTGTGATTTAGTTATTGCCAACACCTATTAGGTGCCACAGGTAAATTACAGGGGCTGTTAATTACACAAATTAGAGAAGCATCACATGATTTTTCAAACAGGGCCAATACTTTTGTCCACCCCCTTTTTTATGTTTGGTGTGGAATTATATCCAATTTGGCTTTATGACAAATTTTTTTCTTTTTTTTTCATTGAAGACAAATTAAATGAAGATAATAATACCAAAGAATTTGTGATTGCAATCATTTTCAAGAAAAAAATGAGTATTATCTTACAGAATTGCAGGGGTTCCAATACTCTTGGCCAGCACTGTAAGTCTGTGTGTGGTGGCTTTTGAAGCGCTGACTCCAGAAGCAGTACACTTCTTGTAGATCTCCCCTAAATTTGTGAATGGCTTTTTCTTAACAATCATATCAAGGCTACGGTTATCCCGGTTGCTTGTGCACCTTTTTAAACCACAGTTTTTCCTTCCACTCAACTTTCCATTAATGTGCATGGCTACAGCACTCTATGAACAGCCAACTTCCTTAGCAATGACCTTTTGTGGCTTACCCTCCTTGTGGAGTGTGTCAATGACTGCCTTCTGGATATCTGTCAAGTCAGCAGTCTTCCCCATCATTGTGTAGCCTACTGAACCAGACTAAGGAACCATATTAAATGCTTATGAAGCTTTTGCAGATGTTTTGTGGTAATTACTATAATTTTCTGAGATAATGACTTTGGGTTTTCATTGGCTGTAAGCCATAATCATCAACATTAATTAAAAATATACACTTGAAATAGATCACTCTGTTTATAATGAATCTATATGATATATGAATTTCCTTTTTTGTATTGAACTTACTGAAATAATTATTTTTTTGTTGATATTCTAATTTATTGACATGCACTTGAATATATTAAGACAAAATAAGGTAAACAAGGTATATGCAAATAATTGTTCCAATATGAAAAAAATATAGGAGTCTCACAAAGGGAGAACCAAGCCAGTGTAAAAAAATGAGCAGGTCAAGAAGTAATATCAAATAACAACCACACAACCATTATATGTTTAATAAACCTGTAAACAATACACGTGAATTATTACCATATGAATTTGACCCTGGGACCATTTGACACTCATATTGACTGATAAACTGGACAAATAGGTTTTTATTTTTATTATCATCTATCTCTAAAACATTCACCGTTGTCTAAAAATAAATGCAAGCAAAAATGCTACAAAACCACAGCAAATCTGCAATTGTTTTTATACCTGCCTTTTTTGAGTGTTTTTGACAATCACTCATTAAATTCAATGGGTGAACAAGCGAGACAAAAACGCTGAAAGAACTGACGTTCTGCAGATTATATTCTGCACCAAATCTGTAAAGTGAGAATACTCAACATGTGCATGACACTTAAGGATTCTCATTGGCTTTGCTGGCACTGGATTGCCTTCAGGTTTTGTGACAAATCTGAAAACTGAAAAACTCATCAAAAGAAGGCAGCAAATAGCAACTTGTGCACATGGCCTTAATGAACATGAGAACAGCTCATTGAGTGTTGGAAGCTACATATACAGCTCTGGATGGTTATTTGGAAATTCCTGAGAAACATGTCAGGTTAGTCCACTAGATCAACAGGATCCTTTGAAGCACAACCCTCAAATAACTCCAATATGGAGCATGCTGTATTAGAGGGTCATCTTCCTATAGCTCCCCATAGCCACTGATTTGTTTCAGACAAGAAAAGTTAGTTTACTGAAAACTGACATTTTGTAGCATTTCTGTAGTGGAACACAGTCCTCTAGCACAGTGCTCTAAGCCCCAGCTAGGCCCCCTTCACATGTCTGTGATAAAAATGCATGTTTTTCGTGATCCGTGGTGTGTCTGCGTATGTGTGTGTGTGTTCCGTGTGTGTATTCTGCATATGTGCAGCAGTGTGCTCGCCGTGTACTATCTGTGATAGCACATGGACAGCAGGAACTTCTATACTCACCTGTCCCTGGCGCTGATGCTGCTTCCAGGTTTGCGGAGCAGTGAATTTTCATGAGCATTATAAGCGGGCCCGAAAGCAAGTTCCAGCAGCGTCGAAGACAGCAGGGTTGGAGATAGGTGAGTATAGAAAATAATTTTATTTCAAAGACACGTGTTTTCTCCAGTACATGTCACACTGATATGGCACAGATCACATAAGTATGTGGTCTGTATGACACCCTTGCTGACGGAGAAAAACATGTTGCCATGTAGAGCACACACACACGTGTTCCATACAAAACCAACGTCCGTGGTAAAACAGGGATGTGGGCACAGACCCATTGATTTTATTGAGTCTGCATATGTTCCTGACTCCAGTATATATGAAAATGAACATTATATATACCGGAATCATGAACATGTAAAGGGGGTCTTAGAGAAAGAAAATTGTACAACTTATCTATTGTTCAAGTGCAGGCTTCCTACCAAATATAAATTTAATGGATAATCTTTTGCACTACTAAAGGTTTCATATGCCTCTCTATGAGTTGGGCCTAAGCTACACGGCGAGAAAAACCGTGTGAGTGGAGTGCAATAAAACATCGCATTCCACTCGGACCAATTCTAGCCTGTGTGTCAGCACACATGAGCGATTCTTTTCTCAGCCCTAATTGGACCGAGAAAACAATCGCAGCATGCTGCGATTGTAATGCAAGACTCTTTCTCTATCACGCATTCAATTGTATGGGGCGAGAGAAAAATTGCACTGCACTCGCGGTACACCGGTGTACTGCGCGTGCAGAGCGAAAATCGCAATAGCTGGCTACGGAGGAGAGAGGGGGAGAAATCCCCCCTCCCCTCCTCCGTGCTGGCCCGTCCCCCGCAGCACCTGCCCTACTCTCCTCAGTGCCGGCCCGCCCCTCCTCAGTGCCTGCCCGCCCCCCGCAGCTGAGGTCTGCTTGCACAGTTAGACCTCAGTTGCAGGGACACTTGCATGACACTCGGCTCCTGCTGTGCTGCCAGTGTGAGCCGAGTGTCATGCGAGGATCGCACTAGTGCCCCGTGTGGCCCCGGCCTTAGTAGCAGTCCCTTAACATGGGGGAATTTAACCATTGCATTGATTTGGTTACACAGATCTACAAAAAAATATTTTTTGTAATCAGCGCAGGTGACTTTGTACTTTTCTGAATCATCTTTTTGTCCTGATTTAAAAAATATATATAGTTTTTCTGTAGCACATATAGTTTCCATGGCGCAACATCATTATTATAAGGTATAGGAAATATACTGGTGACATTAAGAAAACAGTGATCTTCAAATCAGAAAAAAATGCTTCAGCTTACAAAACAGTTTTTATTGAACCAAAATAATTTCACAAGGAAAATAGAAACCAAAATATGAGCAGAAATTAAAAGTGCTTGACATTAGACTGTCGCTGATATGATTTTCCAGGGTTGTCCCTATATAACATTCAACAGTAATTTGCCATCATTGGATCATCCCAAAAACCCTGGTAGCGATGTTCCATTACTTTAATGTCCTAGTGAAACTGCTCAACTTGTTCATCGCTTTCATCCCCAAGATTTTGATGGGAGACATCCCAATGTGAATGGAAAAAGGGCATATTCAGAGACATTTGACATCCAAGATACTGTTGTGCATTTAGAAGTTCCTCAACACCTTCAACATATTCTGGAGATTTATTTTTTCCTAAGAAGTTTTTACAGATCCACTTGAGTCTTTCCCAAGATCTCAATTCCTTCTCATTTAGAGTTCCTTCAAACACATCATCTCTCATAAGCTCTCTGATCTGAGGGCCAACAAATACCCCTTCCTTCAGTTTTGCTGGTGAAATGCTGGAGAATTTCTGTGAAATGTATTGGAACCCTTGTAAATTTGTCTTTGCCATGGCTTTCACAAAATCTTTAATCAATTCTGACTTTATATGTAGTGGAGGAAGAAAGATTTTTGTTGGAGCAACTAAAGGATTATGCTGAACATTGTCAATACCTAGAGCATAGATGTTTCTCTGGTCCCAATCACGATGAACAAATGCTCTACTGTATTTCAACTGTCCCATAAACACAAAAAGCAACAATATTTTGTGAAACCTCCTTGCATTTCCATTAGCAGACCAATCACTCAAATCTCCACAGATATTCCATTGATGATGGTTATATTGTTTAGCATCCTAAACAACTGACATATTTTCATAACTTTCCTTTAGGCCTCTGTGGCGCCCCTGACCTGGTCAGGCACCACTGAGTACTGCATCCATGCTGGGGGCAGTACAATACAGGTAATCCAGAAGACTGACCGAGGTGTGACTACACAGGCGCATAGTAATCAGGTCTCACACATTGGCCTTTGAAGGGACTACTGAGAGATTCCAGGAAGGGGCGTAGCCTCCATGTCCACTCAAGGGGTGTGGTGGAGAGCCTGGTTGCTAGGTGGCGTAGGCAGGCACAGTGGAGAGAGGAGGTAGAGAGGAGAGAGGCGTGAGGAGTCTGGAAGTGGAGCTCAGAGGGAGCAAACGTGCAGAACCCACTAGTGAGCCAGTTTAGAGTGTGCAGCCCAGGGAGAGCAGTCACAGGCAGCAGACCCTGGAGTTGGAGCCCTTGAACAGCGTCCGCGCAGTGACTACCGACGGGGGAGATAGGTTACCTGGTAGTGCCACCCGAAATCCACCCAAGGCTAGAGAGAGCAAAAGGGTGGCAGAGTAAGGGGACTTCCAGGGAGGTACCAGGCCCGCAAGGGTAACAGGTCCCAGTGCAGAGATAGATTCACCTTTCTTCTGTCAAACCTGCCTGAGGTGGCACTTCAGATCCTCAAGACAACACCACAGAGTCCGCAGCCACGTAGCAAAGAGAGAGCCCATAGTTCACAGGAGGCAAGCAGCCGGAGTGACCTGGTCCAGGCTACAAGCAAACGGGCCGGAACGAGGGGAGAACAGGCAGCAGCAACGTCCCTGGGTGTCCCCCATAGGGACTTCAAGTCAGGGTCACCACAAAAACACAAAGGGCTAAGGAAGGTGAGTTGGTAGTCACCCTCATCAGCCAGCTGGAAGGATACTTGGTTCCAGCCTGGTTCATCCCAGCTACGCCCGGGTTACTCACCCTACCACCCAATGTGAGTAAAACCCCTGAAAGACATTCTGCTTGTGCGTGTGAGTCATTCTGCGACTTTTGGTGCCACACACTTACACAGGGCCCTGGGGCTTACCTCACTCTCAGGAGGCCACTACAACTGACTGCACCCACCATCAGCCCCAGGCATCCCTTAATCTGCAGTGGCGGTCACCCTGACCGCAATACCGAGAGTGGCGTCACGACAATCCTAAGAGAAGATTCCCTACCTGTGACCAGACTGTTCATTCACGTGGAGTCCCTGAAGGTAATGCACCGACACAACACCTGCGGGGCTTCACACCTCTGTCACACGTTCGTGCCTCCGGTACGTGTTTGACAGTTTTCTCACATACCGGAGACACGTACACACGTGGACCTATGTATTCTTAATGGTTTGGACAAACATAAGTATTTTGTAACGGAACGTGTGTCCGTTCCGTACTTACGTGTGTCCGTGTGTTTCTCACACTGACATGTCCATTTTTCTCCAACATCACGGTTGTCACACGGCCCGCACCCGTACCACACGGACGTAGTGTGGATGCGGTCCTGTGCGACACGCGCCAGAGAAAACTCACATGTCAGAGAAAAAGATAACAAATCTTTACTCACCTTCTCCTGCCCTCCTGTCTCTGCCGCTGCTATCACTTGCTGCCGACCGCCGCTCATTATGCTCATTGAATATTTACTTCACTGCGCCCGGAAGCAGCAGCAGCGGGGAGTCAGCAGGACCGGAGACCGAAGTTCAGCACCACGGACAGCGACGCCAGGGACAGGTGAGCAGAAAGTTCTCGTTCTCCGTGTGTTATCATCAATAACACACGGAGAACACACGTAGGCAATAAACATGGCTCACGGAGGGCAAAACGCACCTCTGACACGTCCGTGCAAAACATGCATGGTTTTTCACGAACATGTGAAAGAGGCCTAAAATAATATGAGTTAGCAATAGGGATTGATGGTTTCATATTTCCATTGTGAAACAACACTGCTTTCAAACTTCTCTGGGATGAGTCAATAAACAATCGCCAATCTGCAACAAAATACTCTTGATTCAGTTCTTCAAAGAGGCCATTCACATTCACATTCCCCCAAGGGCGGGCACCACTTGGGGAAAAGGAAGGAGCATCTACACACTTGGGCAGTTTACCCCGGGCACAGCTTGGGAGGAGGAGGACAGTCAGTACCTCAGTCCAGGCATCCCCTTTACACTTCTGGGAGCACTACAAGGCTCGTGGTTTGGAGCAGGCAGCTCAGCTTGGGCTCTCTACAGTTACCGGGGATTCCAGGGTCTGTGGAGAGTGCAGGAAACACCCGCCGTCTGTTCCATATTCCATCCACGGTATTGGAGGGACCCTGAACAGAAAGGACACACAGTGGAAACACTGGCGGTTACCTCTGAATTATCCTGGATCGGCTGGGACCCATCACGGCAGAGACCAACACTCAAGGGTGACAACTGGAAAGTGAGTATAAACCTTGAACCACAGCTACTGAGTCAGCCCTACATTGCCAGCACCAGTGCCCCGCGCTTCGGCGCCAATGGTCACTACCACCCTCACTATCCTCCCTGGGGCCAAGCTCTACCTGCGGGGAGTTGAACCATCTCAACTGCAACACCATCCGCCCCAGAGGACAGCACCTGCAGCGGTGGATAATCCTTGGCCGCACACCACAACATGGCGTCAAGAGACAACAACTCCCAACATCCTCAACCCTTTCATCCTCATCTCCCCACCATAATCCGATCCTTCATCCCCTTTGTGGACACCTCGAGGTCACAAAACCGGGCAGTGACACCCATAACATCCCTTGACCCTCACCGGCCTGGTGATGAGTATTCCCAAGACCTCGTGGGGTGCTCCAACATCATAATAAAGAAGATTCTTCTGTTTCAACCTAGATGTAAGCAGTTCATCTTTACCTTTTGACAATAAAAGGTCTCTAATGAGATCATGTAATTCATGTTGAGTAAAGCGCTCTGGCTGCTCGGCAGCTCCATCGCGTACATATTCATCTTGATTTGAGGTCTCCATGTCTTCGCCAGTAGCTTCAGCTCCATAGGCTTCATATTCTACTTCATTTTCATCCAATCCAGACAACGGTGGTATAGGAACTGTCAAGGTACCATCATGTGGAACTGGCCTAATTACAGATTCAAGTTCAGGGTAATCATTCTTATGTTTGTTCTTTGTAGAAAAGCCCTTCAGTTTGACAAAACAAAAGTAGCAGTCATCACTATGATTTTTGGGTTCTCTCCGAATCATGGGAACAGCAAATGGCATAGCCACTTTCTTCATATTCAACCATTCACTAAGACCATTTGAACAACTTGAGCATATCACATGAGGGGCCCAGCATACATTGAAAATGCAGAAATAACAATAACAAAATACTTCTATCTCAGAAACTTTATGTGATAGAGCAAAATTAAGCATATTTTTGGAATCAGCACATCAAACTCCATAAAACAGACATATTACCTTTGCTGATGATTTTTTTGTGTTGACCAGTGTTATCTTTGATTTCTCCCTTCTTGTTTCCATATGATTCTGGGAAGAATGATGTTCAAAGAATAAAAAGCAATCTGTTTTAGGAAATACTTTCCCATTCCCTAAGCTAGTACAATCAATAATTCTAATAACCTGACACAAAACAGTGTGCCACAGGTAAATGTAAGGGCAATCTAATCTAAAATGTCATAATAGTCTGCCAGTCATTCTTGTGTCATTAATTTGATATATCAAAGATGATTGCTAATTGCATATGGATTTGAAGCCTAAAAAAAGTTCAGACAAAAGACTAAAATTTTCAAATAAAACTACGCAAGATAAGATCCATATTACAGCTGTATGGACAAGTTTATTAAAGCGTAAAATATTATATATCTCCTAGTAGCGCCCTAATTTTGTTTTTAAAATGTACATTTACCCAAGGTACAGTTATTCCAGAAATATTTGGACAGTGATTGAATCTTCATGATTTGGCCTCTGCATGCCACTATTTTCTTTTAACATTTTTTTTCTGTTTACCAAAACATAAGCAAGATACAGTTATAGAATTAATATGGGCTTAAAGAGCAGAATATCAGCTTTAATTTGAATGCATTCACATTCTAATTGAAGTAAAGGTTTAGGAATTACCACTTTTTAATATGTAGCTGCATCTACTTCAAGAGACCAAAACTAATTTGACAATTATCTCAAAAGCCCTTTAGTGGGCTGCATGGGCTATTCCACATTAATCCATCATAAATTAGGCAGGTAAAAGGTCTGGAGCTGATTCCAGGTGTGGTATTTTCATTTAGAAGTTGTTGCTGTGAACTTACAACATGCGGTGAAACGATCACTCAAGGGAAAAGAAACAATCATTAGGCTGAAAAACATAAATCCATCAAAAAGATTGTGGAAATGTTAGGATTGACAAAATCAATAGTTTGTGTACATTCTGTAAAAAAAAACACACTGGTGAGCTTGGGAACTCAAAAAGGCCCGGAAGTACATGGAAGACAACAGTGGTGGATGATCACAAAATCCTTTGAATAGTGAAGAAAAACCCCTCCACGATTTCCACACTAGTGAAGAACACTCTCCAGGAAGCAGATGTTTCAGTATTTAAGTCTACCATGAAAAAACCTTCATGACAGGTAAATACAGACCACTCAGCCTTAAAAATAGAAGAGGCCAGATTAGACTTAAAAAAAATCTAAAGAAACCAACCCAGTTCAGAAAAAGCATTATTTAGACAGATGAAGCTTAAAATCAACATGTACCAGAATTATGGGAAGAAAAAGTATGGAGAAGGCTTGGAGTGGCTTAAGATCCAAAGTACACCACCACAGCATGGGCTTGAATGGCTTCCAATGGCACTGAATCACTAGTGTTTATTGAAAACTAGATGGTGGCCCGATTCTAGCGCATTGGGTATTCTAGAATATGTATGTAGTTTATTTATGAAGATTTAAGAATAATGCAATGAATATACAGGGTAAAATATATACATTATCATTAAATGTTATTGTTCATAGAACTTAATACAAATGAACGAAATTATTAAACAGATCATCAAAATATATAAACTATTACATGAATATCTAACTGTATTTAAATAAATCATTGGACTGAAGAATTACATCACCACTATAATATATTAGTTAACAATATCAACCTAAAATATTTTTGTACACATTTCTTGTGAATACCTTTTGACAATCTATAAGCAACTTTCCTTGTAAAGGGGTATCAAAAACTTGAACCTTGACGCTGGATCTCATTTTAACTCTTGAAAATGCAACGTCACGCAGCAATCATTATTTTCCCCTGCATTTTCTAATTTTCCCATCTCCCCTCCATTCGCTCTCTAACACAGGTTCTGTGACAGTCTGTGTCACGTTGCTAAGTCCACAGTCTGGTATCTAAGGGGCCTGCCCGCACCACTCCCTCAGCAACACCCACATCCAATCCGGAGGCAGCTGATCAGAGAGGTGGGCGGGACATGCTGAGGAGGAAATAGGAAGCAGCCGCATCTCCCAGCCTGCAGGGCCAGCAAGAGGAGGGAGAAAGTAGTACAGAGTATGAAAAGAGAAGAAAGTGCAAGGTGAGTATAATCATTTTTTGTTGTTTTTACTGTGTGCTGGAGGCTGCTGCTGGGGTGTATATAGAGGCTATGGCTTGTAGGATGTATATAAAAGCTGCTGGGGTGTATATGCTGGGGTGTTTATAGAGGCTGCTGGGGTGTATATAGAGGCTTCTGTGTGCGGTGGTGTCTGTATGTGGTGGTGTCTGTGTGTGGCGGTCTCTGTATGTGATGAATAAACAAAGCGTGGTTCAAAGCCCACACCAATTTGCGGCCGGACTGCTCCTGTCGCTAATTGGTTACGGGTGGCTGGCGCGATCAATCAGCGACGCAGGATTTCCGTTACAGACAGACAGAATTATACAATTATAAATATAGATGTGACTGAAGACAGGAGAAGCCTGATAAATTCTGAAGTATGCAGGGAGATACTTATTGCTCATATGCAACCAAATGCAGCAAGGTTGATTAATCGGCACTTCACAGTACAGATGAACAGTGACCAAACATACACTGCAAAAGCAAGAAGTTTACTAAGGCAAAGAAGTGGGATATTCTGCAATGGCCATCTCAATCACCAGACGTCAACCTCATCGAGAATGCATTTCACATGCTTAAGACAAAACTAAAAGCAGAAGACCCACAAACAAGCAACAACTAAACTCCACAACAGTAAAGGCTGGCAAAGCATCAAAAAGGAGGAACCCCAGTGTTTGGTGACGTCCATGGTTTTAAGACTTATGGCAGTCATTGCCTGCAAAGCATTCTCAACAAAATATTAAAAATGAACATTTTATTTATTGTAAAATAAATTTGTCAAATTATTTTTGAGTCCCTGAAATGAGAAAGCTTTGTAGAAAAATGGTTGTCATTCTTAAATGTACAGGATATTTTTGTTCAATCTCTTTAATTAAACTGAAAATCTATCAATTGGATCTCAGTTGTTTCATTTTAAATTAAAAATAGTGGCATGCAGTGTCTAATCATGAAGATTTGGTCACTGACCAAATATTTCTGGACTTAATTATTACCACAAAAAAGACAAGACTGTGTACAAGCTGTGTCTTCATTGCAGTGACACCTTCTTCAATTTGAAGACTTTGTTCAATGACTTCATTGTTGATTTGCACATAGCTGTTCTCCTATTGACGTCTGCCATTTTTACTGCAGTTTGAGTGAACATTGATCCAAGTAGGTTTGAAGTCCTTTAGAACCTCCAGTTTGTGACAGTCCATCTCAAATGTGTCCCAGTCACAATAGGAAGTACTCAATCTATTTGTCTTCTTTGTTTTGAGTAGGAGTCCCATGTTTGAGTTTTCCATCTAAACACTCAAAAATAAGTCCTTCATTCCATCTGCCCTTGTTGCTATCGATGTTGTATCATCTGCGTATTTAAAACTGTTGATGATAGGTCCAGCAATGTTGATTCCTTTTTCTTTTTCGGTAAGTCCAGCCTTTCTGAGAATAGCTTCTGCATATAAATTGAAGATAAAAGGGGACAGGATGGAGCGTTGTCTGACGCCTCGCTCTACTTTGAACAAAGCCTTGTCGCTGTGTTTCATTTGGACTGTTGCCTTTTGGTCATTACTATTTTGCAATTCTAAAATAAATTTTGAATAATTATAAGTCCTGAATCAGAACATCTGTTATGGAGGTATTGAATGAAAGTAAAATATACTGAATGAGAACATAGGGAGTTCAATTACAGAATCTTGGCTGTTATTGATGTTATTTGAATACTGTAATTGAATAATTCAATTTATTTGCTTATTAAATAAAATCAAGCTGAAATAAGTCTTCATCTAAAGAAATATTGTATTCTATTAGATTTCTCTTTTCAAATGTGCTAAGTAAAACCAGATTCACTGTATTTTGGCTGAAACATCACAGTCTTCCATTTTATAACTCAGGTTTCCAAACATTAAGTCATGAGGTTAATGGAAATGACAACTCATTTAGATTGTATATGAAAAGGCAATTTTAGCTCTTTGGGCTTTATACATGAAAAAGAAAATACTTTTTAAACTAAACTTGCAAATATAAATACTTTCTCCCCAAACCAGAGGCATACATGTTCATGGCCTTCATCTCGTACTGCAGCTCAGTTTTCTAAGTAAATTGCACTGAACTGCAATATTGCACAAAACTAGAGATAAGCAGATCTTTTCAAATTCAAATTAGCTGACTTTGCAACATTTTAACCCAATATTGTAATTGCAGTGCTTAATTTTACATGGGATTTCAAAACTGGGAGATTTGCAATTGCTCAGAAAATACACTTGGAGGAGAGGAGGGAAAGAACACCACTGACCATAAGAACTTACATTCTACAGAAGAGAGTGAAAGATTTATCCACTGACTCTGAAAATGGAAAAGGACACTGCCATACAAACTATGCTTTGCTGGGAACCACTGTTCTCTGATCGCCCAGGTACTGACCACCATTGTATAAGATATGATAATTCGCAAGATGTCATAGCTGCAAGGCATTATGGGGAAGCCAGCATGGTAAGGCAAAATGATATTTCTTTGATTTCTGAAGATTCAGCAGTGTGAGAAATGGTGCTAGTTAAGTTTTTTTTTTATCTTTAGCAAACTGCAAATCAAATATCAAAAAGTTTGGACTCGAGTTAAACCACGAATTTCACAAAATTCAACTCCGACTCAGTTTTCCACAAATTGATAAACTCATCTCTACACAAAATCTGTGTACTGTAATAATGTTTGTTTCGAAGTCTTAAATTACAATTTTCTAATTTGGAAAACACCTTTTATGTGTACAAATTTGACTATTTAAATTGAATTTTATGGACAGACGTGGATCACCCCAAGCAGGTCTCTTAAGTACTATGGCAATAACCCTTTAATAGACATGAGTCTGGTTTTGTTGTTGAGGTCCTGAGGTTGCATCCATGGAGTAACCTAACCATGAAGCCACAAATATAATTAGGAGAATAGCCAGGATGAACTGCAAAAGGTTAGGCAGAGATTTTAGACTTTAAAAAATGCCAGCTGCTTAGTAGGCAAATCTAAAAAATTATCTCAGGGCTTAAACTAGAAAAATGAAGAACAATGCCAAGTCAGAACACAAATAGTCAATGCAATAAACATTTCAGGAAGAAAATTATATACAGTGCAATAACTGGCAATGGACAAGTGACCAAGAGAGATTTAAATAAGAAAAAAAAGCACAAATACATCAGCTCTCCAGGTGGGGAAATCTCTCAAAATAAGGTGTATTACATGGCAGCCTCAGATCAGTTCCTAAGTGTGTGAGACATGAAAAAGAGGAAAAATGTCAGCAACCACAAAATGAGTAGCCTAAAACAACACATTATGTGCGAGGGGTTGCTGATAAGTCTTTGGCTTTACTTATAAAGAAATGAGATAGCATGATGAAACTTTACATTTTTTCCACATACTCTACACTGATGTCGAAATAAACTGTGGGAAGAAAGGCGCAAATAGGGTTTTACCCGGTATAACAATGGAAAGTGAATGTGCAATAGGAACACTCACCTGATGAGGTTGTGCCAGTCACAACACCTTTGACAGCATGAAAGGAACGTGGAAGGCAGCAGTCCCGCAAAACAGAGTAATTTCAGATGATGGGAGAGAAGCAGGTTTAAATACCGCGCCAAACCACAGGAATCAAGATGAAATTAGTAAATCTCTTTTCTTTATTTTCACTGGTCTACGCGTTTCAAGGACATATCCGTCCTCTTCCTCAGGACAAATGTAGAGAATACTATATATTATTAGTATTAATATGATATAGTATTCTCTACATTTGTCCTGAGGAAGAGGACGGATATGTCCTTGAAACGCATAGACCTGTGAAAATAAAGAAAAGAGATTTACTAATTTCATCTTGATTCCTGTGGTTTGGCGCGGTATTTAAACCTGCTTCTCTCCCATCATCTGAAACTACACTGATGTCAACACACTTCTTACATCAGTAATCCAAGTTCTGCAAGCCTAGCAAAAGAAGGATTTTGTTTGTGTCAAACCAGGAATCCGTAGCAGCCATGGCACCAGAAATGGTGTGAAATTTGGTACCTTTGAGGTGTTTCTTCAGGTTTGGAAACAGGTGATAGTCAGAGGTTAGCTAGATCTGGTGAATAAGGTGGGTGGTCAACCAGCTTGAAGCCAAGCTCTGCCAATTTTGCCATGGTCACTTGTGCACTGTGAGCAGAAGCATTGCCTTGCAGGAGCAAGATTCCTTTGGACAGCTTGCCGCGCCTTTTGTCCTTCGGAGCTTCCTTCAATTGGTCCAAAAGTTCAATGTAATACCTTGCATTGATGGTGGAACTCTATTGAAGGTAGTCCACTAGGAGCACATCCTCCTTATCCCAGAACATAGACACCATCACCTTAGTAGCTGATTTTTGCATCCTGAGCTTCATTGGATGAGAAGAACCACTGTGCCTCCCTCTTTTGACTGCTCCTTGTTTTCAGGGTCATAAAAATAAATCCAGGCTGATTCATATTGACCAGTTGATCCAGGAAGTTCTTATCAGTCCGGAAACACTGACAAATGGACTGGGAAGTTTTCGCTCGCATACTTCTCTGCTCTGTTGTCAAATATTTGGGGACCACTTTGCAGATACTGTAGCTTCCTCATGTCCAAATGTTGATGGATAATGGCACAAACACGTTCACGGGAAATCCCCATGATGTCTGCTATTGCTTTAGCTGAAATTCAGTTATTATTTAGTATGAGGTATTAGTATTAGTATTGTTATGTGTGACACCTACCAGCGATTAGGCCCCTGCTGTGAGATCTCTAGTCGTTGCAGAATGGTCCAGGCCATTTTCTTCAAAGGCGATGTCCTGCTGGGCAGGACACATCGCTGTGTTTGACACTGTATGACAGAGTCACAGTGACTGCTGAGATCGTTATACAGGTCGCTACTGTGACCTGTATTGTTCCTGCATCGCTGGTAAGATCTGACTGTGTGACATCTCACCTGCAACCTCCCAGCGACTTACCTGCGATCCCTATCAGGTCGCATCGTTTTCCGGATCGCTGGTAAGTCGTTGTGTGTGACTGGGCCTATAGACCCGGTGTCTCATTTTTCTGTATGTATTTTTAATCTTCTCTCTGGATTTTTAAATACTAAAATAAATGTGGTGTTTTAGTCTACTCATTTTTGGGCTTGTTAGATTTAAATAAGGAACTGTGTGTCCCCAATAGCCACAAATCTCAGCAGAGGCAGCGGTAAATGTAGTAGTACACGTAAGTATTTGGTATGTTCACATGACTGCATTTTTGTCCGATTGTTGGCTGTGAAAAAAAAATGATCTCCCGCGGATAACACTCGGACTATTGTTATTCAATTAGGTTGTTTTCACCGACTGTCCATGTGAGAAATGTCCCACAGCATGCACTAGTCCCTTCCAAATTTCAGATGGGACTCAAGTTTATGAGGGAAAAAAATCCCATATGTATCAAACATCCTTTCTTTTCAGATAGATTGCAATTATTAACCTAGGAAACTGTATTTGGTTTTATGAATTTTATTAAGTTCTGATATATAAAAACAAATGGATACAATACAATACAGATGAAAAATACTTTGGGGTTTTTTTCTGCATGAAAATTAGATGATTTATTTTATAGTCATGTGAACTTAGTCTTAGGATAAGGTGCCTGCCCAATTTTAAATCCTGCTACTGTGTACTTTTGGGGATTTTTTTCTTGCAAACGTTTTTTGAAAATATAATTAAATAAAATAATTCATTTAGAATTTTTTTTTTTTACAGTAGATATCAATGGCAATAATAAGCGACATGATAGTTACCAAAATAGATTCTGTTTTAAACCAATCCTTTTTATATTATTCAAAGCTGAAAAAATACACTGTGAGTGATATGTCCTGAATTTTTATACTACGTCACAGATATCATTTATATCATGGCAATTTTCATACTAGAACTTGTCTGAATGGGCCTAGTAATAAATCTGCTTCAATATTCTCTATGCAAGACAACATTATTTCAAGTCACATTTTTCATTTCTGTGCCGTCAACACGCTGTTAATCTCCAACATAAGCCACAAAATATTTGTTCTAAGTTTATGTTGCCTGCTAAAATACATCCTGCTTAAGCCTTCAACTCATTCTTGGCAATGTACAACTGTTTCAGTACTGTGTTTCTTTAGTCTTTGCCTTCTCACCAGCTGTTTTTGTGTGGTATTTGCAGATGGTTCAGTGGGCAGATGGGCTTGGAAGTTCATACTTATAGACACGCAGCAAATCAAAACCCAGGATCATCTGCAGCTTCAATTATCAAGGTCTGCCTTGATGTCAAAGGCAAACAAATCCCTATTCGGCAATATGCTTTGATTGCTAATTAATGCAAACAGCTTGTAGTCTTCAGCTATACACAATAGCGTATCAGTGACCAAATGGCTGATGACAATTTCAAGATGCAATTCCACAGCCAAAAGTGCTCTGTTAATGCAAAGTCTGACAACAGACTGTATTTACCATTAAAAGTCATATTGCTTAGGGCATCTGCTAAACTACCAACTGAAAATCCAAATGTTCTACCTGGACAAAAGCAATACCAAAATCATATCGGAATAGTAATATTTAGGAAAAACAAAAGTGCATACCGGGAGGCTATAAATATAGACATCAAGAGAACGTAAGTCATCCAAACAATTAAGTTATGTCAATAAATCAAGGTAATATTTACTCTACTTAATCATCTATCATCTCTCAGTCTGAGCATTGGAAGCCAAATATGTAAATTACCACCCTCATTCATTTTAAATGGCAGTGTTTATAGCTGACTGTCCGCAAACTAGGCCCATGGTATAGCATTACTCCAAACATTGTGCCAGTTGCAAAAAATATGAATCCAAGTAGTTCCAACAATGACCACACGTGCCAGACTATTCACATGATAAGCCTTACTGATACACTGGTGACCATAAATATGTGCCTGCGAAAATTTACAAAATATCAATGTGGCAGCCACCTAGGACTTTTAAAGCAATAGATATTTCCTCAATGTTCCAGCAATGGTCTTATTCCAATGACAGGACAAGCTGATTTGTAGCAATCAGCAATTTCTTGAAGGTTTAAATTTTTCTTCGTGTTTCAATTTTTGTAGCGATTAGATCTAGAGAAGACAAATAGTCCTACACATTACAGCATCATTTATCCCTTTTTTTTTTTTAAAAAAAAAAAAAAAAAAGGGGGGGAAGCTGCATAGTAGTGATGAGCGAGAAATAAAATGCTCTTGTGCTCGCTACTCGAGTTGAGCAGGTCAGATGCTTGGACGTGCTGAAGTCAAGTACTGAGTGTAACAGCAGTAAATGAGAAACTAGAAGGGATGAGCGATCCCCCAATGGTAGGGATCGGGGAGACTCACTCGATCATTTTATAAAGATTGGGATCGGGATCGAGATAACACGATATTGCCTCCTGATCACCGAACTTGGACTTTACAGTTATGGAATGGGGTCAGTGGGCTGTAAAAAAAAGAATGCAGTTAATAATAAACATTGTCATTATCCTTACAGGTCCCGCGACGCGTCCTGCAAACTCTGTCTCCCTCTGCTTCCGAGTCCGATCATCGCTGTGCTGTCTGGTAACCAAAGGACCTTCCCTGATAGCATGTGACCAGTCACGTGTGAATCTTGAATTACCTCATCACATGGCTATGACGTCATGCTAGATCCTGTCAGTGCATCTCACCGGTACGCGGTGCTCACTCAAGCATCTCAGTACGCGATATACTCGGTGAGTGCCATGTACCGGCGAGATGCTCGGGCACATGCTCGGCTTCCCGTTCCTGCATGTCAGCGCTCTTTACAGAGTCAGCCCACATGCAGGGATTAGCTGCCACAGCCAGTGAATAGCGGCACCGGGAATCAGGTGATTGGAGATAACCATTGCTATAGTAACCTGCCCGTCAGGTTACTATGGCAATAGTGGCAGCGGTGACGTCACCGCTTACCAACCAGCAGCCTCTGATCACTCATTGAGGGACTAGACAGCACGGGCAAGAGTAGCGTTCTTCCTCCCCCCGTACTTTGTGATATAGCAGAGATAGAACGGTGACAGAAGACAGAAGAACAGGATCGTGGAGTGGTGAGAGTGAGTAATAAACATGGAGTCCCTAAGTGTGTCTGTGTATTTATTTCTAATAAAGTATTTTTTCTCTCTGTGGTGTCTTTTTTTAACCCTTTATTGGAGGTTCTTAATGGCCGGGTCAAACTTGGCCTGACATTTAGAATTTCTGGCTTAATAAAAAAATGCTGGGATTAACCCCATATTACCCAGCGTGCCACCAGCCACCAGGGCCGCTGGAAGAGTTGAATGCAGTGCCAGAAGATGGCGCTTCTATGAAACCGCCATTTTCTGGGGCAGCTGCGGACTGCAATTCATAGTGGGGGGGCCCAGAAAGCTTGCGTCAACCTGCGCTGTGGACTCCAATCCTCAGCCGCCTAGTTGTACCTGGCTGGACACAAAAATTGGGTGAATCCCACATCATTTTTTTTTTTAAATTATTTCATGAAATTCAAGAAATCATTAGGAAAAGGGCTTCCCTATATTTTTGGTTCCCAGCCGGGTACAAATAGGCAGGAAGCTAGGGGTTTGGGGAAGCCCATACTTGCCTACTGTACATGGCTAGCATACAAAATATGGAGAAGCCCACATCATTTTTTTTTTTTTTTTTTTTTGGGAAAAAAAAATGAAAAAAAGGGCTTTCCTGGATTTTCCATTGCAGTAAAGGTAACAGCAAGCACTGGAGGTTAGCAGCCAGTAGCTGCTTGGGTTAGCAATAGAAAATGCAGCAGGAGCCCTCACATTTTTTTTAATTATTTTTTTAAATAACTAAAATAAAAAAAATGTGCTTCCCTTTATTTTGATTGCCAGCCAAGGTAAAGCCAAGCAGATGGGGGTGGCAACCTGTAGCCGTCTCCTTTATGTGCACTTAAAAATCAAAAATACTGCGGAGCACTGTCATTTTTTAAAATAACTTATTTATTTTATACAACTATATATTGTAGAATTAAAGGGAATAACAAATGGGGTTCCCATCAAGTAAAATCGGCTACTCAGTATAGCATAATAGATAAAAAGAAGAAAAAAACTGAGTTTCATGGAGCCTTGCATAATCAACGACAGTGCATCACTATTTAGTAATATATGATTTATTCAAAAACAAGAAGTAAGAGCACTGTCATATAGAAAAACACATAAAATACAGACAATGTTTGGAGAAGAGATCAGGAAATCCCAAACAAGGACCTCGACAGCATCATATTGTATTAGAGAATATAAGCTCCAGTTTAATAAATAATGGTGTCCCAAACATCCATAACAAAAGGGGGGGCCCCCACAGGGCACACACAAGAGGGAACCATAGGAAATAGTTAAATACAAGAGCAGTGCTTACCCATATATGTTTGTCAATATAGATGCCGTGTCAGTGGTCCAAGTGATGGTAGGGGAAGCCCCGACGCGTTTCGCAAAGCAGCTTCCTCGGGGGGCAGTGTGTACAATAAATATATAAATATACAGTATATATATATATATATATATATATTTTTTTTTTTATATATATACATGTGTATATATATATATATATATATATATATATATATACAGTACAGACCAAAGGTTTGGACACACCTTCTCATTCAAAGAGTTTTCTTTATTTTCAGGACTCTGAAAATTGTAGATTCACATTGAAGGCATCAAAACTATGAATTAAAACATGTGGAATGAAATACTTAAAAAAGTGTGAAACAACTGAAAATATGTCTTATAGTCTAGGTTCTTTAAAGACGCAAACCTTTTGCTTTCATTACTACTTTGCATACTCTTGGCATTCTCTTGATGAGCTTGAAGAGGTAGTCACCGGAAATATTCTTCCAACAGTCTTGAAGGAGTTCCCAGAGATGCTTAGCACTTGTTGGCCCTTTTGCCTTCACTCTGCGGTCAGGCTTACCCTAAACAATCTCGATTGGGTCCAGGTCTGGTGACTGTGGAGACCAGGTCAACTGGCGTAGCATCCCATCACTCTCCTTCTTAGTCAAATAGCCATTACAAAGCCTGGAGGTGTGTTTAGGGTCATTTTCCTGTTGAAAAATAAATTATGGTCCAACTAAACGCAATCCGGGTGGAATAGCATGCAGCTACAAGATGCTGTGGTAGCCATGCTGGTTCAGTATGCCTTCAATTTTGAATAAATCCCCAACAGTGTCACCCGCAAAGCACCCCCACACCATCACAACTCCTCCATGCTTCACGGTGGGAACCAGGCATGTAAAGTCCATCCATTCCCATTTTCTGCGTCGCACAAAGACACGGTTGTTGGATCCAAAGATCTCAAATTTGGACTCTTCAGAACAAAGCACAGATTTCCACTGGTCTAATGTCCATTCCTTGTGTTCTTTAGCGCAAACAAGTCTCTTCTGCTTGTTGCTTGTCCTTAGCAGTGGAGTCCTAGCAGCTATTTTACCATGAAGGCCTGCTGCACAAAGTCTCCTCTTAACAGTTGTTCTAGAGATGTGTCTGCTGCCAGAACTCTGTGTGCCATTGACTTGGTCTCTAATCTGAGCTGCTGTTAACTAGAGATGAGCGAACCGGTCGTGGTTCGGCTCGAGTTCGGTTCGTCGAACGGATGTCCCGTTCGAGTTCAGTTCGTCGAACGTTCGACGAACCGAACTCGAACCGCATAGGAAACAATGGCAGGCATTCACAAACACATAAAAACACCTAGAAAACACCCTCAAAGGTGTCCAAAAGGTGACAAACAACTCACAACACAACAAAAACACATGGGAAAGTGACAAGGACATATACTCATGCGAAAACAAAAGAGCTGGACAAGGAAAAAGAGGAGGAGACACAGATATAGGCATGGCACGCCCTTCCAAAAGTCTTTGCTGAACCATAACTTGTTCATCTTGGCTCCTTTTAAAAAACACAGCAAGCAAGGGTTACTCCAAGCGGAGTCTCCCTTTTTTCCAAAAATTGGGCCCCACAGACACCGCATCATTGGCAGCAGTTGTGCCCCAGTTGTACACTTCACAGCTAGATTTGCATCAAGCACATTCAAAAATACGCCATCCTTAACCGTCCCCAGGATGACACCGGGGTAGGTAGCTAAGTCTTTCCTGATCCCAGCTCTGTTCATCTTGGCTCCTTTTAAAAAACACAACAAGCAAGGGTTACTCCAAGCGGAGTCTCCCTTTTTTCCAAAAATTGGGCCCCACACACACCCACCCCTTCAGTGGCAGCAGTTGGGCCCCAGTTGTACACTTCACAGCTAGATTTGCATCAAACACATTCAAAAATACGCCATCTTTACCTTAACCGTCCCCAGGATGACACCGGGGTAGGTAGCAAAGTCTTTGCTGAACCATGATTTGTTCATCTTGGCTCCTTTTAAAAAAACACAGCAAGCAAGGGTTACTCCAAGCGGAGTCTCCCTTTTTTCCAAACATTGGGCCCCACAGACACCCCATCAGTGGCAGCAGTTGTGCCCCAGTTGTACACTTCACAGCTAGATTTGCATCAAGCACATTCAAAAATACGCCATCCTTAACCGTCCCCAGGATGACACCGGGGTAGGTAGCAAAGTCTTTCCTGATCCCAGCTCTGTTCATCTTGGCTCCTTTTAAAAAACACAGCAAGCAAGGGTTACTCCAAGCGGAGTCTCCCTTTTATCCAAAAATTGGGCCACACAGACACCCACCCCTTCAGTGGTAGCACTTGTGCCCCAGTTGTACACTTCACAGCTAGATTTGCATCAAGCACATTCAAAAATACGCCATCCTTAACCGTCCCCAGGATGACACTGGGGTAGGTGTTACGAGGGGGACCCGGGGAAGCGTGCCAAGATGGGAAATGGACTGCTTCCGCCGGTCAAGGTCCACTGTGCGGTGTAAGGGACCGCCGCTATGGTGGGTGAAGAGTGAGCGGGTTGCTGCTAGCGATCGTCTGGAATGTCACAGACGATCTATGTACACCGATCTGCCCTAACCCGTGAGGGTTGTATGGCACAGATCTCACGGCTCGGTGTACCTGTTGCACGGGGAAGCACAGAGGTGCCCACGCACGTGTGCCAGTGGAAGTCACGAGAATATGGCACGAGGGTAGCACAGAGGTGCCCACGCACGTGTGCTTTCAATAACCAGGTGAGTCCAATGGAGACTTGAGGAGCTCACCTGGGACAGGAACACGGCCTGTTGACGGGGGTACTGCCGGAGCAGCAAGGCAGGAACACGGCCTGCAAATGAGGTACTGCCGGAGCAGCAAGGGCCAAGCCCACAGGAGACAGTAATGCCTGAGCAGTGGCGTGGCAGCACGCTGCCAGACATCCAAACATAGAAGAACGGTCGCGCGCCGCCATGATGGCAGGGGGAGCTTTTAAGGAGGTGCAGCTCCACCCGAGGGCGGGCGCGAGGCGGAGATGACGGACTTGACCCAATCAGGGTCCACGACGTCCCAGCCTGGCCAGTCAGGATTCACCACGTCACCAGCATTGTCATCAAGCCGTGTGACGTCAGTGAGCGAATCAGGACCCACCACGCATTGCACATGCTCACCCTCCTGCCTCTGGGAAATAGAGGCGGGATCCTCGGTCTCACAATGTGGAGAGATAACGGGAATCTCACTGCTTTCCTGAGCAGTAAACCTCTGCACATTGCGCAGCCTCGCAGACCTTCGGGGCCGCTGAGCAGGAGAGTCTGCGGCAGGCCAGGAATGGGAGACCGCTTCACTCCTTGTAACAGGAGAACCACTAGGTGTCACCCTTCTGCTGCCTCTCTGAGAAAGTATCTCCTGCACACTGCGCAGTCTGGCAGACCTTCGGCGCTGCTGAGCAGGAGTGCTCGTGGCAGGCAAGGAATGGGAGACTGCCTCAGTCCTTGCCTCAGGAGAGCCACGAGATGTAACAGGTAGGTAGCTAAGTCTTTCCTGATCCCAGCTCTGTTCATCTTGGCTCCTTTTAAAAAACACAGCAAGCAAGGGTTACTCCAAGCGGAGTCTCCAATTTTTTTCCAAAAATTGGGCCACACAGACACCCACCCCTTCAGTGGCAGCAGTTGTGCCCCAGTTGTACACTTCACAGCTAGATTTGCATCAAGCACATTCAAAAATACGCCATCCTTAACCGTCCCCAGGATGACACTGGGGTAGGTAGCTAAGTCTTTCCTGATCCCAGCTCTGTTCATCTTGGCTCCTTTTAAAAAACACAGCAAGAAAGGGTTACTCCAAGCGGAGTCTCCCTTTTTTTCCAAAAATTGGGCCCCACACACACCCACCCCTTTAGTGGCAGCAGTTGGGCCCCAGTTGTACACTTCACAGCTAGATTTGCATCAAGCACATTCAAAAATACGCCATCCTTAACTGTCCCCAGGATGACACCGGGGTAGGTAGCTAAGTCTTCCCTGATCCCAGCTCTGTTCATCTTGGCTCCTTTTACAAAACACAGCAAGCAAGGGTTACTCCAAGCGGAGTCTCCCTTTTTTCCAAAAATTGTGCCCCACACACACCCACCCCTTCAGTGGCAGCAGTTGTGCCCCAGTTGTACAATTCACAGCTAGATTTGCATCAAGCACATTCAAAAATACGCCATCCTTAACCGTCCCCAGGATGACACCGGGGTAGGTAGCTAAGTCTTTCCTGATCCCAGCTCTGTTCATCTTGGCTCCTTTTAAAAAACACAGCAAACAAGTGTTACTCCAAGCGGAGTCTCCCTTTTTTTTCCAAAAATTGGGCCACACAGACACCCACCCCTTCAGTGGCAGCAGTTGTGCCCCAGTTGTACACTTCACAGCTAGATTTGCATCAAGCACATTCAAAATTACGCCATCCTTAACCGTCCCCAGGATGACACCGGGGTAGGTAGCTAAGTCTTTCCTGATCCCAGCTCTGTTCATCTTGGCTCCTTTTAAAAAACACAGCAAGCAAGGGTTACTCCAAGCGGAGTCTCCCTTTTTTCCAAAAATTGGGCCCCACACACACCCCCCCCTTCAGTGGCAGCAGTTGGGCCCCAGTTGTACACTTCACAGCTAGATTTGCATCAAGCACATTCAAAAATACGCCATAATTAACCGTCCCCAGCATTACACCGGGGTAGGTAGATAAAGTCTTTGCTGAACCATGACTTGTTCATCTTGGATCATTTTTAAAAACAATGTAAGCAAGGGTTACTCCAAGCGGAATCTCCCTTTTTTCCAAAAATTAGGCCACACAGACACCCCATCAGTGGCAGCACTTGTGCCCTAGTTGCAAACAGGATGTTTTGATTTGCATCAAGCACATTCCAAATCCACAAGCATTTACTCTCCCCAGGATGACACAGGGGTAGTAAATTCCTTGTGGATCCATGACTTGTTCATTTTGATGAACGTTAGTCTGTCCACATTGTCACTAGACAGACGCATGCGCTTATCTGTCAGCACACACCCAGCAGCACTGAAGACACGTTCAGAGACAACGCTGGCAGCTGGACACGACAAAATCTCCAAGGCATAACTGGAGAGCTCTGGCCATTTTTCAAGATTTGAAGCCCAAAATGAGCAAGGCTCCATTTACAAAGTCATGGCATCAATGTTCATTTGGAGATACTCCTGTATCATCCTCTCCAGACGTTGACTATGTGTCAGACTTGTTTTCTCTGGTGGCCTTGCAAAGGACGGTCTAAAAAAATTATAAAAAGATTCAATGAAATTGCTGTTACCAGCACCAGATATAGTCCTTCTGGTACGGGTAGACTGTTGAAGATGACGAGACCTTCCCATGTTTGTCAAGTTACAACTGGGAGATTCACTTCCTGCACCTGCACGGTTGTTTGGTGGAAAAGCCGAGCTAAGATCGAGTAACAGCTTCTGCTGATACTCCTGCATACGTGCGTCCCTTTCTATGGCTGGAATTATGTCACAAAATTTGGACTTGTACCGGGGATCTAATAGTGTGGCAAGCCAGTAGTCATCATCACTTCTAATTTTGACAATACGAGGGTCATGTTGGAGGTAGTGCAGCAAGAAGGCGCTCATGTGTCTTGCGCAGCCATGCGGACCAAGTCCACGCTGTGTTTGTGGCATAGAGGTGCTAACCGTTCTTTCTTCCTCTCACATCTCCCCCCAACCTCTTTCAACTGAAATTTGACTAAGGCCTCCCTCATCCGCTGAGTCTTCCATGTCCATGGACAGTTCGTCCTCCATTTCTTCATGTTCTCCTGCCCCTTCCTCAACATTTCGCCTGCTACCATGCGCCCTTGTTGATCCCTGTCCCCCATGGTCCCATGGCTGCCGCGTTGGTGATGATGAACGTCTGGACCTTGGTGATGTTGTTGTGTCTTGCGCATAAGAATCCTCCTGTAGTTCCTCCCCTTCCTGTTGTCTCACCCCCTGACTCCGAATAGTGTTGAGCGTGTGCTCCAGCATGTAAATGACTGGAATTGTCATGCTGATAATGGCATTGTCAGCGCTAAACATATTCGTCGCCATGTCGAAACTGTGCAGAAGGGTGCATAGGTCCTTGATCTGACACCACTCCATCAGGGTGATCTTCCCCACCTCTGCATCTCGTTGGCCCAGGCTATACGTCATGACGTATTGCACCAGGGCTTGGCGGTGCTGCTACAGTCGCTGTAACATGTGGAGAGTCGAATTCCAGCATGTTGGCACATCGCATTTCAGGCAATGAACCGGCAGGCCGAAAGACTTCTGGAGAGATGCAAGTCGCTCAGCTGCGGCGGTTGAACGGCGGAAGTGAGCAGACAGTTTTTGTGCCCTGGTCAGAAGGCCATCTAGGCCGGGATAGTGTGTTAAAAATTGCTGGACAACAAGGTTCAACACGTGAGCCATACAAGGCACGTGTGTCACCTTGCCCAGGCGAAGGGCCGCACCCAGGTTTGCAGCATTGTCGCACACGGCCTTACCAGGCTGCAGGTTGAGTGGAGACAACCATTTATTAAACTCGGACCGCAGAACCGACCACAACTCCTCAGCTGTGTGACTCCTATTCCCAAGACATATCAAGCTAAAGACCACCTGATGCCGTTGCGCTCTGCTGCCAGCATAGTAATGAGGGGTGCGTGATTCCTTCTGCACAGTTAGAACGCTGGTGGCCTGACCAGGCAGGCTTGGGGCGGAGGTGGAGGACCCAGATGAGGTGGAGGAGGCAGAAGCAGTGGCGGAACTTGGACAGACAGAGGATTGACACACAAGTCATGGGGACGGCAAGACTTGTGCAGCAGACCCTTCACCATCTATCACCATAGTTACCCAGTGCCCAGTCAGCGACATGTAACGTCCCTGTCCATGCTTACTGGTCCAAGTATCGGTGGTGAAATGCACCCGTTGACACACAGAGTTTCTCAAGGAAGCGGTGATGTTGTGTGCGACATGCTGGTGTAGCGCGGGCACACCTTTCTTAGAGAAGTAGTGGCGACTGGGCATCTGGTACTGGGGCACAGCGACAGACATAAGGTCTCTAAAATCCTGTGTGTCAACCAGGCAGAAAGGCAGCATTTCGGTAGCCAAGAGCTTACAGAGGGATAAAGTCAACCTCTTAGCTTTGTCATGGGTCGCAGGAAATGGCCTTTTATTTGTCCACATCTGAAGGACAGAGATCTGGCTGCTGTGTGTAGACGGTGTTGAGTAGGGTGTCCCTGGAAAAATGCAGCTTTGTGAGGAAAGTGCAGGCGTAGACGTGATGTCGCCCTCATCCAACGTTGGTGCTATCGATGTCTGAGAATGCTGTACACACGTACTTGTTTCCCCTTCCAATCCAACTGACGACCTACCAAGCAAACTGCCTGTTGCGGTTACAGTGGTGGAAGTTGTGCGTGGAAAACCAGGTGTGACAGCTGTCCCCACAGTCCTAGAAGATGAAGAGCGCGCGGATGCACTAGAAGGGGCAGGCAGTGGATGGTTCGCTCCGCTAGGCCGCATTGCAGCACGGTGAGCTTCCCACCGGGACATATGATATTTATTCATGTGATGATTCATGGAAGAAGTTGTCAAACTGCTGAGGTTTTGACCTCTACTAACAAAATCATGACAAATTTTATAGATCACATAATTTGGGCGATCTTTTGCTATGTCAAAAAAGGACCAGGCTAGGCAAGGCTTAGAGGGCATGCGACCTGCTGATCCACCCCGACTAGTGCTCAGAGGCACAGTGGTGGCTGAGGATGCAGTCGTAGACGTGCTACCAGTACTCCCACTCTGTCCAGGAAGGCGCAAGGTAACTTCGTCGTCAGTTGCATCCTCCTCCACCGCCTCTGTTGACCTCCTCGAGTGCCTGACTGTGGGTTGACAGTAGGTGGGATCTAGAACTTCCTCATCAATTGTTGTGTTTGCACTCCCCTCACCCTCAGACCGAGCCTCTTCTTGCCCTGACCGAATATTTAAGTTGTCATCCCAATCTGGTATCTGCGTCTCATCGTCATCAGTATGTTCCTCATTGTCTATAACAACAGGTGTTACAGTTGGTGAAAAAGGGTCAACATTATGCTCAGAAACTTGGTCCTCACGGTCTGAATCAGAGTCACAAAGGTTCTGGGCATCACTGCAGACCATTTCCTGGTCTGTACTCACTGTAGCTTGGGAGCAGACCTCTGATTCCCAGGCTATAGTGTGACTGAACAACTCTGCAGACTCAGCCATCTCAGTTCCACAATACTGTGCAGGGCAGATGGAGACTTCAGAGCTGGGAGAAAGCAAGTTTGATTGGGATGACAACTCAGAGGACTGGTGTTTTTTGGATGCGGTAGTTGAGGTGGCGGAGAGGGCACTTGTTGGACCACTTGAGATCCATTCAAGCATTTTCCTTTTTTGGCCATCATCTACCTTTGTTCCAGTTGTTCGTGTCCTTAAAAAAGGGAGCACATCGGATTGTCCACGGTAAGTAGTAGACATCTTACTTTTGCTGGAAGATGGTCTATCTTCAGCAGATGTTAATGGAGCTTGGCCATCTTCCCCACGAACAAACCCTTTTTTTCCTTTTCCCACACGCCTCTTCCCCTTTCCACCAGCATCTGTCATTTTGCCACTCATTTTGATAGCGACAAGATTGTGCACTGAAAATGTGGTAGTAAAAGTTGAGAGGTGGTGTAGATTTCAGCGGTGGTCTAGCTTTATTAACAGCAGAATAAACAGCAATAACTATCCCTGACAATGCAACTACGGCCCTTAAACTGGCAGCAGTGTTTGCTAGTATAATGGCTTAGTAACAATGAGTTTGAGTGTGCAATGCAGGCAGACGTGCTGCAAATATCTTTGCACTAGTGGGACAATACAGAAGTCCAACAGCCATGTATAGGATGCCACTAAGTTCATTCAGTGTTTGCTAGTATAATGGCTTAACTGAACAGATTTTCATAGAAAAAAGGGGATATAAAATACTATAGTTATACATGTTAAACGGATATCATCTGACCGTAATGATCCCCATGATAAGATTTTAATATGATAGGAAAACTCCGATAAAGATTCAAAAAATGTGATGCCACACAATTGAGTATATTATCCAAAATATTTTATTATTGATAGTCACAAACATTTAAAACAGGAGAGCCCAACGTACACTCCTAATTCTAATAATCACCAAATAAGAGGACATTAGAACCTCGCCAACGTGGGGACTGAGACCGGACACTAAGTGAAAAAGACTATACCTGGGAAATCATAAGGCAAATCGCCAATCAAATAACCCATAGAGTTATGCCCAAGTACAAAGGTAAACTCCCTCCACCTAGCTACACCAGCAGGTGTGTAAAGTATAATTACTCGGAATGCTCTATGAGCAGAGCCGGGTATATCATTATCTAAGGTACATACCGGAGGTCAAGGTAATAAGGGAGCCGGTCCAAGGTCCACGCCCGACGCGCATTTCAGGTACCTTTTTCAGGGGCACCACACGCTGTCATGGACCCCTTTCCCACTCCCTTAAATACCCCATGGCCTCCAGGTGATGTCCATCGGCCCATCCATCATGCGCACGCGTACATCGCGTCACGGGAATATCCGTACACAAACCGGCGGTAAGCGGCGACCAACTGCGCATGCGTAGGATATTATCGTGCTGCTTTTTAATTGCAAGTTGTTTTATTCCAGCAACTTTTTCATCTGAGGAGTATTTGGACTTCCTGTCTCCCCTCCCCTTTCCCGTGTGTCCTCCTAGTGATGGGATATGATCTCGGAGTCAAGTATAAGGACGCTACGAAAGACCCGATGGCTGCTTTATGAAGCATCACTGGATATGATTATTACACCTAATGTGGTTTTGTGTTCTAATATGATGTTATATGTGTCCATACATCAATATTTGTGATATACAGTATGGTAGCTAAATGGACGTATCTGATATATGGATTGTGCATCCAAATTTATTGAGTGAGGGTATCACATTAAATGATAAGTAGTGGAAATGAAATTTCATAATAGTGTGAGTCACAGAGTGACTTACACTATTACAGCGGAAAGCCAGCTAGTAATTAGCTGGTCTTTTTGCTGCTAGAACCGTTCTCGAACGTATCTAGAACTATCGAGCTTTAGCAAAAAGCTCGAGTTCTAGTTCTATCTAGAACAGCCTGGAGAACTGGAGAACCTCGAATCGCGAACCGCGCTCAACTCTACTGTTAACCTGCGATTTCTGAGGCTGGTGACTCGGATAAACTTATCCTCCGCAGCAGAGGTGACTCTTGGTCTTCCTTTCCTGGAGCGGTCCACATGTGAGCCAATTTCCTTTTAGCGTTTGATGGTTTTTGCCACTGCACTTGGGGATACTTTCAAAGTTTTCCCAATTTTTCGGCCTGAATTACCTTCATTTCTTAAAGTAATGATGGCCACTCATTTTTCTTTACTTAGATGCTTTTTTTCTTGCCATAATACAAATTCTAACAGTTTATTCAGTAAGACTATCAGCTGTGTATCCACCAGACTTCTGCACAACACAACTGATGGTCCCAACTAGAGTTGAGCGTGGTTCGTGGTTCGATGTTCGCCAGTTCGCGGTTCGAGTGATTTTGGGGGGTGTTCTAGATTGAACTAGAACTCCAGTTTTTTGCTAAAAGTTCGGCAGTTCGAGTTACGTTCGAAAACGGTTCGATCAGCAAAAGTGTGGCTTTTTACAGCTACAGTGTGCAGGGAGCCATCGCTGGCAGCCTGCGGTAAGCTGGTAACCAAGATAAATATCGGGTATCCAAGCAAAGTGCTTTGGTTAGTAACCCGATATTTACCCTGGTTATGTGTGCAGGGAGCCGACACTTCCCTGCTTGGCTCTGCCCCCTCCTGCACTCGGCATGTACACACACACACACTCACACTCACCTGTCGCCAGCCATGCAGTCCCCGGCACTGACGTCTTCAGCTCCACATGGCCCCGCTAGACTCCACCCACTTCGCACTGCACCGCCCACACACATTGCCCCGCTAGGCTCCACCCACTTTGCACTCCGCCGCCCGCACACATGGCCCCGCTAGGCTCCACCCACTTCACACTCCACCGCCCGCACACATGGCCTCGCTAGGCTCCACCCACTTTGCACTCCACCGCCCGCACACATGGCCCCGCTTGGCTCCACCCACCTCGCACACCGCACAAATTACCCCGCTTGGCTTACCTGCGGTGATGAAGTCCTGCCCTCCCGACCTCAGCGCTGTTACTGTCCTCCATGGACACCCATTACACTCCATTACCAGCCAAGGTGTAGCTGCCAGCTGTGGTCTGCAGGCTGCAGCCTTCTGCTTTACCCTAGCTGGCTATCAAAAATAGGGGGGACCCCACGTCATTTTTTTTTTTTTAATTTTTTTTTTTTTTTTGGTAAATACAAGGCTAAGCACCACATGAAAGGCACCACAGGGTGCAATATTACAAAATGCAGGAGAGTGGGACATTATGTGTCTTTCTGCCATTATAATGACAGAAAAGACTGAAATGAAGTGTACAAGCACAAGAAAATCACCAGAGCACTCTACGCTGTGAAAAGCAGTAGAAAATGGCACTGGAGTGAACATGTGACCGCCTCATGTAGGTTGAAGCTATGGATCCTGGGTAAAATTATGTATTTTCCCTCCTTCAGTTTTTTTGCAGTATGCAAAAAAATACGGAAGGCACATGGATGACAATCAGATGACATACGGACCGTATGCGGAACTGAAACGGATGCCACACAGATGCACCTGTGAAAGAAACGGACCGTTTTTTGCGGACCGCAAAAATGGATCAGTCGTGCGAATGTAGCCTTATTCTAATCTGATTTTTATAAACAGTAGGCAGAAATAAGTGAATAGCGCCCCCCAGCGTCAGAAAATCTCCAGGGTTTCAGGGGTAGCTGAGAGCCTGGAGATCATGATTCAGGCCGGTTTTTCCGATCCCCACTCACGTGATCACCGGTATACACCGTATACCAATGATCACATTACAGTTAATGACAGCGCCTGTAAAAAATTATTTATCTCCCATCTGGCATGAACAAACATGTCAGATGGGAGATAAATCTTCTTCCCGGTCCCCCGGTGTCGCCAAAGTGCGCCGGCCGCATTCACCCTACTCCTCTGATTTCTGTTGCATGTGCTATGACACATGCGACAGAAAACTCCTCCCCAGGCCCTGTCAGGTCACCCCCTATAACCCCATCGGTGTTTCCCAGTGTCCCACGGTACCTGTGCAGCGTTGATCCCCCGTGGCCCCCTCCTTCACAATAGACGCTGCCGCATGCACAGAGCGGCTGTCAGATCAGCTTCCTGTGTTCAGGCACAGTGAGTGACGATAACCATGCATCTGTAATCTACTGCAATGCCCTGCTCATGAGGTAAGGAACATAGTTGATCAGGAGAGCTATACTACATTTCCAAATGGAGGTATTTGATTTTATAGTTGCCCTACTTTATGACTACCAGACATGAGAGTCCGTTATACGCCACAAAAAAACATGTCTAAATAGCGAGCTCTGTTGTTTAGTATTCATTCAGCTAGATAACTGGACTTAAAGGGGTATTCCATCTCCAAGATCCTATCGCCAATATATAGTAGGTGGAATAGCAATAATATCAGCAAATACCAATATTTGGAAATGTAGAATAGTTCTCCTGATTAGGCATGCCCTTACCTCATGAGTAGGGCATTGCAGCTTTGGTAGCAACAGTTACGACATGGACTCTGCTGCTGTGGACCCGGGGAGAGTGGGTACAGATTCATTGCACCCACACTCCTCACATGGAGGGTCTGCACTCCTAAAAAATGGGGAATACGTTCCCTGAGCGCATCCCCCATATTCTAGATGGTCCAGAGTCGTCGTGGGACCCCCTTATTTTTTTTCCTTACAATAAATTGGTGAAAAAGGGAATGTTTTGGGGAGTGTTTTTTCAAATAAATTTTTTTTTGTCTATTTTTTTTGTTAGTACTGACAGTTTGTGATGTCGGGTATCTGATAGGCGCCATGCCATCACAAACTGCTGGGCTTCATGTGAGGTGACCTTACAGCTAGTATCAACCCCATTTATTACCCCGTTTGTCACTGCACCAGGGCACGGGATGAGCTGGGGTGAAGTGCCAGGATTGGCTCATCTAGTGGATGCGCCACTTCTGAAGCGCCTGCGGCCTGCTATTTTTAGGCTGCAAAGGGCCAATAACTATGGACCTTCCCACCCTGAGAATACCAGACCACAGCTGTCTGCTTTACCTTGGCTGGTGATCCAATTTGGGGGGACCCTACTTTTTTTTGTAATTATTAATATTTGTAAAATAATTAAAAAAAGAGCCTGGGGTGACCTCCACAATGGATCCCCAGCCAAGGTGTAGCTGCCAGCTGTGGTCTGCAGGCTACAGCCTTCTGCTTTACTCTAGTTGGCTATCAAAAATGGGGGGACCCAACATCATTTTTTTTTAGTAGCAGCTGCAGAACTACAAGGCTCAGCATACTCCATCCAGGACTGTGTGCAGGAGTTTTTTGCCCAGCAAAAAAATAACGTGGGCTTCGCCATATTTTTGTATGCTAGCTGGGTACAGCAGGCACCTTCGGGCTGCCCCCAACCCCCAGCTGCCTATTTGTACCCGGCTGGGAACCAAAAATATAGGGAAGTCCGTTTTTTTAATTATTTCACTTGTTTCATGAAATAATTAAAAAACAAAATACGTGGGCTTCACCCCATTTTTGTGTCCAGCCAGGTACAACTAGGCAGCTGGGGATTGAAATCCGCAGCACAGGTTAGACCGAGGTTTCTGGGCGCCTCTGCTGCGAATTGCAATCCACAGCCACCCCAGAAAATGGCGCTTTCATAGAAGCACCATCATCTGGCGCTGTATCCAACTCTTGCAGCAGCCCTGAAGCCAGGTGGTTTGCTGGGAAATCATGAGTTTATACTAGCTTTGTTTTACTAGCTAGTATTAAGTTAGAGATTCTTAATGTCAGGCAAGTTTGACCCAGCCATTAAGAATCTCCAATAAAGGGTTAAAAAAAGACACCACACAGAGAAAAAAAATACTTTAATAGAAATAAATACACAGACACACTTAGAGACTCCATGTTTATTACTCCTTCTTATCCCTGCATGGGAGAAAGACGCTGCTGCTCCCCATGCAGTCGTCTCTCCACGAGCGATCAGTGCTGTTGGCTGTTAGCGGTAACGTTACCGCTGACAGACGGTTACCATAGCAACGGTGCTCCGATCATGTGATTCCCGGTGCCGCTGTTAGCAGTGACGTCACCGCTAACAGGCACGTTGCTATGGCAACGGTGATCTCCAGTATTGACCGGCTGTGTCAGCTGGTCCTTAACGGAATGGCAAAGCAGAACGGGGAGTCGACTGTGTGCCAGAGCATGTCGCCGTTACACAGCGATACACACACGTGCACCGTGTACTGGAGAGATGCAATGACAGGACCTAGCATGACATCAAAGCCATGTTACCAGTCTGTAGCCAATGAGATTATAGACACGTGACTGGTCACATGGCTATTTTGACGTCACGATAGGACCTGTCATCAGTGCGGGTTCCCGGAGGATGCAGCGATCATCAGGAGGAATAGCGACAGAAGACAGAGTGCAGGACGGATCGCGGGCACTGATAGGTGTTATGGCAATGTTTATTAACTGTATGTGTACATTTATAATGTGTTTTTATGTGTTTGTGATTGCCTCCCATTGTTTCCTATGGGGTTCGAGTGGTTCGCCGAAATGGTTCGCCGAACCGAACTCGAACGCGACCTCCGTTCAGTGAATCAAGCTCGAGCTGAACCGCGACCGGTTTGCTAATCTCTAGTCCCAAACCCATTTATAAGGCAAGAATTCACACTTATTAAACCTGACAGGGCACACCTGTGAAGTGAAAACCATTTCCGGTGACTACCTCTTGAAGCTCATCAAGAGAATGCCAAGAGTAGCAAAGCAGTAATCAAAGCAAAAGGTGGCTACTTTGAAGAACCTAGAATATAAAGGCCACTTTACACACAATACACACACGATATCGCTAGCAATCTCGTTAGTGATGTGACATGCCCAGATCGTTGCTAAGATATGCCAAGATCGCTCATTAGTCGTTTTGTAGCGGTCACACGTACCCATCTCACAAATGATGCTACATCATTCAGCGATATATTGTTTGACCAAGGCGGTCGTGTGGACACTGGCACACAGCATTCCTCCCAACGATTCCAGCAAAGACAGAGGCGTATAATTGTCCATAGCATACACCCTGGCATGTGATTGCCTCTCACCCTCTCCACGCCCCAACTTCCATACTGTCAGAATTTCCTCTGGTCTTCTGTTACATGATTGTCTGTGAAATAAAAGGCCGCATTTGCGGCTGCCCCGTGTGATGTAATCACCGGTGCCGCAAGCGTGATCTGTTTTACTAGCTAGTATTAAGTTAGAGATTCTAAATGTCAGGCAAGTTTGACCCAGCCATTAAGAATCTCCAATAAAGGGTTAAAAAAAGACACCACACAGAGAAAAAAAATACTTTAATAGAAATAAATACACAGACACACTTAGAGACTCCATGTTTATTACTCCCTCTTATCCCTGCATGGGAGAAAGACGCTGCTGCTCCCCGTGCAGTCTTCTCTCCACGAGTGATCAGTGCTGTTGGCTGTTAGCGGTAACGTTACCGCTGACAGACGGTTACCATAGCAACGGTGCTCCGATCATGTGATTCCCGGTGCCGCTGTTAGCAGTGACGTCACCGCTAACAGGCACGTTGCTATGGCAACGGTGATCTCCAGTATTGACCGGCTGTGTCAGCTGGTCCCTAACGGAATGGCAAAGCAGAACGGGGAGTCGACTGTGTGCCAGAGCATGTCGCCGTTACACAGAGATACACACACGTGCACCGTGTACTGGAGAGATGCAATGACAGGACCTAGCATGACATCAAAGCCATGTGACCAGTCTCTAGCCAATGAGATTATAGACACGTGACTGGTCACATGGCTATTTTGACGTCACGATAGGACCTGTCATCAGTGCGGGTTCCCGGAGGAGGCAGCGATCATCAGGAGGAATAGCGACAGAAGACAGAGTGCAGGACGGATCGCGGGCACTGATAGGTGTTATGGCAATGTTTATTAACTGTATGTGTACATTTATAATGTGTTTTTATGTGTTTGTGATTGCCTCCCATTGTTTCCTATGGGGTTCGAGTGGTTCGCCGAAATGGTTCGCCGAACCGAACTCGAACGCGACCTCCGTTCAGTGAATCAAGCTCGAGCCGAACCGCGACCGGTTTGCTAATCTCTAGTCCCAAACCCATTTATAAGGCAAGAATTCATACTTATTAAACCTGACAGGGCACACCTGTGAAGTGAAAACCATTTCCGGTGACTACCTCTTGAAGCTCATCAAGAGAATGCCAAGAGTAGCAAAGCAGTAATCAAAGCAAAAGGTGGCTACTTTGAAGAACCTAGAATATAAAGGCCACTTTACACACAATACACACACGATATCGCTAGCAATCTCGTTAGTGATGTGACATGCCCAGATCGTTGCTAAGATATGCCAAGATCGCTCATTAGTCGTTTTGTAGCGGTCACACGTACCCATCTCACAAATGATGCTACATCATTCAGCGATATATTGTTTGACCAAGGCGGTCGTGTGGACACTGGCACACAGCATTCCTCCCAACGATTCCAGCAAAGACAGAGGCGTATAATTGTCCATAGCATACACCCTGGCATGTGATTGCCTCTCACCCTCTCCACGCCCCAACTTCCATACTGTCAGAATTTCCTCTGGTCTTCTGTTACATATGTCTGTGAAATAAAAGGCCGCATTTGCGGCTGCCCCGTGTGACGTAATCACCGGTGCCGCAAGCGTGATCTGTTTTGTGTGTGTGGCATCCTTTACGCCATTCTGTCTTCTCCAAGGTATGTTTTTTTTTATAAATTAAAAAAAAAAATTAAAAAAATGACATGCGGCCAACATGTGCTTACAGGTGTATGAACATGTGAACAATGCAGGATAGGGCTCAGTGTTTTTTAACTCCGGAAGTATGCACAAAAACAAGGTCCAAAATTCATTTGAAAACAAAAATGAACCGACCCAAAAGATGCAATCAACCAGGACAACAGATAGTAGCCGAAAATTAATTAACACACACGTCACAGCAGAGCTCTGTAACGAAACGCACACAGACCGCGGGCAGCCACAAAGGATGTCAATTAACAGGGAGAAGTAAAGAGGGGTGTTCAAATGCCGCGCCAAATGATCACTGTTCAGAAGATCAGATTAATGTATCTTTATTTTCGCACAGGTCTACGCGTTTCAGGAGCTTCTGCTCCCTTCCTCAGGACCGTCAGGCACAAAGAAAAACATCAAATGATGTTTTTCTTTGTGCCTGACGGTCCTGAGGAAGGGAACAGAAGCTCCTGAAATGCGTAGACCTGTGCGAAAATAAAGAAACATTAATCTAATCTTCTGAACAGTGATCATTTGGTTCAGCATTTGAACACCACTCTCTACTTCTCCCTGTTATCTGCCGTTTTGGATGGCTGCAGCCTTTGGTCAAATTTACATGCGATTACAGTTGTTGTGACTCTCACAACTACATCTGGTGAGTAGCATTACTCCCCCCTTCTACCCCGCACATATTGGGGTAAGACCCTATTTGCGGTTTCTTTCCACAGTTTTCTCCTACAAAGGATGTCAATGACACTTTGTGTCTGCCTTATCAACCATGGCTGCCAAATCAGAATGCAGTTGGAACCACCAATCAGAGCGGAGGAGGCATGGAGCATTGCTCGTAACGAAACGCCCGTGTCGCTGATGATGGACGCACTAACGATGTTGTTCGGCGTTGGCATGGTGTAAGACATAGCAATATGTCTGCTGCATTCGAAACGATGAACAATATTTTGAAACTGAATGACGTGTCAACGATCAATGATTTTTGCTATTGTTAAGATCGTTTGGAGCCACTCGTAGGTGTCACATGCAACAGCGTCGCTAACGACGACGGAAGTGCATCACGAAAACCATGACCCCGACGACATATCGTCAGACAAATCGTTGCGTGTAACGGGGCCTTAAGACATATTTTCAGTTGTTTCATACTTTTTTGTTAAGTATTTCATTCCACATGTGTTAATTTATAGTTTTAATGCCTTCAATGTGAATCTACAATTTTCAGAGTCATGAAAATAAAGAAAACTCTTTGAATGAGAAGGTGTGTCCAAACTTTTGGTCAGTCCTGTATATATGTAATAAGAAGAACAATTTACATTATATTCAATAATATAAAGAGAAAAATCAGAAAAAATGAAAATTTTGCAGTGGTCTCTTAATTTTTGCCAGAGCTGTATAAATTTATATTGGCTCGATGGCGGTGGCTCACTGGGTAATAAAGGGGTTAATACCAGCTTTGTATTCTCAGATGGTAATACAGTTAGGTCCAGAAATATTTGGACAGTGACACAAGTTTTGTTATTTTAGCTGTTTACAAAAACATGTTCAGAAATACAATTATATATATAATATGGGCTGAAAGTACACACTCCCAGCTGCAATATGAGAGTTTTCACATCCAAATCGGAGAAAGGGTTTAGGAATCATAGCTCTTTAATGCATAGCCTCCTCTTTTTAAAGGGACCAAAAGTAATTGGACAAGGGACTCTAAGGGCTGCAATTAACTGTGAAGGCGTCTCCCTCGTTAACCTGTAATCAATGAAGTAGTTAAAAGGTCTGGGGTTGATTACAGGTGTGTGGTTTTGCATTTGGAAGCTGTTGCTGTGACCAGACAACATGCGGTCTAAGGAACTCTCAATTGAGGTGAAGCAGAACATCCTGAGGCTGAAAAAAAAGAAAAAATCCATCAGAGAGATAGCAGACATGCTTGGAGTAGCAAAATCAACAGTCGGGTACATTCTGAGAAAAAAGGAATTGACTGGTGAGCTTGGGAACTCAAAAAGGCCTGGGCGTCCACGGATGACAACAGTAGTGGATGATCGCCGCATACTTTCTTTGGTGAAGAAGAACCCGTTCACAACATCAACTGAAGTCCAGAACACTCTCAGTGAAGTAGGTGTATCTGTCTCTAAGTCAACAGTAAAGAGAAGACTCCATGAAAGTAAATACAAAGGGTTCACATCTAGATGCAAACCATTCATCAATTCCAAAAATAGACAGGCCAGAGTTAAATTTGCTGAAAAACACCTCATGAAGCCAGCTCAGTTCTGGAAAAGTATTCTATGGACAGATGAGACAAAGATCAACCTGTACCAGAATGATGGGAAGAAAAAAGTTTGGAGAAGAAAGGGAATGGCACATGATCCAAGGCACACCACATCCTCTGTAAAACATGGTGGAGGCAACGTGATGGCATGGGCATGCATGGCTTTCAATGGCACTGGGTCACTTGTGTTTATTGATGACATAACAGCAGACAAGAGTAGCCGGATGAATTCTGAAGTGTACCGGGATATACTTTCAGCCCAGATTCAGCCAAATGCCACAAAGTTGATCGGACGGCGCTTCATAGTACAGATGGACAATGACCCCAAGCATACAGCCAAAGCTACCCAGGAGTTCATGAGTGCAAAAAAGTGGAACATTCTGCAATGGCCAAGTCAATCACCAGATCTTAACCCAATTGAGCATGCATTTCACTTGCTCAAATCCAGACTTAAGACGGAAAGACCCACAAACAAGCAAGACCTGAAGGCTGCGGCTGTAAAGGCCTGGCAAAGCATTAAGAAGGAGGAAACCCAGCGTATGGTGATGTCCATGGGTTCCAGGCTTAAGGCAGTGATTGCCTCCAAAGGATTCACAATAAAATATTGAAAATAAAAATATTTTGTTTGGGTTTGGTTTATTTGTCCAATTACTTTTGACCTCCTAAAATGTGGAGTGTTTGTAAAGAAATGTGTACAATTCCTACAATTTCTATCAGATATTTTTGTTCAAACCTTCAAATTAAACGTTACAATCTGCACTTGAATTCTGTTGTAGAGGTTTCATTTCAAATCCAATGTGGTGGCATGCAGAGCCCAACTCGCGAAAATTGTGTCACTGTCCAAATATTTCTGGACCTAACTGTAAGTCCGAAATTTATGGTGTCACGCAAAATAAGACATGGCCGCCATGAATTTCTAGTAAACAGTAAAAAAAAACAACACAACACAGAGATTTTTTTTTACTAGAAATAAAACAATAAAAACATTCCACCTTTATTATAAAAAAATCCATAGTCTGACGTAATCCACAGGGAGAGCCATGTCAGCTTCATCACTGTGCACAGACAGTCTATACACAGTGAGAAGCACAGAGAGCCAAGTCAGCTCTGCTACATCACTCTGTAAAGAGCAAAAAGCAGCCTGACAGTGAGGCGATGATTGCATTTGCATCTTGCATCACTCCACACCTGACAATCTCCGGACAGGAGCACATCAGCTGCATGGAAATACATGATTGTGCGCTGTGATGCGACACTTGCACAGTGACAATGAAAGTTCAGTTACCAGGACCTTCGATGACGTCATAGTCATGTGACTAGTCTGTGAGACAATCAAAATTCACACCAGACGGTCACATGCTATGAAGTCATTTTTTCCTGCAAATTACTGCTGGTTACTGGCGGCACAGCAATGATTAGACATAGAAGCAGGAGCGGCCGGAAGTCAGCAGGAAGCATTGCAAGACCGGTAGGTATGATGGCAATGTTTTTTAATACTGTTATTTTTTTTTACAGCCCATGACCCGATCTGGACTCGATCTGTAACACGAGCTTCCCAGGAAAGCTCGTGGTTGGGATCGTTTACACGATCACTATGTGATCGGTATGATCACAAATCTTTACAGATCGGGATCATCTATCCCTAGCAACTAGAGCATTTTTCCTGCAATCCCAACCAGGAGGTCTGAGGTCTAAGTGCAAGTGTTTAGTGTTTGGGCCTGTAGGCGGGTGGCTGTATATTTTTGCTTGAGTTCATAGGCTTGGGGTTGTGATAGCTGAGACAAGGAAGTGGACTAGGTTTCTGTTGGTGGTTTCAAATGTGCAATGACAACTATCTTCGCCTGTTTACTGGACATCGGATTGGCAAAGACATAGCACAAGGGAAGATGAAGTGGCGTCACCCACAGACAATGATTGTGGACCCAGGAGGGTGGTTTGATATGTGCCTGAGCATGCTGTTAGTGGTTAGACTGGTAGTTGTTAGGCCACGGCTGATCTTGATATGGCAGAGGTTACAAATGACCATTTTTTATCATCGTCACATTCTTTAAAAAAGCACCAGACTAGGCATTAACGAACCCATTGCTTGGGAACTTTCCGAGTGTGCTCAGGCCCAGATCTCTGGCTCTTTCATGTAGACTGGACACGGTCCAGTCTCTGTACTCACTCGGTGGGTGGATCGCCATTGGACTGTGCTCTGTTGATCCCACTGCCACCAGTTGTCACGGGGTCCTTCTCCCATATCACACAATCAACAGAGTGAGGGATGGCTGTACAATCAAAAAAGCATTTATTCCAAGCAAATAAAATGGTCCAAAACATAATCCACAAAACAGAGGGTAAAATTAGTCCAGTAACACAAATATAGTCCGGAAATCGATAAATATCCATGTCTCTCTGAGAAGCCACAGCTTCCCTCAGAGGTTCAATCTTCTTCCTTCAAGTTCTCAAACAGACTGCCTGAATTTCCCAGGTAACCAGAGAGTTTACAGTAGGTGGACTCTAGGCCACACCCAGGGACGGAAGCGCCTCAAGAGGCTATAACCTTGTACTATAGGGGGTGATTACTTACAAACAATAGAAATGTACACAGAAGCAGTACAAATAAGACAGTGAACCAAGTTTAATATAGGAATCTGTACAGCAAGATACATCTCCCCCCATATCCCACCATCACACCGAGTGTGTGGGTTATGGAGAACAGTATAACACCTACTCCCTCTAACTACCCCATTGCCTGTTGCAGTGCTGCAGATCCCTCCTACTCTGCACTGCTATCCTCACTCTGCATGCAACCTTCCCAGGTTGGGTCAGTGACTTCCTCATGCACCATGTCTTCCCCTTCTGCACTCTGGTCCTCCTCCTGGCTTATTAGCTTAACAACAAGAATTGTTGGCAACGATGTCTCATCATCATACGCCTCTTGTTAATTGCTGTTCCACACCATTATCTTCTTGTGACCGTGGCTGCTCAAATATTTGGGCATCACTCGACACAAGCTCCTCATGAAACTTGCAGGTTGAGAGGCCAAAATTAATATATGAAAAATGTAAAGAGCTCATTGGAGTATCCAAGGGTGGGATCACTTGTCTCATGGGACTCGCCATGGTGGGAGAAGGAGGAAAAGGGTGTGGATTATGGGTCCAGACTTTTGGCTAGTGAGATTGGTTCATATAGAAGACAGGGTAGTTGGAAACAGACTGGAAGCATTATCTGCCATCCAACCCACCATCTATTTGCATTGTTCTGGCTTCAACAGTGGTGTCCCGTGCCCCCATGCAAAGTGGGACAGGAATCTACGTCTAGATGGTGAGTGTGTTTGTTTTGCTCACGCAGAAGGCAGGGACCTATAGGTTTGGATTTCTTTTCCCTTAATATTAAAGACCTTCATTTATAAACTGCATTTTGTGTTTAGTTGTATTTTCTGTCTTTAAAGTTTAAATTTGTTTGGTGATCTGAAACAAGTAAATCAGGAAGGGACAATACTTTTTCACACCACTGTATAAATACAACAATTGACATCAATTCAACCCAATAGATAAGAGGTACATAGCCTAGCAGAGAAGCTGTCCTATAGCAGTATACCAAAGATTTAAACATATCTTGGGTCATTTAATCTCCCAGAAGTTGAGTTCATGGGTTTAAATGTATTGATAGGGAGTGACTCCATGACTGAAAAATGAGATTCCAATTCCCCCTTGCTTGTGTTGTTAATTGTGTTTTACTGTGTTCTTTCACAGCAGTGTTTCAAGGGCAAATGGATCATAAAGCTCATCAGAAGTCATGGCTTTCTAAAATTGACCAGGTTTTTAGTGAGGACACTGATTTGATTTTAAGTGATGGAATTTCGGAGGATCTGATCATTAAATTAAAACAATTATTACATCAAAAAAACAGAATATGGTGGAAAAAACACATTTATGGAAAAGTATATAAATAAGAATCTTATACCCAGAGGTCTGCGTGTCCAACTCTTCCTGACATTGCATAGCATTGATGATGCTTTTAAAAAAGAGTGGGAAGATGTAGCCACAAATTGCTCAAAAACTTTTATGCATCTCCTTATTAAGGCCAACACGGAATCGATAGCAACCCTGGAAGCTGAAATTGAATCTATTCAGGGCCAACTACTTACACTTCTTTCACAAGAGGCAATGTCCGTACTCAATACTGATTTGGAAAAAGAATTTTCAAAATGGGAAAAAGAGATAATAACAACAAAAACTAAAAAATATCAAAGAGACTCTGCTGATTACATGAGTAACCATGTCTATAGATGGGGGGAAAATCTCGAGAAGGACGAATGGACTACAGTCTAGGTCACACTCTTTTTCTTCTGCCTCATCAATTGAGGATGAAACCCCTGCTGGGAGAAGTAGGGTTGTAGATCTTGCTGAAAGATTAGGTGGTCCAAGACAGATCAAAAATAAGTATAAGTCCGGGGGTTCAAATTGGTCTAAAAGGAAGTTATAATCACCTCCTGTGATGGAGACGAGGAGTAAGAAGGGCAATTTGGAGGTAATAAATTTATCTAACCACATTCTATCGGGGGCACAGATGGAGGTCCTTAAATTGGGCCTAACCTTTGACCCAGATACTAACTATGACTTTTATACAGTTGTCAAGGACCTGAAATTGTTCTCGCGAAAGTTGATTCTGCATAAATTACATGCCGGGCGAGGTTTGGACACGCATTCCTTCACAAGGGAAGAACTTGAAGCCATTAGAATACTGGAAGAATTAGAGGCTGAATCAGCAGGTATGTATAGAGATAGGTTCCCTAAATCCATCTATCCCAGATCTACCACGTTTCCCCACTTGTCAGCATCCCTTCAGGTTGAAATATTTAATAAGCTTGTCAAAAAAGATCTCATGTCCGTCAAAAAACAAGGGGTTAAACATAATCTCACTTATATACAGAGAAAAGCCCTGGGGGAATTGAAGAACATGGAGGGAGTAGTTTTTAAGCCTGCTGACAAGGGTGGAAATGTGGTGGTCTGGCCAGTAATTATGTACTAACGCGAAGCGTTCAGGCAATTAAAGGATAGGGATTCCTACTCTAAGCTCTCTGGGAACCCCCTTGAGAAATACTCGGCTGAACTTTTTAAGATCTTAGATGGGGCTGTGACGCAGGGCATTATCACTAAAAAAGTCTTCGATGGTCTCTTTTCTCAACATTCGGTCGTGCCAACATTCTACTTATTACCAAAGGTCCATAAAAATCGGGAGTGTCCACCGGGGCGTCCGATTGTCTTTGGCATTGGAGGGCTGAGTGATCCAATTTGTAAATTTATTGAATATTATCTCCATCCACTTGTGGAAACTCTGCCCTCCTATGTCAGGGACATCTCGGACGTCCTACAGAGTCTTGATGGTCTCCCTGTGGACAAGGAAACTCTATTGGTAACGGCAGATGTTGAGACCCTATACACCTGCATAGGGCACGCTGATGGTCTAATGGCAACTTCTACAAAAAAGAGTAGGACCCCGCTTCACCTTATAGGTGCTCAGGAGAAAAAAGGGAGAATAATAATAAAGAGAGAACTCTGGCACTCTACCTCAATGTAGTCAGACAAGAAAAAGGTTTCTTTTTATATATTTTTTTATTTTTGAAAAAAGGAATTCATGCATATATGATGTCCAAAAATTAACTTTTCAACCATAATATGGTCTTCATCAAAAGGACCATCTGTGATTATCAGGCAAGGTGAGCTGTTACTAGGCGATGCGGTGCGGCGAGTACCAAGGAGAAGATGCTCAAGAGTATGAATCAATATAGAGTCTTAGATCTATTGATCACAAGTATGTGTAAGACCACTATATTGGTATAGCCCAGTCATATTCTATACTCAGGTATAGCCACAGTTTTATATATACTCGTCCTGTTACTAGGTCTGATTATGCAGTGGGAGAGAAGCAGTAGTTTGCTCCTGTATCCTATACAGCATAGCAGAGTAGTGTCAGAATCCAGGTTAAGCACGAGCTTGTATACTATAATGAAGTTGCGATAGTATATCTTTAAGTAATATTTACTGCAGTCTACAGGGATACATGCTGCTGTGTATACATATGGGTAAGGAGTTTCTGATCAGGTTCCTAAGTCACGCCACGCAGAGGGAGCAGGTCCTATTGCCCTACCACACAGGTTCAGATAGTCCGGCACCCGTCAGGGGATATCCATTAACCACTTAGGAACCTGATCAGTATCCTATACTGCTATGCTGTATAGGATACAGGAGCAAACTACTGCTTCTCTCCCACTGCATAATCAGACCTAGTAACAGGACGAGTATATATAAAACTGTGGCTATACCTGAGTATAGAATATAACTGGGCTATACCAATATAGCGGTCTTACACATACTTGCGATCAATAGATCTAAGACTCTATATTGATTCATACTCTTGAGCATCTTCTCCTTGGTACTCGCCGCACCGCATCGCCTAGTAACAGCTAACCTTGCCTGATAATCACAGATGGTCCTTTTGATGAAGACCATATTATGGTTGAAACGTTAATTTTTGGCCATCATATATGCATGAATTCCTTTTTTCAAAAATAAAAAAATATATAAAAAGAAACCTTTTTCTTGTCTGACTACATTGAGGTAGAGTGCCGGAGTTCTCTCTTTATTATTAATGGCAACTTCTATCTGTCCTCTATTCTATCTATCTGTTCTATCTTCTATCTGGGAGTTATTTCTGTCCATGAGCAATTGGGATAAACCCATTCAGGGTCTGATCTTGGAGCTGTTGCGGTTCATATTGACACACAATTTCTTTCTATTTAAGGACCGGTACTTCCTCCAGGAATGGGGCACTGTGATGGGCGCGGCCGGCCTGCGCGCCGTCGTACGCAAACCTCTTTCTCGGCTTTTGGGAGAGAGGGGTTTTCGGCGATGGTGTGCCGGCCGCGTCCCAAGCGCAGTGCTGGTATAGATATATAGATGATATCTTTATGATCTGGAGGGGTACCGGTTCAGAACTGCACAGCTTCATGACAGACCTGAATGATAACCGATTTAGTATCAAACTGACTTACAGGATGGATAGGGACACGGTCGATTTTCTGGACATCAGGGTGCTAAATGCCGGTGAGGGGTTCATACAGACTGACCTATTTAGAAAGGAGACTTCAGTGAATGTCCTGCTTCACGCCTCATCATCCCATGCAGACTCGACCATAAGAGCCATTCCAGCAGGCCAATTTTTGAGATTAAAAAGGATCTGCTCAAATGATGACTTTATTGAACATCAGGCAGGCAGTCTGCGGGAGAGATTTCTTGATAGAGGGTACAGCCGTAGATGTGTCAAGGCAGGCTACCAGAGAGCCAAAAACACCCCACGTACAGATTTACTACCTAGAGTACAGAGGGAAGAATCAGGACCACCCCAGATACGGTTCATCTCGACATATAACAATCAGTGGGGTGCAATTAGACGCATCCTCAATAAACACTGGCCGGTTTTACAAACCGACCAGGCTCTGAGAGATGTCCTTACAGATCAACCTATGCTGACTGCCAGAAGAGGAAGGAATCTGAAAGACCATCTGGTCAAGAGCCGTTATGTGCCAAAGATCCTCCCCTCTTCGGCAGTGGTAGCCCCAGAGTTGGATGTTTCCCATGCGGATCCTGCTTAGCATGCCGCAATTTGGTTTGTACAGACGTGTTCTCTACTGCGGACGGCTCAAAGGAGTATAAAATCAGGAGATTTATATCATGCAATACGACACACGTCATTTATTATGCCGTGTGTGATTGCAACTTGGTATATATTGGATTGACATCTAGGGAACTCCGCGTCCGCACTAGGGAACATGTCAGGAATATAATTGCGGCACGGGAGGTTAAAGATCTAGAATCTCTCAGGACGATCCCGTGCCACTTTAAGCTGCGCGATAACTGTGATCCCACAAACCTCAAAATTAGAAGAATCGACCAAGTTCAACTTGGGGCGAGAGGAGGTAATAAGAAACGGATCTTGGCACAGCTGGAGTGCCGCTGGATCGTACGCCTAGGGACAATGTCTCCCCATGGCTTAAATGAAAAATTATCTTTTTCCCCATTTCTGTAATATTGAGAGATCCTCCGCTTGTCCTTCAATGTATTTTTGTGTGTTTTTTATCATGCTTTTAATCTTTGTTTTTCTATTTTTCTTCTCTTTTCTTTTCCTTTATCTTTTATTCTTAGGGTATTCTGATGGACTGCCACCCATGTTACTTGTTTAATAAACAGATAAGGATAGAAAACATGAATCTGACTGCATCTCCTTTTGGTGTATTGTCATTTATGCAATGAAATGATATATTGAGGTGTATAGTTAGTTTAGGGAGTTGCACTACCTCATTTTGAACTTTATATATTGGACATATGGGCTCTTGGATTGATTTATTTGTATGATACATGTTTAAGGGACCCATATCTATACTTTGTTAGGGGTTTAACATCACCCGTGCTCTTCCTCTCCCTGTGTGATTGTATATATATATATATATATATATATATACATATGTATACATATATATATATATATATATATATATACATATATAGATATATATATGCAATCTTTATATCTGGAATTATGCTTACTTCCCCTTCTCTGTGTTTGCCATTTCATTTGCCCACAGCTAACATGGTGTACCTGAGCGCATGTGGTGGGCGTTTGCACTCTGACGCCGGCCGCAGACGCTTCCTTAAAGGGGAATTATGGGTATATGACGTCAGGAGGATTTCCTCCCACCCATTCTTCCCCTGGAATGGTCGGAGGGCGGTGGTCACGTGTGCATACGACCGCCTATCACATGCGCTCATTTTTGACACCCACACTATTTAAAACACACATTCTCTCACTTTCCCCATGGCCCCCGAAGAAGATTACCTTGAAACGTACGTCGGGCGAGGGACAGGACCCGACATCTGAGCCTCACACGTGTCTATTATGGGTAAGTCTGGAGAACGGTACCTTTAAACTATCGCTGGAACAGACGGGCACATTATGGTTGCTAATTGAGCTTGAGCGCCATCTAGTGTCCGTCTGGTTAATAGCATGAATTTCTTATATTGAATTCAGCCATCTGTACCTGTGCTCCAGAATCGCTATCACACGATTACTATTGCCCATGTCTGTATTGGGTTTGTGAGGGCTCTGATGTCCGGTTCTGCCCCCTCTGGGCTTTTTACTGGTGTCCTCACTTTTTGTCCTGCCCCCCTTTTTTGGACTTTATATGCTTGAATTGTTTTTAGATCAATTGCATGGTGTGTACATGATCTTAATATAATAAACTGTTTTTTGCAATTTTCTCTAATAAAAAGAAATTAATCATAAACAGTTTCTTTGGTTACTGGTAATGTTTATATACATATCTTGGGTCATTTAATCTCCCAGAGGTTGAGTTCATGGGTTTAAATGTATTGATAGGGAGTGACCCGATGACTGAAAAATAAGATTCCAATTCCCCCTTGCTTGTGTTGTTAACAGTATACCAAAGAGTATCGCTACATCTGTAGCTTTATCAGGGCTAATGTTTATAGTGTTCAAATGGAATATAATATAGGAAATAAATTGATATAAATCAAATAATAATTGATAATTTGTGAATGAATTGTACATCAAAACAAAGCAAAAAGGTAAAATGTATAAAACCAAAAATAAAGATAAACAATAATTATTTTTTTTACACTTCTACAAAATAGCTGTCCAATAAGAGGCTTATATACTCATGTCTTGAAGTTTGAATCAAGCCACCCTTTTCTGTGCCGGTAGCAGGCCAGCTGTGTATATTATTGCCCTGCTATTTGTGCAGCTGATTTTCTACACTTTTAGTATTTTTCCATCTAATGTAGATTGACTATGACATTTGTGGTAAATTATCTACCAATTATTCGCCTCAGAGGACATCTTTGTACTTTTCTGATTCAATAATGACAAGGATTGAACAATGGTTTTTGGGGCTCCAGGAGTCTATTTTATTGGATAAGTGCATAAGAGTATGTACATTGTGTATACCATTAGTGTGATACATTTCTAACCAAGGTGTTTTTGGCTTTTCTTGCTGCAATTCTTCCCAGTGTAAGGTGCGACTTCTCAAAAGGGGAGCTAGTGCATTTTTTTCTTATCCATTGGTGAAGATGAGAATAATTGATTAAAGACTCATGAAAAAAGTAAAGAAAGCATAACTACAAATCAATGGGGATGTCTAAATCCCCCTTCCACAATATTTTTGTATGCAATCCTTGCCTGCACCCACCTATTAGAATCAGTTTGTAAACACTAATTTCAAAGTGCCTTCTTCATTGTCTGCATTCAGGTCATGAAAGAGCCGTGCACCGGTCAGGCCTATGTTCACCTGCACAACACTTACTGGTATTAAAAAGGGGATTGTCTGGACCATTAATGCAAGCCAATCGATGTTCCTTCTGGCTTACATTACTTGTGAGGCTGTATAGTTTTGTATTGGCCTTTACATCAAGCTTCACAAACTTAATCTTTCATGATTATAAGAAAATGATTGTCAAATATGAGATAGGTGTGAATAGACGCAAAAAAATAAATTTATTCAGCATTTCTAACCATAACAACTTGTACAATATTTTTTTTTATCATCAACATGAAATAGTTGAAAGTTCACTATAATGACAAACTGCTATTAATTACTGACCTACGGTGTGTGCAACTTGAGCATAGGTAAAACACTTGACACTTTGGTAGAGGACACAACTGGTTTGGACCTACAAATCCACCACCCAAACCCCTCCATCTCATGGATAGGCTCCCAAGCAGGATATTGCTGCCATCAACATTAGAGTAAACATTAGTTAAATGACTGAAATGTGTACATATTAAATTGTGGTCTGTATTCTAGGAACATTAACTTTTTATTGACCTTTGATGTACTTTTTTGTCATATGTGGCTAAGGAAAGTATGAATCTGCTGTAAGTGAATGCAGGAGGGAAGATACACATTTAATAGTGCTTAACCGAGTGTCTACATGTAAAATTTGCCATTTGCTGATCAAAGTTGGCAAGACTAGGGGAAGAATGACAACAGTAGGAACTGAAGAGCAAAGTATACACTTCCTAGGGAGTCACCATGTCGAGTGACAGTTGTGGTACAGTCATTAATTAAAAAACCCCCCGAAAAACAGAGAAGTTGCGTAGTTAGTGCCTGAACCTGTAGCAAGATGGTTGTGTGAGAAGCAGAGCAAGCTCACAGTTTAAGATCCACAACTAGTGCCCGAAGAGGACTGAGACCAGTGCCCGAGGAGAACTGTCACCTGCAACAGAAGAGGATCTTTGATCTGATTCAATAGACGCCCCATCAGAGCCCCCCTAGCATTTGTGAGCCGCTGCTTCCAGCGCAGATGTGTGGTACTAAGTGGCGATGGAGAGAATTAAGGCAGTCGGTGTGCTGTGTGATTGAAGCTACCCACTAAATTGGACTTGTGGCCCAGCGTGTAGTGCTGTAAACTCTTGTTAGGGACCATGTGCAGTTTTGTGTCATTTAGATTTTTTGTACATTCTCCTGTGGCACTTTGGTCTTGTTCGCCTTCCAATTTCACAATGTTTAACTTAATTCATATCCTAGTTCACTTCTAGTATGAGAGACAAACAAAAAATGTTTTCTCAGAGATCTCATTTATATGTATACATACATGTGTGGTCAATACAAAGGACTGGCACATGACTTACTCCTTCCAAAGTGAATACTAAGGACCAGGAGCTCTCATTGCAAGTGGAATAAAGGCGATTTCAGCAGCTAAATAGGAAAGGGTTCTTTACAGTTAGAGCACTCAGACTGTGGAATGCCCTACCACAAGAGGTAGTAATGGCAGATATTATAACAGCTTTTAAAAAAGGGATGGATGATTTCCTCAAAACACATAACATTGTCGTTTATAAATGACTTAATGACAAAATGTATAATTGGTGGAAGAAGGTTGAACTAGATGGACCTAAGTCTTTTTTCAACCTATGTAACTATGTAATTAGATAGATAGTTGATGACAGTGACGGATAGAGTTAATTGGGGTAATAAGGAGTTAATCGCAGCTCACAGCTGCCACTGATCGAAGCGTCTATGAGATCCCCCCATTACTAATCTGTAAGTGAAAGTAAATAAAGACAAACACCGAAAAAATCCTTTATTTAGAATAAAAGACAAAAACCCCACAAAAACACCTTTGCAGGTCTGGCATAATCCATATAAGGTTCCACGATGATTCAGCCCTGCTACATCTGAAATTACAGCGCGTGATCATGGAACATGAACACATACTGTAACTGCAGGCAGAGAATGAGCTTCGATCAGCAGTAACATTGCTCAGGTTATTCACGGTCACAGCTAGAGGTTCCCACAGTCCTGCACCTGTGTCCACAGCTAATCTCACCTCAAGTCAGGTCATCTGCAGTCACAGGTGGAGGACTAACCCGGTGTTTGTGTTTATTTACTTTCACCTACATAGACCCTCCCCATCACTAATCTAGGGCTTTGTGGCAGCTGTGAGTTACGATTAACCCTTTATTACCCCTATTGCAGCTGCACCAGGGCAATTGGAAAGAGCCAGGTAAAGTGCTGGGATTGTCGTATCTAATAGATGCGACAATTCTGGGTGGCTGATATTTTTAGGCTGGGGGATCAATAAGCATGGGTCTAATGGATGCAACAATCCTGGGCAACTGCAGGCTGCTATTTTTAGTCTGGGGGGGCCTAATAAGCATAGGTCTCCCTAACCTGAGAATACCCACCCCCAGCTGTCAGGCTTTATCATAGCTGAGTAACAAAATGGGGGTAACTGCACACCGTTTTTTTAAATTATTTATTTAATTATTTTTTTAAAATAAAGCTGAACGCAGTTCGTCTTAATTTAATACACAGCCAAGATAAATGCACGACTGGAGGCTTAAGTCTACTCAAGAAGTAGGAGGGCACCAAATCCTGGGATCACCCCTGGCACTAAAGGCTAATGTTTAATAGAGAGAAAAGAAGTGCCAAAAACTGTGGGATCACCATATACATAATCAAAGAAATTTTTATTGTATATCAAGGAACATAAAAAGCACATTTGTGTCACACAACACCAATTGGTATCACAACAACCATAGACAAATTTTAAAAACATACAAAAAGGAGACCATGTGATTCCCTATATAAAATGGACCAAGATTCTAACCAAGCTAGCTGGTGTAATAAACAGATCAGAAGTTAATTAAATTTTCAAAGCACATAATGTTGCAACATAGCAAAAAATGTGCTAAAGCACTTCACAAATAATTGTAATACATACCCAGCAACAGCTTATAATGCAGTCATAATAGACCCTGATACTTAGACAAAGCAGCCCTGTGCAAAGAAATGATGGAAACCCCAATATCTCAACTAGCATAACCCCAGGTTGAACCTGAGCACCACAATTCCCAGAGCTGCAGCCTGATAATCCACAGCCCTGGGCTGAGAAAATGAGTGCAGAAAATAGCTTGCCTCAAGGAGACAGATCTTTAGCTCAATTCGTGTGTCTATCCACCAAAGTCCAAGGGGTTGGACTTTGGTGCATAGACACACGAACATGGAGGCTTAAGTCTGTAGCTGTATGCTTTATCTGTGTTGGGTTTCATAATATGGGGACTGTATGCAAAGATTTTATTTATTTATTTTTATACCACGATAGATGTGCATAGCATCTGTGATTAGAAGCAGTCAGCTGACACGCTGACACTCAAGGTGGGGGCGTGTCTGACTGCAACTAATCACAGATGCTGATGGGCAGGGAAAGCAGTGTATATTCATGAAGGCTAATACGCAGCCTCGGAAGTGAACGAGTGGCCACAGGAGCAGTTACAGTCACGCCAGTGACTCGGTAAGTATGCAATGCTTTCTCCAATCCCCTTATCCCTTTTACAACCATTTTTAATCTCCAGATTCTGGTCCCATAGACTTATATGGGGACCAGTGTCCAGCCAGATACCCAAGATCAATCCCGGGATTTTTATTTTTTAATCAGGCTAGGTCCGCCGGTACTGGTTATCTGAGAGTCTGTTCATCACTAATAGCTATCAACAAGATACAAGACATTTCCACAGTTTTATTTTATAATAGGGTTTTTGGAGCACAAACGCTATGAAAGTAGTTTTAAATTTCTTAGTATATTTGCAGCAATTGTAAGGTCTCCAGTTGCTCACATTTGATTCATGCCATGTCTTTGAGAAGTAGTAGTGTTTTTGTTGCCATTAGCATGAGGATCACTGATATATTTTCTAGGTTTGACTAAAATAATAGTAAATTTTGATCTTGTAGTACAAAGTTTGAAAAGCTTTAAATAAAATGACATCACTACAGTTGGTGTTCACCTTACACGAGCACCTCAGCAAAGCCCTAGTTCAATGACCCCCAAACTTTTTTAGTTTAAGAGCCATATTTCACTCTGCGAGACGTTTGCCAGCCGCAATCTATCCAAAGAAATAGAAGCCATATTGCAACCAACAATGGATAACTAGTTATTCAAGGATTATCACTGTTCATAAGAGTTTTTTCCAGTTATTTTGGGTCAGAAGGCTTTTTTAGTGCTATACTCATACAGCAATGGTAAAACTTGGGCCACTCACATCTACAAATTTAGGAATGACTGGCTCTGTGTACAGCTCCCTGTACCTGTCTACATAGCGGATGCATGCAGGAACCTTCTGCTATTTATGTGCCCTACTCTAGCCTGTAAATCAGACCAGTTTACAGCATGCTGACACTTCTTCACAGCATAAAAGCTGACATTTGACAGGACACAGGCTGAAAATAAGTTTGTTTGAATGTAACTTGAAGTTTAACCATCGTTTTAATTTTTATTTCATAAATCAATAGTACACATGCAAATAAGCAACTCTGTAATATATCTTATCAGACAAATTTTCTTCTTTCTCTGCCAGATTTAATCAGTCATTATCAAAATTTTCAATTTTTGAGGTAAAACCGGTATTCAGTGAAGACTTTCCCATTACAGAGATAGGAGATGGCGGCTGTTACTGATGAGATTCTTAGATGATGGCAGAAGGGAGGTGATAGAGGCAGAGGGAGGAGCTACAATCATAGCTCTGTCCCATCATCCCTCCTCTATCTACATAGACTCTCATAAGTAACTACTGGGTCGGGAAACCAGAGGCAAGTCCATGCATTGCAATCCGATCTCAAATCGATTTGTACAGACGTATGAATGCGCTCTAACAGAAGAGGAAAAAGCTGGAAAACTATATGAATGTGATGATCCAAGACATGATATTCTACTAATACAGTATAATTTTATCTATATGTATAGCCTCAAAATCCTTCTAAAAGAAATTACTATTGATATTATATTATTGACAACCATTATTGAGCTAATTCGATATAATGATGTAGCGTAATGCTAGGATCCATGTATGAATGTAGTTAAAAGAAAAATAACAATAGCTGTCAATATACAAACTATTGTCTAGCACCAGAAAATCCTAAATCATTGTTGTGCTGGAATTGGGGATGTATATTTATAGGACTTCACCATATTTTACAATACTTAATGTAAACTATAGTATTTTGAATCCATGGGAAAAGCAACTCTTTTTATGGGATTCCATGGCTTGTTTTATATGTGATACCTTGCTACTGGCACTATTTTAAGGGCAAAGTGGCTGGTATTTTTTATAGTCTTGTTGTTGGCACTGTATTATTTGTCTTAATTGCAGTATGCCTTCATTTTTAATGGTAAGATGCCTTATATATTTGTGCCTCTTTAGCGACTTTCAACATTTGATGATAAGTGTAGAGTATATGTGCATATATATTTACGATTAATCCTCAACATTGAAATTGCAAAACAAGGAAAGAAATTTTGTGGAATTCTGAAAATCACATGATTGCTAGATAAGTTAATGTAATACAAATGATAACAGACAATTGAAGCAAAATTATCAAAACATCTCGGTCTATTCAATATTGAGCATGAGTGCTACACGCAGAAGTAAACAAACTTACAATATACTATACGTTTTGGCATGCAAACCTTAGCTTTAATAACATCCCAAATCAACAGACAGACAATGACAGCCCATTACATCAATTGCATATTAATCACAGATTAGGATATTATGTTTAACAATTCACTTATCTGATTCTCACACTTTAATGCACTCAGCAAGCCTAGCTTGGAACCAGTGATATGACTTTTGCAATGTGTCCCAGCCATCGTTATTCAACATGACAGACCACATGCTGCATGGACAAACTGTGGAAAAACATAGGCTGACATTTGCAAAGGGAGCCACCAACAGTGGATCTTGGGGATTTTTGTGTCCAGTCAGATTCTTAGTGAAAGGCAGTCCACCTGTGTGCAATCTAAGCATCACATGGTCTGTCAGTTTATACATACTTTTTCTATAAGGCCACAGAGACTGCAACACCAGTAAGCATGAGGCACCACTAACAAAACAATAAACATGAAGACCAAGGAGATCTCTAAATAAGCCAGGGACAAAGTTGCAAAGTACAAGTTATGGTTGTGATATAAACAAATATTCCAATATCTGATGATCCCCTGGAGCACCACAAAATATATTATTATCAAATGATAAGAACATGGTACCACAACAAATCTGTGAATAAAGGGTCACCCAACAAAACTCTCAGCTCATACAAGGAGAGCAATAATCAGAGAGGCATCAGAGAGACCAAAGGTAACCATGAAGCAGCTGCAGATATCCCAAGCAGAAACTGGTGTATCTGTCCATACGACCACAATAAGCCACACATTGAGGTGGCCTTTAAGTAAAAGTGGCCAGAAAAAAGCCTTTACTTACACACAAATAATGTAAGACTCGTTTTGATATTGCCAAAAAACATGTGAGAGACCTCCCAAAAGTATGGAGGAAGGTGTTGTTGTCAATGAGACCTATAGTGACATTTTTGGCCACCAAGGAAAACACTAAAGGCCACTTTACACGCTACGACATCGCTAAAGCGATCTGTTGTGGTCACGGAATTTGTGACGCACATCCGGTCACTTTAGCGATGTCTTTGCGTGTGACACCTATGAGCAATTTTGAATCGTTGCAAAAATGGTCAAAATCGCTCATCGGTGACATGGGGGTCCATTCTCGAATATCGTTGCTGCAGCAGTAACGATGTAGTTCGTCATTGCTGCGGCAGCACACATCGCTCCGTGTGACATCGCAGGAACGAGGAACCTCTCCTTACCTGCGTCCCGCCCGCAATGAAGAATGAAGGAGGTGGGTGGGATGTTACGCCCCGCTCATCTCCGCCCCTCCGCTTCCATTGGGCGGCCGCTTAGTGACGTCGCTGTGATGCCGCACGGACCGCCCCTTTAGAAAGGAGGCGGATCGCCGGTCACAGCGACGTCACTAGGCAGCTAAATAGTGTGACAGGTCTGGGCGATGTTGTGCGCCATGGGCAGCGATTTGCCCGTGTCGCACAGCCGATGGGGGCGGGTACCCACACTAGCGATATTGGTACCGATATCACAGCATGTAAAGTGGCCTAAGGTCTGGCGCCAAATCTACATAGGTCATCACCTCAAGAACATCATCCCCAGAGTGAAACATGGTGGTGATAGCATCATGCTGTTGGGATATTTTTTGGCAGCAGGGACAGGGAAAATTGTCCAAGTCAAGGGGAAGATGGATGGTGCAAAAACAAGGATATGCTTGAGTAAAACTGTGTTTGTGGTAATTATTCTATTTTTCTGACATAACTGTAGGATTTTCATCAGCTGTAAGCCATAATCATCGACATTAACAGAAATAAACACTTGAAATAGATCCCTCTGAGTGTAATGACTTTATATAATATGTGTGTTTCCCTTTTTGTATTGAATTACTGAAATAAATTAACTTTTTGATGATATTTTAATTTATTGAGATGCACCTGTAGAGAGATAGAAAGACAGACATATAGACAAATAATTGTACAACCCCCCAACATAAAAAAAAATTGCACCATGTGACAATTGGTCAGCTTTTTATGATTAAATAAATAAATGAAAAAAACTATTTGGGTCCTCTCTATTTTTGTTAACAAGAAATGTAAAGCAGACAACTGTAACCTGATATTATCGGGCTGGGAAGGTCCATGGTTATTGGGCACTCTGCTCTGTCTGTCACTTTCTCTGTCACTCTCTCTGTAGCTCTCTCTGTCGCTCATATTTTGCTCTCTCTGTCGTTCACTCTGTCACTCTGTCTCTCTGTCTGATGGTCTCTCTGCTGCTCTGTCTGTTGATCTCTGTCTATTTATTTACAATATATCTATTATCTATCTTTAAAGATCCAAAAGAAAAAAAAGAGTCTCTCTTCTTCAATGATTAATGTAAAAATCCATTATTGGTACATCAATTCAAAGAGGTATACATTTTAAAACCATTTAAAAACAGAAAATAAGGGAATGTGAAAACAAACCTAGGGCACAATATGATAAACATTGTTGTCTGAATCACACTGTCACACTGATTGTAAAAATAAGATGGAAAGGTATACACTAATGATGAGCGGACTCGCAGATAACCGGGATCAGCGGGACTTTTTTTTAAAAGGGGTCCGGCCCGGAATTGATCCCGGATATCTGGTCAGACTCTGGTCCCTGTATAAGTGTAGGGAGTCCAGAATCTGGCGCTTAAAAATGGTAGTAAAAAGGGATAGGAGGATTGGAGCAAGTGTGCTATACTTACCAAGTCTCGTGTGCTGCTATAACTGCTTCACGAGTACTCATTCAACTTCCGAGGCCACACATTAACGATAAGGCAAATGCACTGCTTCCCCCACCCACTGGCAGTCCCCTCATCTATGCTTGGTTTCAGTCAAACAAGCTGTCACACCCGCTGATGGCATGTCTGACAGCAGCCAATCACAGATGCAGAGACTGCCAGTGGGTGGAGAAAGCAGTGCATTTTGATGAGTGATAAAGAGTGCCCCAGAAGAAGACTGAGTGGCCGGAAGGCTGTACTCCAGCAGTATTGGAGACTTGATAAATATAACATGCTTTCTTTATTCTTATTTTCTTTATTTTTATTCTGGGGGAGATTCACAAGGAGTGGACTGCTACTGGAGTCAGTGCTTCAAGAGCCACCACACACAGACATATCCAGGACATGGGCTACAACTGTCGCATTCCTTGTGGTAAGCCACTCATGACAAATAGACAACACCAGAAGCATCTTACGTGGCCCAAGGAGAAGAAGAACTGGACTGTTCCTATTTGGTCCAAGATGTTGTTTTCAGATGAAAGTAAATTTTGCATTTCATTGGGAAATCAAAGTCTCAGAGTCTGGAGGAAGAGTGGAGAGGCATGCAATCCAAGCCGCTTGAGATCTAGTGTGACATTTTCACAATCAGTGATGGTTTGGGGAGCAATCTCATCTGCTGGTGTAGGTCCACTGTGTTTTATCAAGACTAAAGTCAGCAAGACAAAATAATCACTGATCTCGGGGAGACCAGCCAGAAAAAACACTGCCGGCAGCCAGCAAAGGCGCTCAACACAGTAAAATTCTAGGTGCATTGCCCCCTGGGAAGTATGCAAATCAGAAAGGTCTGTGGAGCCTCTGTTAGGAGTCTCAACACTGAAAATAGCCAGATATCCCTCTGGGAAGGTCCTTGCCAAGGAGTGGCTCTTTTTAGGAGACCACCATAACCAGCATAATATGTGGCCCTTTTACTCAATATCCAACTCTTGACAAGTTTAAAGATATGACTAGGGAAATGCCACGGCCAGGTATCCTTCCACAGACAGCTGTTTCGAGGTATTGCCCCTCATCAGTGTGGAGTAGGATTCTGGCCAGGTGGGAGCAATGCCAAGAAGACCAGCAAGACAAAACAATCACTGATCTCGGGAACACCAGCCAGAGAAAACACTGCCGGCAGCCAGTGTCATATCTTGAAACTTGTTAAGAGTTGGATATTGACTAAAAGGACCACTTAATATGGTGGTTATGGTGGTCTCCTAAAAACAGCCACTCCTTGGCAATGTCCTTCCCGGAGGGATATTTAACTATTTTCTGTGTTGAGACTCCTAATAGAGACTCCGCGGACCTTTTTGATTTACATACTTCCCAGGGGGCAATGCACCTAGAATTTCACTGCGTTGAGCGCCTTTACTGGCTGCCAGCAGTGTTTTCTCTGGTTGGTCTCCCCGAGATCAGTGATTGTTTTGTTTTGTTGGTCTACTAGGCATTGCTCCCACCTGGCTAGAATCCTACTCCACACTGATGAGGGGCAATACCCCGAAACAGCTTTCTGTGGATGGATACCTGGCCTTGGTATTTCCCTTGTCATATCTTTAAACTTGTCAAGAGTTGGATATTGATTAAAAGGGCCACTTAATATGGTAGTTATGGTGGTCTCCTAAAAAGATCCACTCCTTGGCTAGGTCCTTCTCGGAGGGATATCTGGCTATTTTCCGCATTAAGACTAAAGTCAGAGCAGCCGTCTACCAGGAAATTTTAGAGCACTTCATGCTTCCCTCTGCTGACAAACTTTTTGGAGATGGAAATTTAATTTTCCAGCAGGACATGGCACCTGTCCACACTGCCAAAAGTACCAATACCTGGTTTAATATCCACAGTATCACTGTGCTTGGTTGGCCAGCAAACTCTCCTGACCTAAACCCCATAGAGCATCTATGGAGTATTGTTAAGAGGAAGATGAGAGACACCAAACTCAACAATGCAGACAACCTGAAGGCTGCTATCAAAGCAACAATGGACTTCCATAACACCTCAGCAGTGCCACAGGCTGTTCGCCTCCATGCCACGCCGCATTGATGCAGTAATTCCTACAAAAGAAGCCCTGACCAAGTATTGAGTGCATTTACTGTAGACACTTTTCAGTAGGCCAACATTTCTGTGTTTTAAATCATTTTTCAGTTGGTCTTATATAATAATGTAATTTTTTGAGATAATGTCTTTTCGGTTTTCAGTGGCTGTAAGCCATAATCATCAACATTAACAGAAATAAACACTTGAAATAGATCACTCTGTGTGTAATGACTCTATATAATATATGTGTTTCCCTTTTTGTATTGGATTACTGAAATAAATTAACTTTTTGATGATATTCTAATTTATTGAGCTGCACTTGTATCTCTCTCTATCTCTATATACAGGGATTTTGATTCCATAGATGTATGAACGGTTTTATATTAGGTTTATTGTGCTAGTTAAGAATATGATTTTGGTTTTGCCAAATTGGCTCTAGTTTCTAAAATATTTAACAGTTAATCAATTAATGCAACATGATTTAAAAGTATTTAGAATTGCAAGAATATTATTATTATTATTGTTACATTTATTAAGTAAATAGTCTAAAATCATGCAAAAAAACAGTGACAGGAAAAAGTTATGTATGATTTGATTGATTAATTAATACAAAATTAATTAATTATTCATTGGTATTAATGTTTATACTTCAAAAAACGTTGCAATTTCCTTTTATCTGTGTCATCAGGACAATCATGTTGAATAATCCTACATTAGTCTGTCATTATGAGTGTGTTCCATCTGCCTTGATATCTTCCATCACTTTCATATCCTGGTGGAACCTCTCACTGAAGTCTCCAAGGTTTTCTGGAAATTTGTCTCAGTGTTATTCATGCATGTGGTAAAATTGGATTCATTCATGAGTTTATGAATATGAGGACCATGAAAGATTCCATATTTCAGTTTTTCCATGCTGAGTCTAAGGAATGATCTACAACTGGACTTGAAGCATTTACTCAATTTGTCCAAAGCCCTAACAAAATGTTTCATTAATCGCAGCTTAATATGAAGCCATGAGGGAATGATTTTGTTCTTGTACACAGGTAATTTCTTTCCTTGTAGCCATGACACTTTTGTCCAATGATCTTGCTTTGCCCTGCTATCCCAGAAGTACAGGAATCACGGGTATTTTGTGTATTCAGATTGTTGTCCAAGCAAGAAGTTTACCATTTTCAAACCAACACAAATTGACCACTGATGATCATTATAATTAATTTTTTGCAATACATTTTTTTAAATTTCCATATTCTTCTTTAATTTTTAGTGAGTGAGCAATGGGAAGAGACGCATTACATTTATCATTCTGCAAGGGAACACATTTCCTCAGCAAATTCACAGTAGAAGTCTGGCTTCAAAATGTCACTTTTATAGCATCGTAGGTCTACAAATTGAAAAAAAAATTATTATATGGAATATTTAATTACCTAAAACAATGTAAATGAATCAAAAGGCAGACCAAAAGCTATTGCCTTTGTTATCAAACAAATCACATTGGCGGAATTAATTCATTTCATGCATGTCCATTGACTCAAAAACTAGAACCAATTCCACCAAGATTAAAGGGAACCTGTCAGCAGAAATTTTGCTTTAAACCTAAAAGTTTCCCCTTCTGCAGCTCCTGGGCTGCATTGTAGCAAGGTTCCTATAGTTTTTGTGCCCCCTTTTAGACCAAATTAAATACTTTATAAAGTTGTACCTTTTGGTATACAAATCTTCTAAATTATCCATGGGGGCGGGCTGTCTGGTGTCCGTTACTGTCCCTCCTGCCGATTTACGCCGTCCCCCAATGCTCCATTTCATACCTCAGGACGCCGCCCAGTGCACCCGAGGTCCCGCGCATGTGCCGTGCCACTCTAGCGGGACTGTGCACTGTTCACAGTGAACCGCTGGTGACGTGTTGCGCAGGCACGAGATTATGGGCGGCGCTGTGATTGTCATCAGCAAGTGCCCGCCCATAATCTCGTGCCCGCGCTTTCCCCTCTGCCTCCAGCGTTCTGCGCAAGCGCTGGCCAGATGACCCGATGTCACCTCTTTCCCATCTTGCCCTGGAGCAGGAAATAGATGGGAGGAGCGGAGCAGGACACCACCGGTTACTAGGGGTGACGTCGGGTCATCTGGCCAGCGCTTGCGCAGAACGCTGGAGGCAGAGGGGAAAGGGCGGGCACGAAATTATGGTCAGGCACTTGCTGATGACAATCACAGCACCGCCCATAATCTCGTGCCTGCGCAACACGTCACCAGCGGTCACACTGTGCACACAGTGCACAGTCCCGGTACAGTCACACGGCGCATGCGCGGGACCTCGGGCGCACTGGGCGGCATCCTGAGGTATGAAATGGCGCATTGGGGGACAGCGTAAATTGGCAGGAGGGACAGTAACGGACACCAGACAGCCCGCCCCCATGGATAATTTAGAAGATTTGTATACCAAAAGGTACAACTTTATAAAGTATTTAATTTGGTCTAAAAGGGGGCACAAAAACTATAGGAACCTTGCTAGCATGCAGCCCAGGAGCTGCAGAAGGGGAAACTTTTAGGTTTAAAGCAAAATTTCTGCTGACTGGTTCCCTTTAATAGGATTTTTTAATGAAGCACAGTCAAAATACCCTAAATCCATTAAAAAAGCTTGGCACCTGATATTTTTTTTTCGTACACCTGTAATCTTTGTTGCATTCATTGGTGTCCAATTGGTGTCCAATGGTCTAGAAGAATGCAAATGGTCTAGAAGAATGCAGGTGAAAAATGTATGAAAAAACACGGCAAAATGCATGTTTTACCAGCTGAATTATTCCTGCCTAGGGATGCAGAAATGGTGCAGAACTTTCTGCATCCAAATATTCAATGTGTACATATACCCTTAACAAGAGTAAGAAGGTGGATCTAGACAACTACCAACCGATAAGTCTAATGCGGGCATTGTACCCGCCCCCGTCGTTTGTGCGTCATGGGCAATTTGTTGTCCGTGGCGCACAAAGTCGTTAACCCCTATCACACTCACCTGCTGAGCAACGTTGCTGGTGCCGGCGAACATCCTCTTCCTAAAAGGGGAGGAACGTTCGGAGTCACAGCGGCGTCACACAGCGGCCAGCCAATAGAAGCGGAGGGGCGGAGATGAGCGGGACGTAAACATCTCGCCCACCTCCTTCCTTCTGCATTGCCGGCGGGATGCAGGTAAGCTGTGTTCGTTGTTCCCTGGGTGTCACACGGAGCGATATGTGCTGCCCCGGGAACGATGAACAACCGGCGCAGAGAAGAAGAAACGACTTTTTGAAAACGAGCGACGTGTCAACGAGCAACGATAAGGTAAGTATTTTTGCTCGTTCACCGTCGCTCGTAGTTGTCACACGCTACGATATATGAAACGATGCCGGATGTGTGTCACTTACGACGTGACCCCGCCGACATATCGCCCGATATATCGTACCGTGGGACGCCCGCATAACAGTAGTAGTGTACAAAGTTTTTGAGGTCATTATAAGAGATGATCTAAAAAAATATATTATAGAGAATAATATATTAACTGACAAAGATATGTTATGTCTAAGGCTTCACTCCTACTTCTGATTAACATGAAAAAGTGTAATCCAATAAAACATCGGATTACGCTTGCACCAGTGTTAAATAATGGGGCAGTGTCCATCTGCTATTTTTTGTCATGCTGGGTCAGCATGAGAAAAGGGTTGTAGCATGATGTGTTTCACAGGAATGGCATCAGGACATAAAGTCAGCCTTGTGTGCCAGACTTCCAGCAGGCAAGACATCCCTGTCCCTACTGGAAGGATGACTCTCCATCTCCTCTTCTTCCCTCTTTTCCTCATCTTCCTCTTCAGCACATCCATGCTGAACAGATAAGAAACTGTTGTTAGTAGAACCCTATGTAGTGCAGGCAACCAATTCCTGTTCTTCCTCCTCAGTCTCCTTCTCCTCTTTATTAACAGTCTCCTCTGAGAAGAGGAAATTAAGTTTCATTCAGTAGTATCACCCTATGTATGTCTTCTTCCATTTCCACCTGGTCTGCATGCCAAGTTTCCCCTTTAAGTGTCAGCAACGAGCATTTCAGTAGACACAGAAGCAGGTCAGTTACTCTGATTATGGTGTCATCGCCGCTCACCACCTTACTTGATTCCTCAAAGTTTTGTAGAACCCCACAGATGTCAGACGTCTAAGGCCACTCGTCGGTTCCGGTGTGCGTAGACTCACCGGAATACCAATGGGCATATTATAGTTAGTATTCAACTGCTGCCCTCTGCTGCTCAAAAAGCCTTACCCGCTGTAACGTCCGGGTGGTGGAACCTCTGGGCCGTACACCGGTTTCCCTTGAGGAGGCAGCCAGGCAGGTCACCCCACCAGAGGGTCTGGGTGCACGGTAGCCGAAGCACTGGTGGTAGTCAGACAGTCCGTAGGGGAGCAGGAAAGGTGGATGGAGTTCTGGACGGTGGTCCGGGTGACGAGGCTCAGAGTCCGAGGCCAGGTGGTAAGGTCAGGCGGGATCCGAGACTTGCTGAGCGATGGAACGGGTCACCAAGCGGAGCCAGGGACTGGAGACTGGCGGAGCTGCAGAGGTGGTGGCACATCCGCCGAAGTCACCGTCAGGGTACGGGAATGAGCGTGGTTCGGAGCGGCTGGCGTGGCAGGACAGGCTCTATGAGACAGGACAGGGTTAATGCAGGCAAGGTACAAGACAAAGCAATAGGGGACCTGAACACTAGCTTGCTAAACACGTAGAACAGGTCCCGCCCACCAGGAAAGTGATTCTTAATATACCCTGTACCTGTCTATGTAATTTCCTGTTTCTCGGTGCTGGCCCTAATGCGCATGCGCGAGGCCCGGGTGCCAGAAGCCAGAGGAGGGAGCGGTGAGGAGGAAGCAGGAGAGCCGGGCTGAGGCAGAGATGCCGACGGGCGCCGGGAGCGGGGACCGGGCTGCCTGGGGACCGCAGGCAATGGGACAGGAAGGCTATGGAGCGGGGGACCGGGAAGCCTGGCACGGGAGCGGGTAAGCAAGGCAGAGGGACCGGGAAGCATGGCAGGAGAGCCAGGGAGCCTAGCAGGGGAGTCGGGGAGCGTGACACCCACACCAACATGTGTAATGTTGATTTCAAGCAAACCAATCGGTGAGTTGACACATGAAAGCGCTGCTGTAGTACTCTCAGACCGGAGGCAGGTTTAGGCAACTTGCAGAAATGGGCGCACACACGGCGTACAAGTAGCTCAGGTAAATCTGATAAATTTGGCATTACAGTAATTGGCAGGCAATCGCCGTATCTTTAGTGGTTGAAAAACAGCTATGAAATATGGGGCTGGGGACTCAAGCATGGCACCTGAGTGCTAGGATACTTGATTGGGTACCGAGCAGTGCCAAGCATGCTTGCTCATCACTAGTAATAAAAACTAAGCATCACAATATAATATTACAAAGTGATACAGATAAAATGTCTCCATGGACAAACACAAGGCAGATGAAGTTTAGTTTAATGTTTATAAATGTAGAGTAATGCACAGTGGCTTGAGTAATCCTATTACTGCATATACATTACATGGGAATACACAGGAGATTACAAAACATAAGAAAGACTTGAGTACTAAACAGCAGTACTAAATGTCAAGCGGCAGCTGCAAGAGCAAAATAGACTTTAGGGTGTATAAAAAGCTAAATACAATCTGCAAGCACGGTGCATTGTTATCTCTCTATAAATTTCTTAAAAATCAACATCTTGAATATGGAATTCAGTTTTGGGAACCATATTTTAAAAAGGATATTGGAAAGTTAAAGTCAGTTCAAAAGTGACTAACTAGATTATTACATGGGATGGAAGATATCTGATATGGTGAGAGGTTGAAAAAGTTGTATTTATTTTACTTAAAGAAAAGATGCTTTAGAAGAGATCTCTATATGTATAAATACATGTGAGGTCAATGCAGAGGAATAGCACATGATTTCTTCAAATGACCCTACAAAAAGACCAAGGGACCAAGTGACATTTATTACGTGTGAAGGAAAGGAAATTCCATCATTTAAATAGGGTTTCCTCAAAGTTAAAGCAGTCAGACTGTGGAATACCCAACCGCCAAATGTAGTAATGCAGACACTATAGAAGCTTTTTTTTTTCTTCAAAAAAAAGGGTTAAATGCTGTATCAAATAAATAGCATTATGGGTTATAAATAATCTCGCAAGAGAGAATGTATAACTGTGAAGAAAGGTTGAACTTTATGGACTTACAGTATGTCTTATTATCAACCTAAGTGTAATAACTTAATCCCAATAACACGTCGACCTGAATATGATTTTGTCATGTTTCGGTGTCGGTAGTTTAATATAGAGTTAAGGCTGTCTCAATATCCAATAGAAAGATAATGTTTTTTGTATAGATTCAAGTGACATAAACTCCTGGGATATTTAGTAAAAAAGTCTGCTGGCTGGTGGCAACTTTACACTCTGTCTCTTGGAATTCTAAAATGGATTTGCGGGTATCCAGTTGTGACATCACAATTAGGGATTATCGAATACCTCAAATATTTGGCTTCGCGAATATTTGCCGAATAGGTCGCCACTATTCGACTATTCGCGAATATTCAATGCGCAATGTAAGTCTATGGGAAACCCAAATAACAACTATTTGGAACTATTCGGGCTTCACAAAGACTTACACTGCGCATCGAATATTCGCATAGCGGCAACCTATTCGTCGGATATTCGCAAAGCCGAATATTTGAGGTATTCGATCATCCCTAGTCACAATGCTTTATCATGTGCAGCAAGGTCCACATACAATCCACAATCCACCATAATTCTGAGACGAATGTTCTCTTTCATGAATAAATGAACAGCGATCTTCAGCATAAAGAACAAGGAGTTGTGAAAGTGATGATATGCCCCCCTCAGAGCCCTGATCTCAACTTCATCAAATCTGTCTGGGATTACATTTCTTTCCTTAGTTCATTAACAACACATTATTAATTGATGAGATTAAAGTATTAACACTTCTATATTTTAAAGCATTTTTACTTTCCATCACTTTTTCCATGCCTGCCTAAAACATTTGCACAGTATTGTAACTCATTGCATCTATGCGCATATAATGTCCTTCTAAAACTGTGGTAAATTTTTCCCGAATGCATAACATGACCGTAGGGTCTGTCTTTGTTGTCTGGATACATTTAACAACTTAGGTCAGTTGGTATTTGTTGTTCTCATGGTTTATTTTTCATTATGTTGCGCTCTGTGAACAGATGTTTTATGGTTTTCTTTCCCAGGAAGTTGAAAATAAAAGTTCTTCAGATTGATAAAGTTTTCAAAGCTCCCATTTACTCTGATGAAGACCTATTAGTCTACTGTGTTTAGCAAAATCTCTGCTGACATCCCATTTCATTTCTAAAGGAGTAAAACGAAAGTGTAGCAAAAACTGGAGGGAAATTTAATGCTTGCAATTACCATCTGTACTTGAAATAGATCTGTATTATAGGAATGTGGAAGTGCTATGAAAATAATTACAGAGATTCGAAACTCAGTTTCAGCATAAAAGTTAAGTGTCTACGTTAACTTTGGCTTTTATAACATATATAATTATGTATATATACATATACATTTATATATTCATATACAGCAGGAGAAAAATGTTGAACACATCACCAAATATTCTAAGTAAATATATTTCTAAATGTGCTATTGACATGAATTTCTCCCCAGATGTCAGTAACAACCCATCAAATCCACATACGCAAAGGAGTCAAACCATATATGTCAATAAAATAAATTATGTGTAATCAAGAGAAATGACAAAGGGAAAAAATTATTGAACACACTTACTGAAATTCATTTAATACTTCATATAAAAGCCTTTGTTGGTGATGACAGCTACAAGACATCTCCTGAATGGAGAAACTAGTCATATGTATTGCTCATGTGTGATTTTGGTCCATTCTTCCACTTAAACATTCTTCAAATTCTGAAGGTTCCGTGGGCTTTGTTCAGAAAACTCTGAGCTTTAGTTCCTTCCATAAATTTTCTATTGAGGTCAGGTAATTAGCTGGGCCATTCTAGCAGCTTTATTTTTTTTCTGTAAAACCAATTGAGCGTTTCCAAGGCTGTGTGTTTGGGATCCTTGTCTTGCCAAAATGTCCACCCTCATTCCATCTTCATCATCCTGGTAGATGGTAAGAGATTTTTATCAAGAATATCTTGATACATTTGTCCATTCATCCTTTCTTCAGTTATATGGTTTGCCTGTGCTATATACCGAAAAATAGCCCCACACCATGATGTTCCCATCTCTAAACATCACTGTTGATATCTTGTGTTGGGGTGATATGCAGTGCCGTTTGGACTCCAAACATGGTGTGTATTATGACATCCAAATAGTTAAATTTTAATCTCATCTAATTAAACTGTATTCTCCAAGTCTTGTCTAATAATGTTGAGCAAGCGTTAAACGTGCTTGAACATGCTTTTTGTTCAGCAATGGAGTCTTGTGTGGTGATTGTCATACATGCCATGGAGGTTCAGTGCATTACTTATTGTTTTCTTTGAAACAATTGTACCTCCTGATTCCAAATCTTTCTGTAGCTCTCCACAGGTGGTTCTTGGCTCCTGGACAACTCTTCTGATTTGTTTCTCTCTTCTGTCCGAAATCTTCCTGTTAGCACCTGCTCATGGCCAGTTTATGGTGAAATGATGTGCTATTCACTTTTGGATGCACAGTGCTCACTGGAGCCTTCAGTAGTTTAGAAATTCTTCTGTAACCAGTATCATTAGTATGTTTTGCAGCAATAACATTGCAGAGGTCTTGAGACAGCTCAAAGGTTTTACCCATTATGAGATGTTTCTTGTGTGGCATCTTGGTAATGAGAAGCTTAACAAAAATATTCAATCTCTCTCTCTCCTCTGGTGTCTTTCCTTCCTCCTTCAAACATGCCAGCATACACTTATTACTTAAAAAACCATCCCTGGATCAAAACTGCCTGCTAACTACAGACTGGTCTCCTATCTCCCCTTCATTTCAAAACTTCTGGAACGCTTGGTCCACTCACGTCTAATCCGCTATCTCTCAGATAATCATCTTGTTGCTCTTCACCAGACCTCTGTTGGACCTGGTCTGTGTCTCCCTCATCTCTACACCTTGGTTGTCCACTGATCTACAACCTCTGCCGCCAGAATTGCCAGATGAGAATATTTTGACTAATTATTCAACTAGGGCCTTCTGTCATTGCATTATTTTACTAGCCCTCTCTGCTACAAGAAGGACAGCTGAAAAGTTCTCCTTGTAGCATGGGTTGAGAATGGTGAGCAAAAAGTAATTAGTGTTGGCCAAAATTAATTTAACGTGAGCATCATGGGAAGGCATCTGAACGTAAAGTCAGCCATGTGTGCCAGACTCCCAACAGGCAAGACTTCCCTGTCCCCACCAAGAGAACGATTCTCCATTCCCTACTCCTTCTCTTCCTCCCTTAACTCCTCCTGCTCTTCCTCTTCAGGCCATTCACGCTGAACAGACAGGATGAAACTGGTTCCTCCTCCTCAGTTTCGTTGGCAAAATCACCCAATCCAAGCTGACAAGATGGGATGAGGCTGGGCTGGGTAGCATCATCCTGTGTAATTTCTTCTTTCATTTCCACCTGATGTGGATGCAAAGCTTCTTCTTTAATTGTGAGCAGTGAGTAATTGACAAGACATAAAAGCAAGATGGTTACACTGTTTATGGAGTCATTGCTGATTACCAACTTGATTGAGTTCTCAAAGTTTTGGAGAACTTCATAGATGTCAGACATTCATATCCACTCATCGGTTCTTATGTGCCGAGGTCAACCGGAATACCAATGGGCATGTTGTAGTTGGTATTCAACTACTGCCCTCTGCTGCTCACAAAGCCTTGCAAACATTTGTAATGTGGTGTTCTAGCATGTGGGTACATCGTACACCAGTTGGTGACCTATTGCATGGTAGAGCTGCTGCAGCACTGGCAGACCGGCGGCAGCTGTATCTGACTTGCAGAAATGGTCACACATGCGGCATACCTTGAAAGGTTGCTCAGGCAAATCTGGGTAGGTTTTCAGAATTGACTGAACAACTAAGTTGAGCATGTGAACCAAATGGTATGAACTTGCCAAGATTCAGAGCTGCTACCAGGTTACAGCCATTATCACACGATTTGTCTTGTCTGTTAGACCTTTTAAGAACTCTGTAGTGGTGTTCTGTTTGTTACATAAAGAAATATCTTTCAGCAGAGACTGTTGCCACTTCACTGAGGCAGTGCTGCAGTGCTTCCAACTTGCCACAGAGATGGCTCCCGCCTGATATGGCTACTGCCTATTTTTGGTAACCAGTGAACGTAATAAAGACAACTACAGAGTGCCACCCTCTGCTGTCAGCTTTACCTTGGCTGGTTATTAAAGGTAGGGGGAATACAAGTCTATGGGTGCATGTGAAATATGACACTGCACTCGGATGTTATTCAAGTGCAGTGCGATATATGCACAGACAGGCAACGGAGAAGAGGGAGAAAGTGCTCTCCCCCTCTTCTCTGCACCTGTGATCCAATTGAAGATCGGATCACAGTTGCATAACACTCTACTGATACACGCAGTAGAGCCTGAGCCAAGGGTCATTGGCATATCACCATATTGCATGGCCATGTGCCATATGGTAGTTGAACCGATGACGAATACACTATTTCTTCTTCAGCAGCTCACGATACACTAATTGGAGCTATCAGCGGTATTATTAGAGAATAGAATATACATTGATTAAAGATATAAATGCATCACTTTTGTTTTTGCTTCCATTTTTTTTCAGCTGAATCTAAGATCTAAGGCTTTTTCAATGGACACAAAAGGCCTTTATCTCTCAAATATTGTTTGCAAATTTGTCTAAATCTGTGTCTGTGAGCAATCTTATTTACGAAGGTAATCCATCCACCACACAGATATGGCATATCAAGCTGCTGATTAGACAGCATGATTATTGCACAGGTATGTCTTAAGGTCCAGTCACACTAAGCAACTTACCAGCGATCCCAACAATGATAGGGATCGCTGGTAAGTTGCTAGGAGGTTGCTGGTGAGATGTCACACTGCGACGCTCCAGCGATCCCACCAGCAACCTGACCTGGCAGGGATCGCTGGAGCGTCGCTACACGAGTTGCTGGTGAGCTCACCAGCAACCAGTGACCAGCACCCAGCGCCGCGTGGAAGATGCTGCGCTTGGTAACTAAGGTAAATATCGGGTAACCAACCCGATATTTACCTTGGTTACCAGTGCACGCAGCTACACGTGCAGAGAGCAGGGAGCAGCGCACACCGCTTAGCGCTGGCTCCCTGCTCTCCTAGTTACAGCACACATCGGGTTAATTACCCGATGTGTGCTGCAGCTAAATGTGCACAGAGCAGGGAGCAGCGCACAATGCTTAGCGCTGGCTCTCTGCTCTCCTAGCTACAGCACACATCGGGTTAATTACCCGATGTGTGCTGCAGCTAAGGCCTCTGCCACACTCACGTGAATTTCACGCACGTGCCGAGAGACACGTATTTCCCCTGCGTGTTGCGTGCAGGTAAGTACGTGTCTCTGGTACGTGCGTGACACGTGTGTTCTACGTGTGCTATCCGCGATAGCACACGTAGAACCGGTAATTATTATACTCACCTGGTCCTTCCTGATGTCCGCGCTGCTGTCCGTGGTGCTGATGCTCGGTCTCCAGCCCTGCTGTCTCCCGCTGCTGCTGCTGCCAGGCAGTGAAGTGAATATTCAATGAGAATAATGAGCGGCGGTCGGCAGCAAGAGGCAGCAGCGGCAGAGACAGGAGGGCTGGAGAAGGTGAGTTAATGTTTTTTATTTTTTTCCCTGACATGTGTGTTTACTCCGGCGCGTGTCACACGGGACCGCATCCACACTACACCCGTGTGGTACGGGTGCGGGCCGTGTAACACCCGTGCTGCCGGAGAAAACACTGACATGTCAGCGCTTTGAAAATCGCACACACGTACAAACGCACACGGACACACGTTCCGTGTGGTTTTACGTGTGTGTGCCTGCTACCATAGGGTAGCATTGCTGTACATGTCTCCGTGCCGCCGGTACGTGTAAAAAATGACAAACACGTGCCGGAGGCACGGATGTGTGGCGCAGGCCTAAATGTGCACAGAGCAGGGAGCAGCGCACAATGCTTAGCGCTGGCTCCCTGCTCTCCTAGCTACAGCACACATCAGGTTAATTAACCCGATGTGTCCTGCAGCTACATGTGCACAGAGCAGGAGCCGGCACTGACAGTGAGAGCGGCGGAGGCTGGTAACAAAGGTAAATATCGGGTAACCAAGGACAGGGCTTCTTGGTTACCCGATGTTTACATTGGTTACCAGCCTCCGCAGAAGCCGGCTCCTGCTGCCTGCACATTTAGTTGTTGCTGTCTCGCTGTCACACACAGCGATCTGTGCTTCACAGCGGGACAGCAACAACTAAAAAATGGCCCAGGACATTCAGCAACAACCAACGACCTCACAGCAGGGGCCAGGTTGTTGCTGGATGTCACACACAGCAACATCGCTAGCAACGTCACAAAAGTTGTTCGTTAGCAGCGATGTTGCTAGCGATGTTGCTTAGTGTGACGGGGCCTTTAAGGCCCAGTCACACTAAACAAATTACCAGCGATCCCAACAACGATACAACCTGATAGGGATCGCTGGTAAGTTGCTAGGAGGTCGCTGGTGAGATGTCACACTAAGCGACGCTCCAGCGATCCCACCAGCAACCTGACCTGGCAGGGATCGCTGGAGCATTGCTACACCGGTTGCTGGTGAGCTTGTCACACAGGCAGATCTCACCAGCAACCCGTGACCAGTCCCCAGCGCCGCGTGGAAGCGATGCTGTGCTTGGTAACTAAGGTAAATATCGGGTAACCAACCCGATATTTACCTTGGTTACCAGCGCACACCACTTAGCGCTGGCTCCCTGCACACCTAGCCACAGTACACATCGGGTTAATTACCCGATGTGTGCTCTGCTACGTGTGCAGGCAGCAGGAGCCGGCTTCTGCGGACGCTGGTAACCACAGTAAACATTAGGTAACCAAGAAGCCCTTACCTTGGTTACCCGATATTTACCTTCGTTACCAGCGTCCGCCGCTCTCAGCTGTCAGTGCCGACTCCTGTTCTCTGCACTCTTAGCCACAGTACACATTGGGTTAATTACCCCATGTTTACTGTGGCTACGTGTGCAGAGAGCAGGGAGCCGGCACTGACAGCTGAGAGCGTCGGACGCTGGTAACGAAGGTAAATATCGGGTAACCAAGGTAAGGGCTTCTTGGTTACCCGATGTTTACTGTGGTTACCAGCGTCCGCAGAAGCCGGCTCCTGCTGCCTGCACATTTAGTTGTTGCTCTGTCACTGTCACACACAGCGATGTGTGCTTCACAGTGGGAGAGCAACAACTAAAAAATGGCCCAGGACATTCAGCAACAACCAACGACCTCACAGCAGGGGCCAGGTTGTTGCTGGATGTCACACACAGCAACATCGCTAGCAACGTCACAAAAGTTGTTCCTTAGCAGCGATATTGCTAGCGATGTTGCTTAGTGTGACGTGGCCTTTAGGGGCCCTTTGCACACTACGACATCGCAGGTGCGATGTCGGTGTGGTCAAATCGAAAGCGTTGCTCTCGACATCGTAGTGTGTAAATCTTTTTAACTACGATTACCGAGCGCAAAAGCATCGGTATCGTATGATAGGTGTAGTGTTGGTCATTTTCATTATTTTGGCTGCAGCGATGGTACGATGTTGTTCCTCGTTCCTGCGGCAGCACACATCTCTGTGTATGAAGTCGCAGGAGCGAGGAACCTCTACTACCTGCATCCCGTCTGCAATGCGGAAGGAAAGAGGTGGGCGGGATGTTTACGTCTTGCTCATCTCCGCCCCTCCACTTCTATTGACCGCCTGCCGTTTGACGTCACTGTGACGCCGGCCAGAGCGACGTCGAAGGGCAGGTAACTGCATGTGAAGCTGCCGTAGCGATAATATTCGCTACGGCAGCTATCACAAAATATCGAAGCTGCGACGGGGGCGGGGACTATCGCGCTCGGCATCGCAGCATCGGCTTGCGATGTCACAGTGTGCAAAAGGCCCCTTAGGCTGGCCACAATAAGGCTATGTGCGCACGCTGCAAAAACGCATCAGTAAAAACGCTTGCGCTTTTGACGCGTTTCGGTACATTTTTTGGCTGCGTATTGCTGCATTATTGATCTCTGCGTTTTGCTGCGTTTTTCCAATGCATTGCATGGGTGACAAAATGCAGTAAAACGCAGAAAAGAATTGACATGACCATATTTTTTTCAGCTCAAAAATGCTGCTATAAAAAAAGTTGTGTGAGGACAGCAAAAATGAAAACTCTTAAGGCCACTTTACACGCTGCAATATCAGTATCGATATCGCTAGCGAGCGTACCCGCCCCCGTCGGTTGTGCGTCACGGGCAAATCGCTACCCGTGGCGCACAACATCGCTTACACAAATCACACGGACTTACCTTCCCTGCGACGTCGCTGTGGCCAGCGAACCACCTCCTTTCTAAGGAGCGGTTCGTGCGGTGTCACAGCGACGTCACACGATAGCCGTCCAATAGAAGCGGAGGGGCGGAGATGAGCGGGCAGAATATCCCGCCCACCTCCTTCCTTCCTCATTGCCGGCGACCGCAGGTACGATGTAGTTCCTCGTTCCTGCGGTGTAACACATAGCAATGTGTGCTGCTGCAGGAATGACCAACAACCTGTGTCCTGCAACAGCAACGATATTCGGGACAGGAACAACGCGTCAACGATCAACGATAAGGTGAGTAATTTTGATCGTTAACGGTCGTTCCTGCGTTTCACACAAAACAACGCTGCTAACGAGGCCGGATGTGCGTCACGATTTCCGTGCCCCCATCGACATCTCGTTAGCGATGTCATTGCGTGTAAAGTGGACTTTAGGCTTTGCTGGGGAAGCAAAGTCATGCGGTTTTGAGCCCAAAAACGCACCTGAAAAATGCGCAAAAACGCTGCGAAAAACGCAATGTGCGCACATAGCCTAAAAGGTCACTTCAAAATGTGCAGTTTTATCACACAGCACAATGCGACAGATTTTGCAAGCGTGTAATTGGCTTACTGACTGCAGAAATGTCCACCAGAGCTGTGAACTGAATATTAATTTATCTTCCATAAGCCATCTCCAAAGGCATTTCAGAGAATTTGGCAGTACATTAAACTGACCTCACAACAGCAGTCCATGTTCAACCACAGCAGCTCAGGACCGCAATATCCAGTATTTTCACCTTCAAGATCATCTGAGACCAGCAACCCGGACAGTTGCTGCAACAATATGTTTGCGAAACCAAAGAATTTCTGCACAAACTGTCAGAAGCCATCTCATGGAAGATAATCTGAATGCTTGTTATCCCCATTGAGGTCACTACCTGATTGCAGTGATGCATTTATATTTTTGGTTAGTGCATATTTGATGTTGCAGCAGCAACAACTGTAAGACAATAAACACTCTAATAATCTTTTCTCTAGCAGCTCTCCCCAGAGCAAATTGAGCTATCAGAGGTTTTGTTAAAGAGTAGAAACATTTTTGATGTTGTATCAGCAACGACTGTAAAACAGTAATCACTCTAATACACTATCCCTTCTCCAGCAGCTCTTCCTACACCAAATGGACTTATCAGCCTAATTATTGGAGAACAGAATATTTTTTTAAGTTTCAGTAGCCCCGACTGTAAGGCAATAAACACTGTAATACTGTAACGCCTGCCTGGATCCACAGACTCAGACGGGCTGTCATGGACAGGCTAGAGTGAAGCCACTCACCAAGCAGGACCCCAGAACCCTGAAACCCTTTAACCCCTATACAGGGATTTGGAATTACACAGGGCCCTGGAGATCATTACATGTGGAAGGCTGCAGTCTGAGAGAGTAGTCGTTAGGCAGGGTCAAACCAGGAATTGCGGAACAGGGACAGAATTGGCAGGCAAGGACGTAATCAGAAACAAGCAGAGGTCAAAACTGGATTGGGCAGCGAGCTACAAATTCAGCAGGCAGGAGGGTAGTCAGGAAACAAGTGGTAATCAGCACATGAAATCACAGAACAGGACGAAACAGGAGCCAGAATTTTTAGAACTATCTCTGGCAGAGGTCAGCAGGCAGGAGGGGCATTAAAAAGGGTGTGGTGTCTTCCATAGGCTGTAGCTGAATGATGGTTCTTCAGCTGGGATACACCCGCCACCTACAGTCAGCGAGTGGCACTGCAGATCCCCAGGAAACCCAGACCAGTAGATGAGTGGAGCCTGCGCCCATCGGCACTATCCACAGCAGGAACACGGTGTCGCCTAGCGATCGGAGTAGAAGTCGATGGAGCGGACTCCGGTGGTGATGTAACAAATACACTATCCCTTCCCAAGCAGCTCTGACTACACTATTTCCGGGGTAGTGTGAGCCAAGAGTCCCATCACGTGGTCTTATATAGACCTGATGACATGATACGGCCAGCCAAACACAGGAATGCCAGTATGTCTGTGACATTACCATGATTGGCAGGCAATCACCACATTTTTAGTTCCTTAAAAACAGACACGGGGCGGGGACTCAAGCATGGCACTTGAGCACCAGGGTTACTCGATTGAGTATTGAGCATGCTCAAACACCCTGATCCTCAATCGAGTATCGAGTAGTAAGGCTAGTTTCCCACATCCAGCTTTTTGCCGGTGTGCCAGATTCGGCAGACTCCAGTACAGTGTGATACAGTACAATGGCAGCGAGGCAACTTCCGGGTCACATGCTCCAGTCACATGACAGCATGTAACCGTAGCTTGTTGCGCTGTATACACTGTACTGGAGTGCGCCGAATCCGGCAAACCGTCGAAAAGCCGGATGTGTGAAACTAACCTCACAAGCATTCTTGCACATCAGTAGTTATTACACAACATCAGCTTACTGCAGTTTTGGTCTGTAGAAGAAGCAAACTGAATGTTTCCAATATTTATGTGACAGCCTAGTCTCGTGTGCAGACTATAATTGCTAAAATTATAGTATATCCCAAAAGTGAGTACAGTTAGGTCCAGAAATATTTGGACAGTGACACAAGTTTTGTTATTTTAGCTGTTTACAAAAACATGTTCAGAAATACAATTATATATATATATATATAAAATATGGGCTGAAAGTGCACACTCCCAGCTGCAATATGAGAGTTTTCACATCCAAATCGGAGAAAGGGTTTAGGAATCATAGCTCTGTAATGCATAGCCTCCTCTTTTTCAAGGGACCAAAAGTAATTGGACAAGGGACTCTAAGGGCTGCAATTAACTCTGAAGGCATCTCCCTCGTTAACCTGTAATCAATGAAGTAGTTAAAAGGTCTGGGGTTGATTACAGGTGTGTGGTTTTGCATTTGGAAGCTGTTGCTGTGACCAGACAACATGCGGTCTAAGGAACTCTCAATTGAGGTAAAGCAGAACATCCTGAGGCTGAAAAAAAAGAAAAAATCCATCAGAGAGATAGCAGACATGCTTGGAGTAGCAAAATCAACAGTCGGGTACATTCTGAGAAAAAAGGAATTGACTGGTGAGCTTGGGAACTCAAAAAGGCCTGGGTGTCCACGGATGACAACAGTGGTGGATGATCACCGCATACTTTCTTTGGTGAAGAAGAACCCGTTCACAACATCAACTGAAGTCCAGAACACTCTCAGTGAAGTAGGTGTATCTGTCTCTAAGTCAACAGTAAAGAGAAGACTTCATGAAAGTAAATACAAAGGGTTCACATCTAGATGCAAACCATTCATCAATTCCAAAAATAGACAGGCCAGAGTTAAATTTGCTGAAAAACACCTCATGAAGCCAGCTCAGTTCTGGAAAAGTATTCTATGGACAGATGAGACAAAGATCAACCTGTACCAGAATGATGGGAAGAAAAAAGTTTGGAGAAGAAAGGGAACGGCACATGATCCAAGGCACACCACATCCTCTGTAAAACATGGTGGAGGCAACGTGATGGCATGGGCATGCATGGCTTTCAATGGCACTGGGTCACTTGTGTTTATTGATGACACAACAGCAGACAAGAGTAGCCGGATGAATTCTGAAGTGTACCGGGATATACTTTCAGCCCAGATTCAGCCAAATGCCGCAAAGTTGATCGGACGGCGCTTCATAGTACAGATGGACAATGACCCCAAGCATACAGCCAAAGCTACCCAGGAGTTCAAGAGTGCAAAAAAGTGGAACATTCTGCAATGGCCAAGTCAATCACCAGATCTTAACCCAATTGAGCATGCATTTCACTTGCTCAAATCCAGACTTAAGACGGAAAGACCCACAAACAAGCAAGACCTGAAGGCTGCGGCTGTAAAGGCCTGGCAAAGGATTAAGAAGGAGGAAACCCAGCGTTTGGTGATGTCCATGGGTTCCAGACTTAAGGCAGTGATTGCCTCCAAAGGATTCGCAACAAAATATTGAAAATAAAAATATGTTGTTTGGGTTTGGTTTATTTGTCCAATTACTTTTGACCTCCTAAAATGTGGAGTGTTTGTAAAGAAATGTGTACAATTCCTACAATTTCTATCAGATATTTTTGTTCAAACCTTCAAATTAAACGTTACAATCTGCACTTGAATTCTGTTGTAGAGGTTTCATTTCAAATCCAATGTGGTGGCATGCAGAGCCCAACTCGCAAAAATTGTGTCACTGTCCAAATATTTCTGGACCTAACTGTATATTCCTCACATTTTGGTAAATATTTCATTATTAGAGTTGAGCGCGGTTCGTGGTTCGTGGTTCTCCAGTTCGCGGCTCGAGTGATTTTGGGGCATGTTCTAGATCGAACTAGAACTCGAGCTTTTTGCAAAAGCTCGGTAGTTCTAGAAACGTTCGAGAACGGTTCTAGCAGCCAAAAAACAGCTAAATCATAGCTTGGTTTCTGCTGTAATAGTGTAAGTCACTCTGTGAATCAAACTATTATCACATTTCAGTGTATAGTGTGCGTGAACAGCGCCTTCAGATCACTGCTGTTTCTATAATGGCGATCGCCATTTTTTTTTTTTTTTTTCTTGTCTTCCTTCCCTAAGTGCGCGCGTCTTGTGGGGCGGGCCAGCATGTCAGCCAATCCCAGACACACACACAGCTAAGTGGACTTTGAGCCAGAGAAGCAACGGCATGTGTGATAGGATCTGCATGTCACATGTCCCTGCATTATAAAACCGGACATTTTCTTCACGGACGCCATTATCTGCCTTCTGCGTCTTTGGTGTCAGACATCACTGTCGCAGCTCCGTCTTCCTGAGTCCTATAGCCGATACAGCTGTATGCGCTGCATACACAGCGTTAGACAGCTTAGGGAGAGCACTTTATAGCAGTCCTTTTAAGGGCTCCAACCGGCAGGGTCAGAGAGCCATAGGTGACAGGTCCTGCAAACAGCAACAGCGTCTGTGTAGCCCAGGTCAGGGATTTCCTACCTGCATTTCACCATTAGGAGGGAATAGAAAGGCAGTCTTCCATTCCTCTACCCAGAGCACCACAATCCTGCCACTGTACCCTCTTGTCCTCTGCACACTCCAACTGATAACTAAGCCATTATACTAGCAAACACTCAGTGTACCTAGTGGCATCCTATACGTGGCTATTGGACTTTGCTATAGTCCCACTAGTGCAAAGACATTTGCAGAGCGCGTCTGCCTGCATTGCACACTACAACTCATTCTAACCAAGCCATTATACTAGCAAACACTCAGTGTACCTAGTGGCATCCTATACGTGGCTATTGGACTTTGCTATAGTCCCACTAGTGCAAAGACATTTGCAGAGCGCGTCTGCCTGCGTTGCACACTACAACTCATTCTAACCAAGCCATTATACTAGCAAACACTCAGTGTACCTAGTGGCATCCTATACGTGGCTATTGGACTTTGCTATAGTCCCACTAGTGCAAAGACATTTGCAGAGCGCGTCTGCCTGCGTTGCACACTACAACTCATTCTAACCAAGCCATTATACTAGCAAACACTCAGTGTACCTAGTGGCATCCTATACGTGGCTATTGGACTTTGCTATAGTCCCACTAGTGCAAAGACATTTGCAGAGCGCGTCTGCCTGCGTTGCACACTACAACTCATTCTAACCAAGCCATTATACTAGCAAACACTCAGTGTACCTAGTGGCATCCTATACGTGGCTATTGGACTTTGCTATAGTCCCACTAGTGCAAAGACATTTGCAGAGCGCGTCTGCCTGCGTTGCACACTACAACTCATTCTAACCAAGCCATTATACTAGCAAACACTCAGTGTACCTAGTGGCATCCTATACGTGGCTATTGGACTTTGCTATAGTCCCACTAGTGCAAAGACATTTGCAGAGCGCGTCTGCCTGCGTTGCACACTACAACTCATTCTAACCAAGCCATTATACTAGCAAACACTCAGTGTACCTAGTGGCATCCTATACGTGGCTATTGGACTTTGCTATAGTCCCACTAGTGCAAAGACATTTGCAGAGCGCGTCTGCCTGCGTTGCACAGTACAACTCATTCTAACCAAGCCATTATACTAGCAAACACTCAGTGTACCTAGTGGCATCCTATACGTGGCTATTGGACTTTGCTATAGTCCCACTAGTGCAAAGACATTTGCAGAGCGCGTCTGCCTGCGTTGCACACTACAACTCATTCTAACCAAGCCATTATACTAGCAAACACTCAGTGTACCTAGTGGCATCCTATACGTGGCTATTGGACTTTGCTATAGTCCCACTAGTGCAAAGACATTTGCAGAGCGCGTCTGCCTGCGTTGCACACTACAACTCATTCTAACCAAGCCATTATACTAGCAAACACTCAGTGTACCTAGTGGCATCCTATACGTGGCTATTGGACTTTGCTATAGTCCCACTAGTGCAAAGACATTTGCAGAGCGCGTCTGCCTGCGTTGCACACTACAACTCATTCTAACCAAGCCATTATACTAGCAAACACTCAGTGTACCTAGTGGCATCCTATACGTGGCTATTGGACTTTGCTATAGTCCCACTAGTGCAAAGACATTTGCAGAGCGCGTCTGCCTGCGTTGCACACTACAACTCATTCTAACCAAGCCATTATACTAGCAAACACTCAGTGTACCTAGTGGCATCCTATACGTGGCTATTGGACTTTGCTATAGTCCCACTAGTGCAAAGACATTTGCAGAGCGCGTCTGCCTGCGTTGCACACTACAACTCATTCTAACCAAGCCATTATACTAGCAAACACTCAGTGTACCTAGTGGCATCCTATACGTGGCTATTGGACTTTGCTATAGTCCCACTAGTGCCAAGACATTTGCAGAGCGCATCTGCCTGCGTTGCACACTCCAACTAATTATAACTAAGCCATTATACTAGCAAACACTCAGTGTACCTAGTGGCATCCTATACGTGGCTATTGGACTTTGCTATAGTCCCACTAGTGCCAAGACATTTGCAGAGCGCATCTGCTTGCGTTGCACACTCCAACTAATTATAACTAAGCCATTATACTAGCAAACACTCAGTGTACCTAGTGGCATCCTATAAGTGGCTATTGGACTTTGCTATAGTCCCACTAGTGCAAAGACATTTGCAGAGCGCGTCTGCCTGCGTTGCACACTACAACTCATTCTAACCAAGCCATTATACTAGCAAACACTCAGTGTACCTAGTGGCATCCTATACGTGGCTATTGGACTTTGCTATAGTCCCACTAGTGCAAAGACATTTGCAGAGCGCGTCTGCCTGCGTTGCACACTACAACTCATTCTAACCAAGCCATTATACTAGCAAACACTCAGTGTACCTAGTGGCATCCTATACGTGGCTATTGGACTTTGCTATAGTCCCACTAGTGCAAAGACATTTGCAGAGCGCGTCTGCCTGCGTTGCACACTACAACTCATTCTAACCAAGCCATTATACTAGCAAACACTCAGTGTACCTAGTGGCATCCTATACGTGGCTATTGGACTTTGCTATAGTCCCACTAGTGCAAAGACATTTGCAGAGCGCGTCTGCCTGCGTTGCACACTACAACTCATTCTAACCAAGCCATTATACTAGCAAACACTCAGTGTACCTAGTGGCATCCTATACGTGGCTATTGGACTTTGCTATAGTCCCACTAGTGCAAAGACATTTGCAGCACGTCTGCCTGCGTTGCACACTCCAACTAATTATAACTAAGTTGCATTGTCAGGGATATTTATTCTTTATTATTCTGCTGTTAATAAAGCTAGACCACCACTGCAATCTTCACCACCTCTCAATTTTTACTACCACATTTTCAGTCCACAATCTTGTCGCAATCAACATGAGTGGCAAAATGACAGATGCTGGTGGAAAGGGGAAGAGGCGTGGTGGAAAAGGCAAAAAAGGTTTTGTCCGTGGGGAAGGTGGCAAAGCTCCATTATCATCTGCTGAAGATAGACCATCTACCAGCAAAAGTAAGATGTCTACTACTTACCGTGGACAATCCGATGTGCTCCCTTTGTTACGGACACGAACAACAGGAACAAAGGTAGATGATGGGCAAAAAAGGAAAATGCTTGAATGGATCTCAAGTGGTCCAACAAGTGCCCTCTCTGCCACTTCAAGTACCGCATCCAAAAAACACCAGTCCTCTGAGTTGTCATCCCAATCAAACTTGCTTTCTCCCAGCTCTGAAGTCTCCATCAGCCCTGCACAGTATGGTGGAACTGAGATGGCTGAGTCTGCAGAGCTGTTCAGTCACACTATAGCCTGGGAATCAGAGGTCTGCTCCCAAGCTACAGTGAGTACAGAACAGGAAATGGTCTGCAGTGATGCCCAGAACCTTTGTGACTCAGATTCAGGCCGTGAGGACCAAGTTTCTGAGCATAATGTTGACCCTTTGTCACAAACTGTAACACCTGTGGTTATAGACAATGAGGAACATACTGATGAAGATGAGACGCAGATACCCGATTGGGATGACAACTTAAATATTCCGTCAGGGCAAGAAGAGGCTCGGTCTGAGGGGGAGGGGAGTGCAAACACAACAATTGATGATGACGTTCTAGATCCCACCTACTGTCAACCCCCAGTCAGGCACTCGAGGAGGTCAACAGAGGCGGTGGAGGAGGATGCAACCGACGACGAAGTTACCTTGCGCCTTCCTGGACAGAGTCGGAGCACTGGTAGCACGTCTACAACTGCATCCTCAGCCACCACTCTGCCTATGAGCATTATTCGGGGTGGATCAACAGGTCGCATGGCCTCTAAGCCTTGCCTAGCCTGGTCCTTTTTTCACATCGAAAAAGATCGCCCAACTCATGTGATATGTAACATTTGTCATGATTCTGTTAGTAGAGGTCAAAACCTCAGCAGTTTGACAACTTCTTCCATGAATCGTCACATGACTAAATATCATAAGTCCCGGTGGGAAGCTCACCGTGCTGCAATGCGGCCTAGTGGAGCGAACCATCCACCGCCCGCCCCTTCCACTGCATCCGCGCGCTCTTCATCTTCTAGGACTGTGGGGACAGCTGCCACACCTGTTTTTCCACGCAAAACTTCCACCACTGTAACCGCAACAGGCAGTTTGCTTGTAAGGTCGTCAGTTGGTTTGGAAGGGGAAACAAGTGAGTGTGTACAGCTCTCTCAGACATCGATAGCACCAACGTTGGATGAAGGCAACATCATGTCTCCGCCTGCACTTTCCTCACAAACCTGCATTTTTCAAGGGACACCCTACTCAACACCGTCTACACACAGCAGCCAGATCTCTGTCCCTCAGATGTGGTCAAATAAAAGGCCACTTCCTCCGACCCATGACAAAGCTAAGAGGTTGACTCTATCCCTCTGTAAGCTGTTGGCTACCGAAATGCTGCCTTTCCGCCTAGTGGACACACAGGATTTTAGAGACCTTATGTCTGTCGCTGTGCCCCAGTACCAGATGCCTAGTCGCCACTACTTCTCTAAGAAAGGTGTGCCCGCGCTACACCAGCATGTCGCACACAACATCACCGCTTCCTTGAGAAACTCTGTGTGTGAACGGGTGCATTTCACCACCGATACTTGGACCAGTAAGCATGGACAGGGACGTTACATGTCGCTGACTGGGCACTGGGTAACTATGGTGATAGATGGTGAAGGGTCTGCTGCACAAGTCTTGCCGTCCCCACGACTTGTGTGTCAATCCTCTGTCTGTCCAAGTTCCGCCACTGCTTCTGCATCCTCCACCTCATCTGGGTCCTCCACCTCCGCCCCAAGCCTGCCTGGTCAGGCCACCAGCGTTCTCACTGCGCAGAAGGAATCACGCACCCCTCATTACTATGCTGGCAGCAGAGCGCAACGGCATCAGGCGGTCTTTAGCTTGACATGTCTTGGTAATAAGAGTCACACAGCTGAGGAGTTGTGGTCAGCTTTGCGGTCCGAGTTTAATAAATGGTTGTCTCCACTCAAACTGCAGCCTGGTAAGGCCGTGTGCGACAATGCTGCAAACCTGGGTGCGGCACTTCGCCTGGGCAAGGTGACACACGTACCTTGTATGGCTCACGTGTTGAACCTTGTCGTGCAGCAATTTTTAACACACTATCCCGGCCTAGATGGCCTTCTGAACAGGGCACGAAAACTGTCAGCTCACTTCCGCCGTTCAAGCGCCGCAGCAGAGCGACTTGCATCGCTCCAGAAGTCTTTCGGCCTGCCGGTTCATCGCCTGAAATGCGATGTGGCGACACGCTGGAATTCAACTCTCCACATGTTACAGCGACTGTGGCAGCACCGCAGAGCCCTGGTGCAATACGTCATGACGTATAGCCTGGGCCAACGAGATGCAGAGGTGGGGCAGATCACCCTGATGGAGTGGTCTCAGATCAAGGACCTATGCACCCTTCTGCACAGTTTCGACATGGCGACGAATATGTTTAGCTCTGACAATGCCATTATCAGCATGACGATTCCAGTCATTTACATGCTGGAGCACACGCTAAACACTATTCGGAGTCAGGGGGTGGGACAACATGAAGGGGAGGAACTACAGGAGGATTCATATGCGCAAGGGACAACAACATCACGAAGGTCCAGACGTTCATCATCACCAACGCAGCAGGCATGGGACCATGGGGGACAGGGATCGACAAGGGCGCATAGTAGCAGGCGAAATGTTGAGCAAGGTGCAGGAGAACATGAAGAAATGGAGGACGAACTGTCCATGGACATGGAAGACTCAGCGGATGAGGGAGACCTTGGTCAAATTTCAGTTGAAAGAGGTTGGGGTCAGATGTCAGAGGAAGAAAGAACGGGTAGCACCTCTATGCCACAAACACAGCATGGACTTGGTCCGCATGGCTGCGCAAGACACATGAGTGCCTTTTTGTTGCACTACCTCCAACATGACAGTCGTATTGTCAAAATTAGAAGTGATGATGACTACTGGATTGCCACACTATTAGATCCCCGGTACAAGTCCAAATTTTGTGACATAATTCCAGCCATAGAAAGGGACGCACGTATGCAGGAGTATCAGCAGAAGCTGTTACTAGATCTTAGCTCGGCTTTTCCACCAAACAACCGTGCAGGTGCAGGGAGTGAATCTCCCAGTTGTAACTTGACAAACATGGGACGGTCTCGTCATCTTCAACAGTCTACCCGTACCAGTAGGACCTTTTCTGGTGCCGGTAACAGCAATTTTATGGAATCTTTTCATAATTTTTTTAGACCCTCTTTTGCAAGGCCACCAGAGACAACAAGTCTGACACATAGTCAACGGCTGGAGAGGATGATACAGGAGTATCTCCAAATGAACATCGATGCCATGACTGTGCAACTGGAGCCTTGCTCCTTTTGGGCTTCAAACCTACAAAAATGGCCAGAGCTCGCAACTTACGCCTTGGAGATTTTGTCGTGTCCAGCTGCCAGCGTTGTCTCTGAACGTGTATTCAGTGCTGCTGGGTGTGTGCTGACAGATAAGCGCACGCGTCTGTCCAGTGACAATGTGGACAGACTGACGTTCATCAAAATGAACAAGTCATGGATCCAGAAGGAATTTACTACCCCTGTGTCATCCTGGGGAGAGTAAATGCTTGTGGATTTGGAATGTGCTTGATGCAAATCAAAACATCCTGTTTGCAACTAGGGCCCAAGTGCTGCCACTGATGGGGTGGGTGTCTGTGTGGCCCAATTTTTGGAAAAAAGGGAGACTCCGCTTGGAGTAACCCTTGCTTGCTGTGTTTTTAAAAGAAGCCAAGATGAACAGAGCTGGGATCAGGAAAGACTTTGCTACCTACCCCGGTGTCATCCTGTGGACGGCTAAGAATAGCGTATTTTTGAATGTGCTTGATGCAAATCAAAACATCCTGTTTGCAACTAGGGCCCAAGTGCTGCCACTGATGTGGTGGGTGTCTGTGTGGCCCAATTTTTGGAAAAAAGGGGAGACTCCGCTTGGAGTAACCCTTGCTTACATTGTTTTTAAAAGAAGCCAAGATGAACAAGTCATGGGTCAGCAAAGACTTTGCTACCTACCCCGGTGTCATCCTGGGGACGGCTAAGAATAGCGTATTTTTGAATGTGCTTGATGCAAATCAAAACATCCTGTTTGCAACTAGGGCCCAAGTGCTGCCACTGATGTGGTGGGTGTCTGTGTGGCCCAATTTTTGGAAAAAAGGGAGACTCCGCTTGGAGTAACCCTTGCTTGCTGTGTTTTTAAAAGAAGCCAAGATGAACAGAGCTGGGATCAGGAAAGACTTTGCTACCTACCCCGGTGTCATCCTGGGGACGGATAAGAATGGCGTATTTTTGAATGTGCTTGATGCAAATCTAGCTGTGAAGTGTACAACTGGGGCACAACTGCTGCCACTGAATGGGTGGGTGTGTGTGGGGCCCAATTTTTGGAAAAAAGGGGAGACTCCGCTTGGAGTAACCCTTGCTTACATTGTTTTTAAAAGAAGCCAAGATGAACAAGTCATGGGTCAGCAAAGACTTTGCTACCTACCCCAGTGTCATCCTGGGGACGGCTAAGAATAGCGTATTTTTGAATGTGCTTGATGCAAATCAAAACATCCTGTTTGCAACTAGGGCCCAAGTGCTGCCACTGATGGGGTGGGTGTCTGTGTGGCCCAATTTTTGGAAAAAAGGGAGACTCCGCTTGGAGTAACCCTTGCTTGCTGTGTTTTTAAAAGAAGCCAAGATGAACAGAGCTGGGATCAGGAAAGACTTTGCTACCTACCCCGGTGTCATCCTGGGGACGGATAAGAATGGCGTATTTTTGAATGTGCTTGATGCAAATCTAGCTGTGAAGTGTACAACTGGGGCACAACTGCTGCCACTGAATGGGTGGGTGTGTGTGGGGCCCAATTTTTGGAAAAAAGGGGAGACTCCGCTTGGAGTAACCCTTGCTTACATTGTTTTTAAAAGAAGCCAAGATGAACAAGTCATGGGTCAGCAAAGACTTTGCTACCTACCCCAGTGTCATCCTGGGGACGGCTAAGAATAGCGTATTTTTGAATGTGCTTGATGCAAATCAAAACATCCTGTTTGCAACTAGGGCCCAAGTGCTGCCACTGATGGGGTGGGTGTCTGTGTGGCCCAATTTTTGGAAAAAAGGGAGACTCCGCTTGGAGTAACCCTTGCTTACATTGTTTTTAAAAGAAGCCAAGATGAACAAGTCATGGGTCAGCAAAGACTTTGCTACCTACCCCGGTGTCATCCTGGGGACGGCTAAGAATAGCGTATTTTTGAATGTGCTTGATGCAAATCAAAACATCCTGTTTGCAACTAGGGCCCAAGTGCTGCCACTGATGGGGTGGGTGTCTGTGTGGCCCAATTTTTGGAAAAAAGGGAGACTCCGCTTGGAGTAACCCTTGCTTGCTGTGTTTTTAAAAGAAGCCAAGATGAACAGAGCTGGGATCAGGAAAGACTTTGCTACCTACCCCGGTGTCATCCTGGGGACGGATAAGAATGGCGTATTTTTGAATGTGCTTGATGCAAATCTAGCTGTGAAGTGTACAACTGGGGCACAACTGCTGCCACTGAATGGGTGGGTGTGTGTGGGGCCCAATTTTTGGAAAAAAGGGGAGACTCCGCTTGGAGTAACCCTTGCTTACATTGTTTTTAAAAGAAGCCAAGATGAACAAGTCATGGGTCAGCAAAGACTTTGCTACCTACCCCAGTGTCATCCTGGGGACGGCTAAGAATAGCGTATTTTTGAATGTGCTTGATGCAAATCAAAACATCCTGTTTGCAACTAGGGCCCAAGTGCTGCCACTGATGGGGTGGGTGTCTGTGTGGCCCAATTTTTGGAAAAAAGGGAGACTCCGCTTGGAGTAACCCTTGCTTGCTGTGTTTTTAAAAGAAGCCAAGATGAACAGAGCTGGGATCAGGAAAGACTTTGCTACCTACCCCGGTGTCATCCTGGGGACGGCTAAGAATAGCGTATTTTTGAATGTGCTTGATGCAAATCAAAACATCCTGTTTGCAACTAGGGCCCAAGTGCTGCCACTGATGGGGTGGGTGTCTGTGTGGCCCAATTTTTGGAAAAAAGGGAGACTCCGCTTGGAGTAACCCTTGCTTGCTGTGTTTTTAAAAGAAGCCAAGATGAACAGAGCTGGGATCAGGAAAGACTTTGCTACCTACCCCGGTGTCATCCTGGGGACGGCTAAGAATAGCGTATTTTTGAATGTGCTTGATGCAAATCAAAACATCCTGTTTGCAACTAGGGCCCAAGTGCTGCCACTGATGGGGTGGGTGTCTGTGTGGCCCAATTTTTGGAAAAAAGGGAGACTCCGCTTGGAGTAACCCTTGCTTGCTGTGTTTTTAAAAGAAGCCAAGATGAACAGAGCTGGGATCAGGAAAGACTTTGCTACCTACCCCGGTGTCATCCTGGGGACGGTTAAGAATAGCGTATTTTTGAATGTGCTTGATGCAAATCTAGCTGTGAAGTGTACAACTGGGGCCCAAGTGCTGCCACTGAAGGGGTGGGTGTGTGTGGGGCCCAATTTTTGGAAAAAAGGGAGACTCCGCTTGGAGTAACCCTTGCTTGCTGTGTTTTTAAAAGAAGCCAAGATGAACAGAGCTGGGATCAGGAAAGACTTTGCTACCTACCCCGGTGTCATCCTGGGGACGGATAAGAATGGCGTATTTTTGAATGTGCTTGATGCAAATCTAGCTGTGAAGTGTACAACTGGGGCACAACTGCTGCCACTGAAGGGGTGGGTGTGTGGGGCCCAATTTTTGGAAAAAAGGGAGACTCCGCTTGGAGTCACCTTGCGGTGTTTTACATGACTTTAGAAGGGCGTGCCATGCCTATATCTGTGTGTCCTCCTCTTTTTCCTTGTCCAGCTGTTTTGTTTTCGCATGAGTACATGTCCTTGTCACTTTCCCATGTGTTTGTGTTGTGTTGTGAGTTGTTTGTCACCTTTTGGACACCTTTGAGGGTGTTTTCTAGGTGTTTTACTGTGTTTGTGATTGCCTGCCATTGTTTCCTATGGGCTCGAGTTCGGTTCGTCGAACGTTCGACGAGCCGAACTCGAGCCAGACCCCCCGTTCGGCGAACCGCCTCGAGCCGAACCGGGACCGGTTCGCTCATCTCTATTCATTATAACTTTTCATGGGAAAACACTGAAGATATGACACTTTGATACAATGTAAAGTAGTCAGTGTACAGCTTGTACAATAGTGTGCCCTCTAAATAACTCAACACACATACATTAATGTATGAATCGCTGGCAACAAAAGTAAGTACACCCCAAGTGAAAATGGCCAAATTGTGCCCAAACTAATTTTTTTGTGTGCCCACATTTTTTCCAGCACTTCCTTAAAGCTCTTGGGCATGGAGTTGACTACAGCTTCACAAGTTACCACTGGAATCTTTTTTCATTTCTCCATGATACCGTCACGGAGCTGGTGGATGTTAGAGACTTTGTGTTCCTCCATCTTCCTTTTAATGATGCTCCACAGATGCTCCTTAGAGTTTAGGTCTGGAGACATGCATGGCCAGTCCAGCATCTTTAACATCAATTTCATTAGCAAGGCAGTTGTCATCTTGGAGGTGTGTTTGGGATAGTTATCATGTTGGAATATGAAGGGAGGGGATGTTGCTCTGCTTTAGTGTGTCACATTATGTCATTTATTTTTCTCTCAATGAACTGTAGCTTCCCACAGGTGGCAGCACTCATGCATCCTCAAACAATGACACTATCACCACCATGCTTGACTGTAGGCGAGACATACTTGTCTTTGTACTTCTCACCTGATTGCCACCACACACTCTGGACATCATCTAAACCAAATAAGTTTTTCTTAGTCTCATCAGACCAAAGAATATGGTTCCAGTAATCCATGTGCTTAGTCTGCTATTTGCTATTTTTCAGCAAAATGTTTGTGAGCTTTATTGTGCATCATCTTCAGAAGAGGCTTCCTTCTGGGACGAAAGCCATGCAGACCAATTTGATGCAGTGTGCGGTGAACGGTGTGAGCACTGATGGGCTGTTCTCCCACCCCATTTAACCTTTGCAGCAATCATACGTGTATTTTGAAAAGACAACCTCTGAATACGACACTAAGAATGAGCGCTTAACTTCTTTTGTCAACCAGGGTGAGTCCTGTTTTGAGTGGAACCTGTCTTATTAAACCATTCTATGGTCTCGACCACTGTTCTGCAGCTCAGTGTCAGGGTGTTGGCAATCTTCTTATAGCCTAGGCCATCTTTATGTAGAGCAACAATTCTTTTTTTTTCAGATCCTCAGAGAATTTTTTGCCATGAGGTGCCATGTTGAACTTCCAGTGCCCATTATGAGAAAATGTGTAATCAATTATACCAAATTTAACACACCTGCTCCCTATTTACACCTTAGACCTTGTACCTCTAATGAGTAACAATTTGGGTATTTTCACTTAGAGGTGTACTTACTTTTGTTGCCAGTGGTTTAGACATCTCTATGAGAAAGCCACTGCAATACTTTTCTTGCTTTGGGTTGCCAGAAAAAAAAACTATTGTTTAAAGCAGGTATTTATGTTAACTGTTTTTTTTATTGTGTGCTGAGTTATTTAGAGGGCACTGTTGTACAAACTTTATACTGACTGATACTTTGTATCAAAGTTTCTGATTTTCAATTTTATGCCATGAGAAGATATAATAAAATATTTACAAAAAGTGAGGGGTGTATTCACTTTTGTATATACTGTATATATACATTTTGTATAGAAAATTGTCATTTGTGGCTGCCTTTTAGCTCAGGGAAATTGACAAAATAGGGGAATGTCCTATAGTCACTTTAATTAATTTCTTATTATACACCTGTCATAAAAGAATAGAAACTACTTACACCTTTCAGAAGACGCCAAGTCTAAGCTGTATTCGGCTTAAGACTCAGTATTTGGATAATACACAAGAGGCATGATGCCATACATATAGATATATGAAAGCTTTTAATGGAAGCAACAATTCTTGACTTATTACCTTGCCATACAATTCAAATTGACTTATCTATTAAAATATGTACAGAGCACAGTCCTAAGAGTCACAATATCTGACTGTAAGATTGAAAGTGTCTATTCCAAACGAAAGTTACATTTTAGCAGCCAGCAGCAGAACCAGATGGAAATAATCACTCTAAATTTCTACTTACAGTGTTGGAACTATGACAAGTTGCTTGCAAAAGTTATTTCTGTACGGGAGAAGAAAAGCCAAGGTAGACTCACAAGTTCCTAATAGGACTGCCCAGTAGTTGTTACTATACCATGAAACTTTTTATGAAATAAAGAGGCAGAAAATTGCATACAGTTTAATGTATGGTAGTGACCACACATATATTATATTTATCAATTAAATAACAAGGACTTACATAATTATTAGTGATGAGCGAGCATGCTTGTAACTACTCGGTACTCGCACGAGTATCGCTGTACTCGGGCTGCTCGGCGGGGACCGAGTAATCTCGCGATACTCGTGCTGTACTCGTGGTCTTCATTTCTGCATGTTGGCGCTCTTTTGAGAGCCAGCCCTCATGCAGGGATTGGCTGGCAGACCACTGCAATGCCACAGCCCTGTTAGTTGTGGAATTGCAGTGATTGGCCGGCCTGCACAGCGTGACCGAGCCTTTATATCGGCCGGCGCGCTGTGCTCTGCTCACAGCTATCCAGACAGTCAGTGCAGGGAGAGTGTCGCTAATTCAGGGAAAGCTTTGCGGCCCTTTATAGTTAGTTCCGGAGCAGGGCTGCAAACAGTGTGACCAGAAGTCCTTCTCAGGACTATTCTAGTTGTATACAGGCAGGCAGGGTATAGCCAGGTCGGAGTACAGTAGCAGAGTCCTTCTCAGGACTATTGTTGCTATATACAGGCAGGGTATAGCCAGGTCGGAATACAGGCTAGTGACCAGAAGAGTCCTTGTCAGGACTATTGTAGCAGTATACAGGCAGGGCAGGCAGGGTATATAGCCATTCCTAGTGGTGACCGTATACCAGCCTTCATCATATCTGGGGCTGGTGTACACAGTGTAAAACAGTCCAGATAGTGTCAGACTTCTCAGTAATTGTCGCTCCTAAAAACCAGTTAGGTTCTTATTGCGTCCATGCTTGCATTTAAAAACAGCACGTGTGTGCCTGTCGGTGGCAGCGTACAGGTGCGCGTTTTGCACAAACTATTATATAACGCACAAGTCTAGTGTATAATACACGTCAGTCAGCAGTGTCTGATAGTGTCAGACTTCTCAGTAATTGTCGCTCCTAAAAATCAGTTAGGTTCTTATTGCGTCCGTGCTTGCATTTAAAAACAGCACGTGTGTGTCTGTCGGTGGCAGCGTACAGGTGCGCGTTTTGCACAAACTATTATATAACGCACAAGTCTAGTGTATAATACACGTCAGTCAGCAGTGTCTGATAGTGTCAGACTTCTCAGTAATTGTCGCTCCTAAAAACCAGTTAGGTTCTTATTGCGTCCGTGCTTGCATTTAAAAACAGCACGTGTGTGTCTGTCGGTGGCAGCGTACAGGTACGCGTTTTGCACAAACTATTATATAACGCACAAGTCTAGTGTATAATACACGTCAGTCAGCAGTGTCTGATAGTGTCAGACTTCTCAGTAATTGTCGCTCCTAAAAACCAGTTAGGTTCTTATTGCGTCCGTGCTTGCATTTAAAAACAGCACGTGTGTGTCTGTCGGTGGCAGCGTACAGGTGCGCGTTTTGCACAAACAATTATATAACGCACAAGTCTAGTGTATAATACACGTCAGTCAGCAGTGTCTGATAGTGTCAGACTTCTCAGTAATTGTCGCTCCTAAAAACCAGTTAGGTTCTTATTGCGTCCGTGCTTGCATTTAAAAACAGCATGTGTGTGGCAGTCGGTGGCAGCGTCAGGCTCCATATTGTCCCTGGATAGAGACGTGCATGATGGCCTGTAAACATGAAGTGCCCATTGTAAGGAAGTGGGTCTATTGTAGTATAGCCCTTAGGCAGGGCAGCCAAAAATTGGGAGGCTCCACATTGTCCCTGGATAGAGATGTGCATGAGGGCCTCAAAACATTGTTCCCATTGCAAAGGAGCGGGTCTCCTGTCGTTGTAATGCCCATTCAGAAAGAATGGGCGAAAAAATTTACCACTGGGGGTATACCTGAAACAACGGCTTAACTATTGTAACGGTCACCATGATGGCGCATGAGGAGAAGGAGGAGCAGTCCAGCGATTAGCCAAAGTCCAGAAGTGTGTTACCATGGGTGAGTGGAGGTACATGGCAAATTCCCGTTACAAACTTTAAATTCCGCTGTAATTTGCTGTTGGTGTGTGTGGTGAAGTCTGGCCAAATCTAACCCTTGTTCATCTTGATCAGAGTCAGCCTGTCAGCATTTACAGTTGACAGGCGGGTGCGTTTATCTGTAATGATTCCACCTGCGGCACTAAAAACACGCTCTGACAAAACGCTAGCGGCAGGGCAGGCCAGGACTTCCAAGGCGTAGAGAGCCAATTCATGCCACGTGTCCAGCTTGGATACACATTAATTGTAAGGCACAGAGGAATGTCGGAGTACAGTTGTTTGATCTGCAAGGTACTCCTTGAGCATCTGGCCAAACTTAGGATTTCTTGTGTCACTACCCCTCACCTCAGGGGCTGTGGTATGTGAGGGGCTGAGAAAACTGTCCCACATCTTAAAGACTGTTCCCCTACCTCTGGCGGATTGGACTTGTGCCCCTCTCGGCTGTACGCCTTGGTTGTCCAGTGATTCCTGACCTATGCCGCTAGCGTTTTGTGAGGGGAATGCTTTGCCTACTTCCGTGACTATGGCCTTCTGGAACTGCTGCATTTTGCCTGACCTCTCCGCCTCGGGAATAAGAGACATAAAGTTCTCCTTTTAGCGTGGGTCTAACAGTGTTACCAACCAGTAATGATTGTCGGCCAAGATGTTCTTAACGCGAGGGTCACGAGACAGGCAGCTTACCATAAAGTCAGCCATGTGTGCCAGACTCTTAACAGCCATCACTTCAGTATCCTGACCAACACGATGACTGAACATGCTGTCCTCCTCCTCCTCCTCATCATCTACCCTGTCCTCTGGCCAGCCACGCTGAACCGAGGATATGACTGCATGTCATATCCTCAATTTGGCCAGAGAGTTGCTCCATGTCTTCATCCTCCTCCTCGTCATAGTCCTCCACTGCACGTTGTGATGAGACGAGGCTGGGCTGTGTGTTATCATCACCCACACCCACTACTGTTTCTTGCTCAAACTCATCGCGCTCCGCCTGCAATGCATCATGGTTGTTTTTTGAGCAGAGACCATTTTAGAAGGCAGAGAAGCGGTATGGTGACGCTAATAATGTCGTCATCGCCGCTCACCATCTTGGTGGAGTCCTCAAAGTTTTGGCGGATGGTGCATAGGTCGGACATCCATCTCCATTCCTCAGGTGTTATGTGTGGAGTTTGACCCATTTCCCGACGGCTTAGGTGATGCAGGTACTCAACAACTGCCCTCTTCTGCTCACATATCCTGACCAACTTGTGCAGAGTTGAATTCCAACGCGTGGGGACATCACACACCAGTCTGTGTGCCGGAAGATGCAAACGGCGTCTTAAGCCGGCAAGGCCGGCTGAAGCAGTAGGTGACTTTCGAAAATGTGCAGACAGGCGGCGAACTTTTACCAGCAGATCAGACAGCTCTGAGTATGACTTTAGAAACCGCTGAACCACGAGGTTGAGCACATGGGCCACGTATGGAACATGTGTCAGCTGGCCTCGCCTCAAAGCCGCCACCAGGTTCCGGCCATTGTCACACACGACCTTTCCTGGCTTTAGGTTCAGAGTTGTGAGCCAGTGATCTGCCTGCTGTTTCAGAGCTGTCCACACCTCTTCTGCATTGTGGGGTTTGTCACCTATGCAGATTAGCTTCAGCACTGCCTGTTGCCGCTTTGCCGAGGCAGTGCTGCAGTGCTTCTGTGTCGCCCTGGACAAGCCAGGGGCCACAGAGCACAACACTTAAACACCCCACACTCCCTGCAGGCATATCATAGTCAAAACACAAAATCCTTGTTGCCTTCCCCAGGGGCTGTTGTCCACACCAGGGTGTGGAGCCAGGCGGTTGGTCTCCACCCACCGAGGAGGAGTGAAAACACAGGCAGTGAGAGTTAAGCTAAGGAAGTGAAGGAGGAAAGTAGTAGAGAGGAGAAAAGTGACAGCAAAGAGCCTGAAGTTGGTCCGGGTGTGTGGCCCGGACAGGACAGCAAGGTTGGCAGGATGTGGTGACCGTCTGCAGTGGAGGGCGATTGGAGTCTGCCGTAAGGACCGTGGACGGGTGGTGACCCGGCCGTACCGGACCGGTATACAAAGAGAAGCCAGCACCATTGGCAGAGGACTTTCGGATCCCGGCAAGGCTTGGTGTCGCCGTGAATTTGCCAAATCCGTTAGTGAAGGGAACCTCAGGGTTTCCAAACAGCCAAGTCCAGATAGAAGGCAACCGTACAACCGTGAAGGGGAGACACCGCCACCGCTAAGGGCAACCGTCTCCCAGGGCCAGCGCCTGTGGGCAAAAGGGGCTCCTCCGGCCCATATCCAGGTCGGGGAGCGGGTTACCGTTGGGAAACCATCACTACCAACACTTAACTTAGGTGCAGGGAGAGACAGTCATCACTAACCTGCAGGGAGGAACAACCGCAGCCATCCGAGTGACCCATCCATCCAGCCACTTGTTTTACCGTGAACTGTGTCATCATCATTGGGCTGAGTGAGTACCTCCGTGCCGTGCGGCACAGCGCTGCCCCTGCGACCCTGCACCTCATCAGGCCCCACAACCCGCCTGTCATCCATCTCTACCCCATCACCAGGCCCCGGGACAACCAACCCCCCTACCCACGGAGGGGAGAAATAACAACAAAGCTGCTCCCTGTCACAGGCTCCCGGGATCCCCGTCCAGAGCAGCGGTGGTGTCCACACAATCACCACAACTGTGGGTGGCGTCACGGACAATATCCCCAAAACCCAAACCACCCCTTTTCACTCACGGGCGAGTAGCGCCGCTCGAGTCCCCGGGATCCAGCCATCGCTTGAGCCAACGAGCAGCAGCAGCCGTAGAGCAGCGTCAGCCGGACCCGAGCAATGGGAGAGCGCACCGTCCCCTCCTCCGCCCGCGACACTTCCAGCTTGGGACTGGTGTGGAGGGTAAAGTGGATCAGGATGCGCAGGAGGAGGAGGAGGCTGAGGAGCATGACATTCCGGAGCTGTAGAGTGTGTGTGAAACCCTGACTGAGGTAGGGCCTGCAAAACTTGGTGTGTGAAGGACGTGTTCCGTCCCTCGCTCAGACTGGGTCCCAGCTTGCACAATATTAACCCAGTGTGACGTCAACGAGATGTAGCGGCCTTGCCCAGATGCACTTGTCCACGTGTCTGTGGTTAGGTGGACTTTGGCTGAAACAGCGTTGTTCAGGGCACGTGTGATGTTTTGTGACACGTGGTTATGCAATGCGGGGACGGCACACCGGGAGAAATAGTGGCGGCTGTGGACCGAGTAACGTGGGACAGCTGCCACCATCATGTCGCGGAATGCTTCTGTCTCAACCAGCCTAAAAGGCAACATTTCCAGCGCAAGCAGTCGCGAAATGTTAGCATTTAGAACTGTGGCATGTGGGGTGTTGGCAGTGTATTTGCGCCTGCGTTCAAAGGTTTGCTGAATGGATAACTGAACGCTGCTCTGGGACAAGGACGTGCTTGATGATGGTGTTCTTTCTGCGTAGGCAACTGCAGGTGCAGGAGTGGAGGAGGCTTGTTCGCAGGCAGCATGGACAGGGGATTGGCTCGCATGCACAACCAGCGAAGACGTAGCAGTGACATCAGCAAGCACTGCTCCTCGACTCTGTTGTACTTCCCACAAAGTCGGGTGCTTGGCTGACATGTGCCTGATCATGCTGGTGGTGGTCAGGCTGCTAGTTTTGGTACCCCTGCTGATGCTGGCATGGCAGGTGTTGCAAATGGCCTTTTTAGAATCATCTGGAGCCAACTTAAAAAACTGCCAGTGTCAGAGTTCCGGGTTTTCCAGTTTTCTTTTGAAAGAGCTTGCCCTTTGTTAACATGGAGTTTTCTGTTCTGTTGCCCTACTTCCTGTCCATCTGTTTAAAAGCCGCCCCTAAAGCTTAGTCCAGTGCCTGAGTATACTGCTTCCTGTGTGCTCCTGCCCTGCTGCTTTTGGTTCCTGATTGTTATTCGGATCCTCTTGGAAAACAACCGACACCGACTCTGGACTTCATCTGGTATCATCTAGCTGTGCCCGGACTCCGTTTGCCGTCTTTGGTCGGCACTTCTGCCCGGTTCCTTCCGTTTAATACCACTCTGGACTCACATCACGTACGGACATTTTTGGACTTACCTATTGCCCTTTTGTGTCCCGGCTGCTGCGCATTTAGGGCTTCTGGGGTGATTGCCAGACAGTCCCTGTATAGGGGTTCGCTCTTGGTGGTCTCCCTGGGGGAGTCCGGTGCGCGGTCCCGGGAATTCCCTTTCGCTCCGTCCCTGGAAGGTATTTCCTGTATTTATGTTCTACTGTGTTTTTGTTCCGTTTATGTACATATTTGCTGGTTGCATATTATAAACGTCTTGCACCAAGAACTCGTCTCTGGTTGTCATTGCCCTAACGCAATCGAAATCCTCAATACATACAATAGTATTACAGCCAGACTCGGGAAGACCTAACATTTGTACAGGCACCTTGTGTCGTGTTGTTCCGGGGAACAGTTGCCTGACGTCTGCCTGGGGCCACCACTCTGCTTCTTACTGCCTGTTGGGATGCTACGCCTCCCTCCCCCTGTGCACTGCTGTCCTCGCTCTGCATATCCTCCTGCCAGGTTGGGTCAGTTACTGGATCATCCACCACGTCGTCTTCCTCTTCCGCACCCTGCTCCTCCTCCTGACTTCCTGACAATTGTGTCTCATCATCGTCCACCCCTTGTTGAGACACGTTGCCAACTTCGTGAGAACGTGGCTGCTCAAATATTTGGGCATCTGTACATACAATCTCGTCATGGCCCACTTCAACAGGAGCTGGCGAGAGGCCAGAATTTGTGAATGGAAACGTGAACGAACAGCTCTTCCGAGCGTCCAAGTGTGGGATCAGTAATGTCCGTGGACGTGTACTCGGCCTGGTGGCAGGAAGGAGGATCAGGTTCTGAAATGTGCGGTGCAGTATCACGGCTACTGACACTTGACCGTGTGGAAGACAGAGTGTTTGTGGTGGTGCCAATCTGACTGGAAGCATTATCCGCTATCCAACTAACAACCTGTTGACACTGGTCTTGGTTCAAGAGCGGTGTACTGCTGCGGTCCCCAAGAATTTGGGACAGGACGTGCGAGCGACTAGATGTGGCCCTTTGTTGTGGCGAAATTAGAGCTTGCACACAACCTCGGTCTCTGCCTGCACCACCATCACGTCCACTTCCTTGTTCGTTGACAACGCCCTTGCGCATTTTGCAATGCTGTGCTGATGTGTATTCACTAGACTTGTGCGTTATATCCAAGTTTTTGCAAAACTCACACAAATGCAGCGGAAAGCTGCCACCAACAGGCACACACGTGCGGTTTTTAAATGCAAGCACGGAGGCACTAAGAACCTAACAGGTCTCTATCCAGGGACAACGTGGAGCCTCCCAATTTTTGGCTGCCCTGCCTAAGGGCTATACTACAATAGACCCACTTCCTTCCAATGGGCACTTCAGGTTTACAGGCCCTCATGCACGTCTCTATCCAGGGACAACGTGGAGCCTCCCAATTTTTGGCTGCCCTGCCTAAGGGCTATACTACAATAGACCCACTTCCTTCCAATGGGCACTTCAGGTTTACAGGCCCTCATGCACGTCTCTATCCAGGGACAACGTGGAGCCTCCCAATTTTTGGCTGCCCTGCCTAAGGGCTATACTACAATAGACCCACTTCCTTACAATGGGCACTTCAGGTTTACAGGCCCTCATGCACGTCTCTATCCAGGGACAACGTGGAGCCTCCCAATTTTTGGCTGCCCTGCCTAAGGGCTATACTACAATAGACCCACTTCCTTACAATGGGCACTTCAGGTTTACAGGCCATCATGCACGTCTCTATCCAGGGACAATGTGGAGCCTCCCAATTTTTGGCTGCCCTGCCTAAGGGCTATACTACAATAGACCCACTTCCTTACAATGGGCACTTCAGGTTTACAGGCCATCATGCACGTCTCTATCCAGGGACAATGTGGAGCCTCCCAATTTTTGGCTGCCCTGCCTAAGGGCTATACTACAATAGACCCACTTCCTTACAATGGGCACTTCAGGTTTACAGGCCATCATGCACGTCTCTATCCAGGGACAATGTGGAGCCTCCCAATTTTTGGCTGCCCTGCCTAAGGGCTATACTACAATAGACCCACTTCCTTACAATGGGCACTTCAGGTTTACAGGCCATCATGCACGTCTCTATCCAGGGACAACGTGGAGCCTCCCAATTTTTGGCTGCCCTGCCTAAGGGCTATACTACAATAGACCCACTTCCTTCCAATGGGCACTTCAGGTTTACAGGCCCTCATGCACGTCTCTATCCAGGGACAACGTGGAGCCTCCCAATTTTTGGCTGCCCTGCCTAAGGGCTATACTACAATAGACCCACTTCCTTCCAATGGGCACTTCAGGTTTACAGGCCCTCATGCACGTCTCTATCCAGGGACAACGTGGAGCCTCCCAATTTTTGGCTGCCCTGCCTAAGGGCTATACTACAAAAGACCCACTTCCTTACAATGGGCACTTCAGGTTTACAGGCCATCATGCACGTCTCTATCCAGGGAAAACGTGGAGCCTCCCAATTTTTGGCTGCCCTGCCTATGGGCTATACTACAATAGACCCACTTCCTTACAATGGGCACTTCAGGTTTACAGGCCATCATGCACGTCTCTATCCAGGGACAATGTGGAGCCTCCCAATTTTTGGCTGCCCTGCCTAAGGGCTATACTACAATAGACCCACTTCCTTACAATGGGCACTTCAGGTTTACAGGCCATCATGCACGTCTCTATCCAGGGACAATGTGGAGCCTCCCAATTTTTGGCTGCCCTGCCTAAGGGCTATACTACAATAGACCCACTTCCTTCCAATGGGCACTTCAGGTTTACAGGCCCTCATGCACGTCTCTATCCAGGGACAACGTGGAGCCTCCCAATTTTTGGCTGCCCTGCCTAAGGGCTATACTACAATAGACCCACTTCCTTACAATGGGCACTTCAGGTTTACAGGCCATCATGCACGTCTGTATGCAGGGGCATTGGTGAACCTCACAATTTTGTACTGCCCTGGAAAAGGAAAATACTACAAAGACTCACTTCCTCAAAATGGGCACATTAGACTCAAGAGGCCTTCATGTACGTCTCTTCTCAGGGACATCGGAGTGCCACACAATGTTTTCACGTAAAATCTTTCATGTATTAATCTCAAAAAGTAACATACACCAGCTCTATCTCACTATTGGGTATGTGCCCTTAACATTTCCGCCATGAAAAATCATTTTGGGGTCATTTTGGAAGGTTTTCTGGTGAGTCCGTAAAAATGGCGTAAAACGCGGACAAAATTGTTCACAGCTGTGACTTTTCAGTGATAAATGCTTCAAGGGGTCTTCCCCATGCTGTTGCCATGTCATTTGAGTACTCTTCTGAGACTTTTGTGACATTTTTAGGGTTTCTCCATGCTGCCGGGGGGTCATTTCACAAAAATACTCGGGTCTCCCATAGGATAACATTGGGCTCGTTGCTCGGGCCGAGTACACGAGTATCTTGGGAGGCTCGGCCCGAGCTTCGAGCACCCGAGCTTTTTAGTACTCGCTCATCACTAATAATTATACTCGCTATTGTACCTAATGACAAAAGAGATTACCTGAATGCCCTAACCACCGCTCCTCGGGTAGGAGTGTCAATTGCTTTTACTTGGTGCCTCTTCCTTGAATTTCTCCTCTTGCAAGGTCCCCCTAACTGGAAAAATATTCCACTATACTGCGCACCTACTCCAGTCACCAACATTAAAATACTTTTTTCTATGGTGTCATGTACTGTAAATGTACCAAAAATGTACATCCAAATCTAATTGAGATGGATATCACTTATATATTTTCTCCCTCCAACTGACAATGACATATGACTACTCTGCCTCTGGTTCTAATGTGCCTAAAATGACGTGTGTTAAGCATATGCCTGGTCTTTTCTATATGTGCAAGATTTCTGGCATCTCTCCAGACAAATCTGGGCACAATTTCTGATGACACTATAACCAAGCTAGGAAACAATGCTGCAAAATGATCCATATCTGTCCAAATGACTGATATTGCTCAAATATACAGAAAGGGGGTCATAATCACCCACTTGTTAAGCCTATTGTGATGGAACAGGGGCTCCTAAGCTGGCCCTCAGATTGGAGAACCTGTGCTGTCCCTTATCTCAGAGGTAAGCTTGAAGGTAGCCAGGTCCAAGTCCCCAGCATGACCCTGCCTCCTGTCAGAGCCCTGATCTTACTCCTCCCACACTGGGAGCAGGTCAGTAACCTAGTAACAAAAACCCATAGAAAATACATGGACAAGGGAGAACAAAACCTCGTACACACTGTACTCAAACAAAAAGGGAGACAATATTTGTACAGGGGAATAAAGAGATGGATAGGGAATAAATTCACAAAAGGAGAACGTTCGTCCCATGAAGAATAGCAACTGTAGTTCACCATGAACAGAATAACCAATGAGACCGAGATTGCTCTAGGTATGCTGAAGTAATCTTTGGTGATCTCCTACTACACTCCCCAGCCTTAAATAGGAAGAGAGCAGCTGGATGGTGATTAGCAATTCAGCTCTCAGATGAGTTGCACACTGCTCCAAAAAGAATTAACTCCTGCTTGGCTGGGAGCAGTGAAACAACTCAGCCAATGTTCAGCAAAGCTGAGCACTTAAGAGAGACAAGGTTGCCTGTTGGACTCTAGTAGTAATCCGCATGTGCGGATCCAAACTGTGCATGACAGTATCCCTTCTTCTACGAGGAGCCTCCAGACCCTGAGAAACCACTGATCATGGCTTCTCCAGATGTCTTAGATGAAAAGACCTGACAAAGCAATCTGCATGGATGTCAGAAGAAGGCACCCAAGTCCTCTCCTCAGGACCATAACCCCACCAGTGCACAAGATACTGCAAGGACCGCCACACCCATCGGGAATCCAAAATTTTAGGCACCTTAAACTCCAGCACCCCATCAACCACCACAAGAGGAGGAGCCAGTGAAAAAGTTCCTGGTCCCACAAACCTCTTCAGCAGACATTTGTGGAAAACATTGTGTATCTTGTACACCACCAGCAGGGACAACCAAGAGGCCAGTTGTTTAACAATGGCAGAGGTCTGAAATGGACCAATAAAACGAGGACCCAACTAGAAAGAAGGCATCTTAACTTTGATATTTTTTGTTGACTACCACACCAAATCACCCACAAACAGGTCCGGACACAGCACACAACCACAGTCAGTACGCGCTTATATTTGGAGCTCATGTCATGCAAGTCTTTTTGAACATTAACCCATGTAGATACCAAGGCAGAGCCAGCTTGATTTTAATCTGGTACCCAGAAGAGTGACCTTTACCTAAAGTAGAAAACTGTAGATGTTGGCCATACACACAGAAAAAGGGTGACACCCCCGAGGACTCCTGACAGTGGTTGTTGATAGAAAATTCTGCCAGAGGAAGGAATGTCGACCACTCCTTCTGATGATCAGAAACAAAACAGTGCAAGTACTGTTCAAGGTTCTGATTAATACGTTTCTTCTGACCATTGAACTGTGGATGGAAAGCAGAGGAGTGGGATAACTTGATCCACAATCGGGAGCAAAAAGATTTCCAAAAGTTTGCAATGAACTGCGTACCCCTATTGGACACAATCTCAAATGAAACCCCATGGAGTCAGATCACCTCCTGAATAAAAACTTGAGCCAGCGTCTTGGCATTAGGTAGGGAAGGTAGAGCCACAAAGTCAGTCATCTTAGAAAAAAGCCACCAAAACCAAAATAACCATGTTACCAGTAGAGTGGGGAAGATCCTTGATGAAGTTCATGGACACGTTCATCCATGGGTTTGCTAGGTAACTCCAATGGTAACAAAAACCCAAATGGATTTGAGTGTGACGGTTTGGACCGCGCACAGACAGTACATCAGGCACCTAAGAGATGACATCGCTATGAATTCTGGGCCACCAAAAGCGACATAATATGAGATCTAATGTAGCTTTAACCTCAGGATGCCCCTCAAGGATTGAATCATGGTGTTCCTCCAAAACCTTAAGCAGCAGACTTAGGAGAACAAATGCTTTCTTGAGGGGAACACCCAGTGGAGCCTCCTCCTGGGTCTCAGCAATCTCAGATTTTATCTCCGTACTGAGTGCTGACACCATAATCCCTTCTGTAAAATGGGCACTGGATCCTCTGGAGGCTCCCCCTTCCCAGGAAAACACCAGGAAAGCGCATCTGCTTAGGTGTTTTTAGAACTCAGATGATAAGTGTCAACAAAATTAAATCTATTAAAGAACAGGGAGCACCGAGCTTGTCTTAGTGCATTTGGCAGTCTTGAGGAACAGGAGTTTCTTGTGATCCGTGAATACTATCACCAGGTGTGTGGCGCCCTCCAGGAAGTGTCTCCACTCCTCAAATGTCAACTTTATAGCAAGGAGCTGCCTGTTACCAATATCATAATTATGCTCAGCAGGCGACAACCTCCTGAACAAGAACGCACATGGGCAAAGAATACCCAAGGATAGATGTCCATATATATATATAGCCAGGAATTTTGGGCACTGCACTTTTTCACTGTCCAACTTTTTGATACAGTGTCTATTACTGCTATATTTGTGGGGGTAGCATGATTAAATAAAATGCTTCCTTTTTTATATATAAATTGCTTCTTTTTTTCTGCAATGGAAGCATGCAAAGACAGGTGGTGCTCTTCCCAGCACAAGCAAATGATAAATGCCAAAAAATGAAAAGGATTGGAGGCACTCACCATCATAGCAAAAGGTACTTAATTCAGACTTCATGCATCAGGGGAGGGAGTGAGTGCAGAGCACATCTGGACTACGGTTGATTTTTTGCACCAGCTGGGGTGCTTCAATGGGTCCATCTGGACCTGTTGAAGAGCAACAGCTGGTGTGAAACTGCAGCCGTAGTCCGAATGTGCCCTGCACTCACTCCCTCCCCTGATGCATGAAGTCTGAATAAAGCACCTTTTGCTATGACGGTGAGTGCCTCTAATCCTTTTCATTTTTTGGATACCCAAGGATAGACCCTGCAACAACCCAGCCCCCACACCCACTTCAGATGCGTCGACCTCAACAGTAAATGGGAGAGATACATCAGGTTGAATGAGCACCGGTGCAGATACAAAACACTTCTTCAGACACTGAAATACACATACAGCACATTCCGATCAATCATAAAAGTCTGTCCCTTTCTTAGTAATATCAGTCAGTGGTCTGGCAATAGCGGAGAATTTATTAATACATTTTCTGTAATAGTTAACAAAATGCAAGAACCGCTAAAGTTCTCAAGATGGTCCCAGCTGTTGGAGGAGCAGGCCCCACCACGACTGGTAGAGAATCATACAACCTTTGGCGGAACCGGTAATCTATCTTGACCACTAATGACACTGCAGATTCCAGAGAGGGAGGGGTCTCATACATGACTAATGCCTCCTTGATCCTCTCGGAGACACCCTGGAGAAAGTGACTCCTGAAGGCAGAGTTATTCCACTGGGTGTCCAGTGACCAACACCAGAATTCGGCGCAGTAATTTTCCGCTTGTTGACCTCCACACTTTATAAGGGTTGGATGCGCGGGTCAGTCTTTTTGATACATTTGTACTGCATCTCTTTGTGAATGAACACTCTGCATCTCTTTCTCATTGAGCATTCCTCTGTGTTCACACCCCTTTAAAGCAGGAGTCTAGCTGCCCAGACATGGAGGTTTTTAACCCAGATAGTGGCATTTCAAGTTAGGGATTTTAGTCTAGCTGCCCAGACATGGAGGTTGTTTAACCCAGATAGTGACATTTCAAGTTAGGTTCCTGTTATACAGAGATATACCTTACTGTGGTGACTGGACTCACATGCATTGGCTAATATATAAGCGAAATATCCCTTTTTTTTTTTTTTTTCAAATATTCCTATAGCAGTAATGCAATACCAGAGTTCCCTTATTCATTATTAGCATTTTAGTGTGCAGCTGTATGTGTTCTGTAGTTATAATGTGTTTCCAGCTAGCACCTGTTCACACTTGTTGGATGTGCGGGTCAGTCTTTTTGATATATTTGTAGTGCATTTCTTTCTGATTAAGCACACCACCCTGTAACCAGGCTGTGTTCATTCCCCTTTATAGCAGGAATCTAGCTGCCCAGATATGTAAGTTTTTAACCCATATAGTGGCATTTCAAGTTAGGTTTTTAGTCTAGCTGCGCAAAAAAGGAACTATGTGTTACCCCCATCCCGGGGGAAGGATTAACCCCAGTTCTCTTCCCTTTGAGGCGGCCGAGGGAGAGTGGTCATTTCCACTAGGTGTCCAGTACTGGAGGAGAGGGTGTTTTAGAAAGGGGGGTACTGTCCTGATTATCCCTTGTTGTGGAGTGATTTGTGACAGTTGTGCTATTTGAGCTTTATCCCTACTCTGGAGGCTTATAATAAGTGTATTTTGCTTTCTGTTGGCGCAGCAATGGTTAATTTCAGTTTTTCCTTGCTGCAAGTTGCTTAGCTAGAGATCAGCTGCAGCCATTTTGTGGCCATTCCCCTCCTCCTTAAAATGCCCATCAGCCATCTCTTCCTTGCAGTTGATATTTAACCAAGTCCTGCCATGGAGAGAGGGAGTCATTTGCAGCTGCTGGTGCAAGTCTTGCTGTATGCTTGCTGTTGTTGTGAGCTACTCTTTGTCTTGTAGTTTCTTCCCTTTTTTGTTTTTTCCCCCTTTACCATTGGTTGTCTTATACCTCTGTGTTTGGGTGCAATGCGGCTGAGTTTTGGTATTCCCCCGTTTGTTTATTTTCTGTGGGGCTACCACGCTGATTCCGGTACACCCCTGGGGGGTGGGAAGAGGTTGGTACTAGATCAGGGCTGGTTAGGAGCATGGCCCGGGTGGCAGTCCAGACGTCCTCTCCATCAGAGGTAATTCTGGGTTTAGGGATAGCTAGGGCCCCCTAGCCTGAGGGTCAGTCCAGAACGCCATATCCCTGTCACCTCCATTTCCATTCCATGACAGTACTAACTCAAGTGGAGAAATCCTGACATTGGAAAAGGGAGACTTCTGAAAAGGGCCAGACATTTCTACTTTGTCAAGCTTCTCATATGCTACCTTACAGTTATCCGCAATAGAAATAAATTGCCCAAAAACAAGGATGCAAAACAAATAACATTGAGAATGTGAAAATCTTTGGAACACAGTTCTGGCCATGGCAACATCATTTGAAAGCTCAATAGCATCCTTGGGTTAGGAACATTTTTTGACTTTTGGAAGCATCATTAGGCTTGATGAGCACAAATGCAGACTAAGTATTCTCATTTAAAATAACACAATGCAAAAAACCTGCAATGGCCTTTGTTAAATAACCATTAATCTCCTGTTTTCTTGTTTTTTTGTTGCCCCTGGATTGCTTGAGCTAGCCAAAGGCTGAAAGGGTGGCTTCTAATGAGCTATCATTGATTGGATCCATACATCCAACAACATTGAAACTTAATGGAAATTGTGTTGCATGGCAAGCCACCTCTTATACTCCTTATCTTAATGTCACCATGTATAGAGAAAGTACGAAATAATTGAACACCTTAAAAGATTTTTCAGGATGTTTTTGACTCATCACACATGCTAAAGTTGGAAAGGTTTGTTCTAGAGATGAGCAAAAATACTCAAATGAAATTGAATTCTACTTGAATTTTACAACATCGGGTTTTGTTAAAAAGCAATTTTTTTGTACAGTATTTGACTTCCGCACAGATTAAGCAAAATAGCATCAGCTGACTGCCATTTTTCTGAACCATAAAAGATCATCAAATGTTTAAAAAATAAAATTCTTTATGCTCACCTTACCATTCACCTTTCTATCCCCTCAGCGCTTCACTATCACCAGTCTGATTTTTGCCAAAACCTCTGATCCCCTCTGTGAGCGCTAAAATCAGAAGGGCCTTTCACGCTAAGCCAAGACGTCCGCCTCTGATGAGGCTACGACTGTTCTGCGCATGTTTGATTGGGAAAGTAACAACTTAACGTCATGATATCATGACACTGTGAACTTTTTTGTGCTTGTGCAGAACCCTGAAAGTCAAGGCTCAGTGTTAGAAGCTTGGGGATTTTAGCATTCACAGCAGGGATCAAAAAATGCGGACAGGTGACAGAAGAGAGACCAGAGAGGTGAGTGGTAAAGAGAGTATAAATATTTTTTTTAGATATTATATTTATTATGCTTTCGGGGTCTAGAAAGACCCGAGAGCATGTCACAGTATATTATATTCTCAGAGTTGAATTTTACAGGATAACCGTGCAAACAGGCAAATTTTAATTTTGCCTAATCTGCTCACCTCTAGCTTGTAATCAATTACTAAATGTCTTTGCAACTTTTAATTTTTCACTACTTTCTGACCTTTTTAACCATAAAGTGTTCCAGAGAAATTTCAACCATACATTTACATAGAGAAGACCTATGCTTAAGGACAATATAGATCACACAGTATGCATTATCAAATATTATATTCCTACAAAAATAATGTGTTAAACATCCAATAAATAGAATGCAATAAATGTATTAAATAGTATTAACAAATTACATTACACTGTCATATAAAAAAGAAATCAAAAGAATCAGGGGAATACAGAATATAAAAGCAGAAATAGGTAGGTAAGTGTATCAACTGTAAATACTAGGATCTATGTCAGTAATATGTTCAATAGGTACATACAATGGGCTGATACACAGCTACTAAGGATGCATATAAAAACTATACACCTATGCATAAAAATATAACAAATATTAAGAGATTAATAAAATAAGAATGACCAAGCCCAATATGTCAACATACTCATTTTTAATTTTTCTTTCACATAATATGCCAAATGTATGCCTAAAAGTACCAAACTACAGAAATATAAATCTTTAAAAATAATTTCTGAAATATGTAAAGCCATTATAGGGTAAGGGAAACCACTCCTACACGCACACGGGAACCTCAAGACCCACCTCTTCCAACAAGCCTACAATCTACAATAGCCCTCAGTCCAGTAGACCACTGCGCAACCAGCTCTGTCCTCACCTATTGTACCATCACCCATTCCCTGTAGACTGTGAGCCCTCGCGGGCAGGGTCCTCTCTCCTCCTGTGCCAGTCTGTTTTCTACAGTTAATGATTGTTGTACGTATACCCTCTTTCACTTGTAAAGCGCCATGGAATAAATGGCGCTATAATAATAAATAATAATAATAATAATAAATACAACCACTGAAACTGCAGCAGAACTCATATCCAGACGTTCTATTATTTAAAATAAAAACCCAACAGAATTTCACCATCTTGATTAAATGTATTTGGTGATAAAGTAGTCCAAGTTTTAAAGAAGATAACTTACCATCTCATAGCTTCAGATCCCTTGATCCAATGACCAGGAGGGAAGGGGGATAATCTGTGTGGTTGTCTCAAGAGTGGTCTCAGCAATAGGCATATATTTTTTGATTAAAAATTCCCTACCATTCCCTCACTACTATAATTGCTTTATTTTATTTTTAACTACATCCTCTGATGACGCTTCATTTGAGAATCTCAGTGCATTCTTGCATACACTGAAGCAGCAACCGCTGCAGCCCACTCACTCCTAGAAACAAAGCGTCATCATTGACATCCATTTCAGGGCCTGTGCTAGTCCCTTCTCTACATTGGTTCTCAATTATGACAGATGCCCAGTATATTCTGTCAGTAGATTCACTAGCTCTCCAGTACTTTCACCCAGGCTTTCTTCAATCAAATTTCAATTGTAAAAGTTTACATTCTATTTAGATTGTCCATGGATTCTGCCACTGTGGAATATGCACAATGACAGCATACTCCCTCCCTATTATAATAATATATCTTTATTTCTATAGTGCCAACATATTCCACAGCGCTTTACAATTCACATGGTTCATATACAAACAATTAACAGTTATAAAAAATGCAATAATTAGAGCAAAAAAACCCCAACCTTGTTCATGAGATCTTACAATTTACAATGAGGTGGGGGAGAGGGACAAGGTACAAGTGCTTATTTACAGTGCTGGCCAAAAGTATTGGCACCCCTGCAATTCTGTCAGATAATACACCGTTTCTTCTTGAAAATGATTGCAATCACAAATTCTTTGGTCTTATTATCTTTATTTATTTTGCTTGCAATGAAAAAACACAAAAGAGAATGAAACAAAAATCAAATCATTGAACATTTCACACAAAACTCCAAAAATGGGCCAGACAAAAGTATTGGCACCCTTAGCCTAATACTTGGTTGCACAACCTTTAGCCAAAATAACTGCGAACAACCGCTTCCGGTAACCATCAATGAGTTTCTGTCACGCTCCCCGGGTCCCCTGTGCTGCCCTCCGGCTCACCTGTCACGCTCCCCGGGTCCCCCGTCTCGCTTCCCGGTTCCTTGGTCCGGTCACCGCCGCTCCCCGCTCTCCAGCACCCCTTGCCAGCGCGTCCCCAGCGTCCTGGTCCCCGCACCCGGCGTCCGTCGGCTTCACAGCCCCATCCTGGCCCTGCTGCTTCCTCCTCGCAGCTTCCTGCTCTGGCTTCTGGCACTCGGGCCGCGCGCATGCGCATTAGGGCGCGCGCGCGGTCATTGACCCTTTCTTAAAGGGCCAGCGTCCATTAACAGGAAATGATGCAAAACAGGTACAGGGTATAAAGGGGGTTTATGTCCAAGGGGGCGGGGCCTGATCTTCGTGTTTCTTAAGCTAGGAGTCAGGTCTCCTGGTGTATATGTGTATATACTCACCTATCTCTCTTGTAGAGCCGTGCCTGCCTCGCCATCCGGTCCAGACCGAATCCCGAACCCCGAACGCAGTCCATCTGCCATCCTGACAGTCCGTACCATCTCGGATCCCTGCGGTGACCTGTCATCTCGCTCCAAAGGTTCCGGACCTCGCCTGACATCTTCTCGGCTTCCGAACCTGAGCTGCGTCACCCGGACTACCACCAGTGACTCCGTAGTCCCAGGGACTTCTCCGTTATACTCCTGTGCACGGACTGTTCTGCTGCCTATAGTGCTCCAGCTACCGGACCCCTTACCACCATCTAGGAGTTCGGCCCAGTGGATCCACCTCCTGGGTCTGCCCGTCCACCTGGCCCTGACAGTAAGATCAGGCCATGGATCCCGCTGCAGCACTAGCAGCCGTACAGGAGGAACTCACACGCCAGCGTGAGACTCAGACCCGCATGCTGCAATTTACGTCTTCTGTGGACGCCCGCCTGAACACGCTACAAGCGGCAGTCACGTCTTCAGCATCCCGGGCCTCCACTAGTCAAGCCACGGCTCCAGCTCCCGTGGCGACTTCTTCAGATACTTCCAGACTTCGTTTGGCCTCACCACCCCGGTACGCCGGAGACCCCAAGACCTGCAGGGGATTCTTAAACCAATGCTCCCTCCATTTCACGCAGCTGCCGCATTTGTTTGCCTCTGATCAAGCCAAGGTCGCCTTCATCATGTCCCATCTAGAGGGTGAGGCACTGGCGTGGATGAACCCCTTGTGGGAGAAGGGGGATCCTGTGACCACGAACATCCAGGACTTCCTGCAGGCATTCCGTGGCACCTTTGATGAGCCGGGACGCGCCTCCGCGTCTGCTTCGTCTCTTCTCCGGCTGCGTCAGGGGACTCTGACGGTGGGCCAATACGCAATCCGGTTTCGCACCTTGGCTTCGGAACTCGGGTGGAACAACGAGGCCCTAACCGCCGCCTTCTGGGAAGGACTCTCGGGGCGAATAAAAGATGAGCTGGCGGGTCGTGACGTACCGACCACCCTGGATGCCCTGATTACCCTAGCGACTCGAGTGGACATCCGCTTTCAGGAGCGATCCAAGGAAGTGTCCCGTGAGAGACGACCGGTACGGCATTCCTCTCCTCCACAGAAGCCCGCCGTACTTCAGTCTTCGACAGCTGGGGTCCCCGTCCACGAGCCCATGCAGATCGACAGAGTGCGGCAGTCTGAACAACGTAGAGCTGAGCGGCTCGCCAAGGGCCTCTGCTTTTACTGCGGAGAGGACACACACCTGCTACGCTCCTGTCCTGAGAGGCCGGGAAACTCCAAAGCCTAGGGTTGGTAGGAGAGGCCACCCTAGGTGCTGGGACTCTCTCAGACCCGGTTACGTGAACTGTGCAAGTGACAACGGGAGAGACGCGGTTCACGGCTGAGGCATACCTCGATTCCGGGGCAGCAGGCAATTTCATCCAGCAGGCCACGGTGGACAAGTACCAGGTGCCTGTTACTCCACTTGACAAGCCCCTCGTGATTGCCTCTGTGGATGGGAGACCCCTCTCTGACACCATCTCCTGGATCACCAAGCCGGTGGAACTGCGTATCGGTGCCCTGCACACCGAGAACATCGCTCTCTACGTCCTCCCACACATGTCCCATCAAATCCTGCTGGGACTTCCCTGGTTGCGGACACACGAACCATCAGTCAGCTGGGGCACTGGCGAAATCACCCGATGGGGCTCTTCGTACCATGAGAAGTGCCTGAAGACCATACAACCCATCCGACGACCTCCGGTTCCAGAGAACCTACCGGGGCTGCCCTCGGCCTATTGGTCCTTTGCAGACGTCTTTGATAAAAAGGAATCCGAGGTACTTCCGCCACATCGTCCTTACGATTGTGCCATCGACCTGCTCCCTGGAACTACACCACCTCGAGGACGGATATATCCATTGTCTCCAGCCGAAACAAGGGCTATGTCTACTTACATCACAGAGAGCCTGGCAAGGGGATTCATCCGGAGATCCTCCTCTCCTGCTGGAGCAGGTTTCTTCTTTGTCAAGAAGAAAGAGGGCGACTTACGCCCATGCATAGACTACCGGGGTTTGAATCAAATCACCGTAAAAAACAAGTACCCTCTGCCGCTCATCCCTGAATTGTTTGACCGGCTTAGAGGAGCTCGTGTGTTCACCAAGCTGGATCTTCAGGGTGCTTACAATCTGGTACGCATCCGCTCTGGGGACGAATGGAAGACCGCGTTCAATACGCGCGATGGGCACTATGAATACTGCGTGATGCCCTTCAGCCTGTGTAACGCCCCAGCCGTCTTTCAAGAACTGGTGAACGACGTCTTCCGGGACCTTCTTTACCTCTGTGTGGTAGTATATCTGGATGACATCCTTGTCTTCTCACCGGACCTCCAGACCCACAGAGAGAACGTGCAGCTGGTTCTACAAAGACTGAGAGAGAATCGTCTGTACGCGAAGTATGAGAAGTGTGTCTTTGAGCAGTCTTCTCTCCCCTTCCTGGGGTACATCATCTCTGATACCGGACTGCAGATGGATCCAAAGAAGGTCTCCTCCATTCTCAACTGGCCTCCTCCTTCTGGACTGAAGGCAATCCAACGCTTCCTGGGATTCGCCAACTACTACAGCCAGTTCATCCCTCACTTCTCGGCTCTGACTGCTCCTCTCTCCGCTTTGACCAAGAAGGAGGCTAATCCAAAGGACTGGTCACCTGCGGCCGACGCCGCGTTTGGCTCGCTGAAGCGGGCATTTGCCTCCTCTCCTGTACTTCACCGTCCGGAGTTAAACCGCCAGTTCACCTTGAAGGTGGATGCCTCCTCCTCAGGAGCCGGAGCAGTGCTCATGCAGAAATCCTCCTCCGGGAAGATGGTGACTTGCGGATTCTTCTCCAAGAGCTTCTCAGCGCCTGAACGCAACTACACCATCGGTGACCGAGAGCTCTTGGCAGTCAAACTGGCTCTGGAGGAATGGCGCTACCTTCTGGAAGGAGCAGTGTACCCCGTTATCATTTACACGGACCACAAGAACCTGGAATACCTGCGGTCTGCTCAGCGACTGAACCCACGGCAAGCCAGGTGGTCCTTATTCTTTGCCAGGTTTGATTTCCAGCTCCATTTCCGACCCGCGGACAAGAATGTACGCGCTGATGCCTTGTCCAGGTCTTTCATGCCCATGGAGCAGGAGGAGGAGACTACACAACCCATCATCTGTCCTAGCAAAATCATTCCGGTGGCCCCTGTCACCCTGGCCCAGATACCGCCCGGGAAGACCTATGTCTCTGAGACAGACAGGCAAAAAGTGTTACACTGGGGTCATGCCTCGAAAACAGCCGGTCATGCTGGTCAGAAGAGAACATGGGGTGCGATTGTACGCCATTACTGGTGGCCATCCCTTCGCACGGACGTCGCTGCTTTTGTCTCTGCCTGCTCCTCTTGTGCCAGGAACAAGACGCCCAAACACCTGCCATATGGCCGTCTTCTGCCTCTGCCGATACCTTCAGTTCCGTGGCAACACATAGCGATGGACTTTATTACAGACTTGCCATTGTCCTCCGGACACACAGTCATATGGGTCGTGGTGGATCGATTCTCTAAAATGGCTCATTTCGTCCCTATGGCAGGATTGCCCTCTGCTCAGGAACTCGCGGACGCCTACATACATCACATCTTCCGCTTGCATGGCTTTCCATCTCACATCGTATCCGATAGAGGAACTCAGTTCACCTCCCGCTTCTGGAGGGCTCTCTGCAACCATCTGGGAGTGACTCTGGACTTTTCATCTGCATACCATCCTCAGTCTAATGGCCAAGTGGAGAGGGTCAATCAAATATTGACCTCTTTCTTACGTCACTATGTCAACGCCCATCATGACGACTGGTCCACGCTTCTTCCTTGGGCTGAATTCTCCCATAACCACCACATCAGTGAGTCGTCCTCCAGCTCTCCCTTCCATGTCGTTTACGGACTTCAGCCCTCCGTCCCATTGCCTGTATCCCCTTCTTCGGATGTCCCTGCTGCTGATACTGTAGCCCGTGACTTTGCAACCATTTGGGACTCTGTCAAGGCGTCCCTTGGGCGTGCTTCCCTGCGGATGAAAAGACACGCAGACAAGAGACGTCTGGATCCTCCGTGTTTCTCTCCTGGAGATCTAGTCTGGCTTGCATCCAAGTACGTCCGATTGAAGATACCATCCTACAAGCTGGGTCCTCGCTACATCGGGCCGTTTAAAGTCCTCAACAAGATCAATGAGGTCTCCTACAAGCTACAGCTCCCGGCCACGATGAGGATACCCAACTCATTCCACGTCTCCCTGCTCAAGCCGGTTGTCCTGGGTCCCTTCTCCGCTGCTGCCAGTTCGGCTCCTCCACCTATTGCCGATGACAACATCTATGCGGTAAGGGATATCGTGGCCATGAAGACCGTACGGGGCCGTCAGTTCTTCCTGGTGGACTGGGCAGGGTATGGTCCTGAGGATAGGTCCTGGGAGCCCCGGGAGAATGTGGGTACTCCGCTGATCCGTGCCTTCCTGTCCCGGTTGCGGGGAGGGGGGCGTGGGGGGGGGTACTGTCACGCTCCCCGGGTCCCCTGTGCTGCCCTCCGGCTCACCTGTCACGCTCCCCGGGTCCCCCGTCTCGCTTCCCGGTTCCTTGGTCCGGTCACCGCCGCTCCCCGCTCTCCAGCACCCCTTGCCAGCGCGTCCCCAGCGTCCTGGTCCCCGCACCTGGCGTCCGTCGGCTTCACAGCCCCATCCTGGCCCTGCTGCTTCCTCCTCGCAGCTTCCTGCTCTGGCTTCTGGCACTCGGGCCGCGCGCATGCGCATTAGGGCGCGCGCGCGGTCATTGACCCTTTCTTAAAGGGCCAGCGTCCATTAACAGGAAATGATGCAAAACAGGTACAGGGTATAAAGGGGGTTTATGTCCAAGGGGGCGGGGCCTGATCTTCGTGTTTCTTAAGCTAGGAGTCAGGTCTCCTGGTGTATATGTGTATATACTCACCTATCTCTCTTGTAGAGCCGTGCCTGCCTCGCCATCCGGTCCAGACCGAATCCCGAACGCCGAACGCAGTCCATCTGCCATCCTGACAGTCCATACCATCTCGGATCCCTGCGGTGACCTGTCATCTCGCTCCAAAGGTTCCGGACCCCGCCTGACATCTTCTCGGCTTCCGAACCTGAGCTGCGTCACCCGGACTACCACCAGTGACTCCGTAGTCCCAGGGACTTCTCCGTTATACTCCTGTGCACGGACTGTTCTGCTGCCTATAGTGCTCCAGCTACCGGACCCCTTACCACCATCTAGGAGTTCGGCCCAGTGGATCCACCTCCTGGGTCTGCCCGTCCACCTGGCCCTGACAGTTTCTTACAATGCTCTCCTGGAATTTTAGACCATTCTTCTTTGGCAAACTGCTCCAGGTCCCTGAGATTTGAAGGGTGCCTTCTCCAAACTACCATTTTGAGATCTCTCCACAGGTGTTCTATGGGATTCAGGTCTGGACTCATTGCTGGCCACTTTAGTAGTCTCCAGTGCTTTCTCTCAAACCATTTTCTAGTGCTTTTTGAAGTGTGTTTTGGGTCATTGTCCTTCTGGAAGACCCATGACCTCTGAGGGAGACCCAGCTTTCTCACACTGGGCCCTACATTATGCTGCAAAATTTGTTGTTAGTCTTCAGACTTCATAATGTTATGCACACGGTCAAGCAGTCCAGTGCCAGAGGCAGCAAAGCAACCCCAAAACATCAGGGAACCTCCGCCATGTTTAACTGTAGGGACCGTGTTCTTTTCTTTGAATGCCTCTTTTTTTTTTCCTGTAAACTCTATGTTGATGGCTTTTTCTAAAAAGCTCTACTTTTGTCTCATCTGACCAGAGAATATTCTTCCAAAACGTTTTAGGCTTTCTGAGGTACGTTTTGGCAAACTGCAGCCTGGCTCTTTTATGTCTCGGGGTAAGAAGTGGGGTCTTCCTGGGTATCCTACCATACAGTCCCATTTCATTCAGACACCGACGGATAGTACAGGTTGACACTGTTGTACCCTCGGACTGCAGGGCAGCTTGAACTTGTTTGGATGTTAGTCGAGGTTCTTTATCCACCATCCGCACAATCTTGCATTGAAATCTCTCTTCAATTTTTCTTTTCCTTCCACATTTAGGGAGGCTAGCCACAGTGCCATGGGCTTTAACCCCTTCAGCCCCCGGGCACTTTCCGTTTTTGCGTTTTTGTTTTTTGCTCCCCTTCTTCTGAGAGGCGTAATATTTTTATTTTTCCATCAATCTTGCCATATGAGGGCTTGTTTTTTGCGGGACGAGTTGTACTTTTAAATGAAACCATAAGTTTTACCATATAGTGTACTGGAAAACGGCAAAAAAATTCCAAGTGCGGAAAAATTGCAAAAAAAGTGTGATCGTACAATAGTTTTTGGGATGTTTTATTCACTGTGTTCACTATATGGTAAAACTGAGGTATCTATGTGATGCCTCAGGTCGGTGCGAGTTTGTAGACACCAAACATGTATAGGTTTACTTGTATCTAAGGGGTTAAAAAAAATTCACAAGTTTGTCCAATAAAAGTGGCGCACGTTTTGCGCCATTTTCCGAAACACGTAGCGTTCTTATTTTTAAGGATCTATGGCTCAGTGATGGCTTATTTTTTGCGTCTCGAGCTGACGTTTATAATGGTACCATTTTTCGCAGATGCTACGTTTTGATCGCCTGTTATTGCATTTTGCGTAAAACTTGCGGCGACCAAAAAACGTAATTTTGGCGTTTGGAATTTTTTTGCGACTACGCCGTTTACCAATCAGATTAATTGATTTTATATTTTGATAGATCGGGCATTTCTGAACGCGGCGATACCAAATATGTGTATATTTATTTATTTTTTAACCCTTTAATTTTTAATGGGGGGAAAGGGGGGTGATTTGAACTTTTAGGTTTTCTGTTTTTTTTTTTTATTTTTTAAAACTTTTTTTTTTACTTTTTTTTTTTATTTTACTAGTCCCCCTAGGGGGCTATAGCGATCAGCAATCCGATTGCTGATCGCTATCTGCTGATCACAGCTATACCGCTGTAATCAGCAGATTCAGTCACTTTGGTTTTCCCTCTGCTCTCGGCCGAGGGAAAATGAAAGTGAAACATCGTAGCAGCAAGCGTCATCACATGACCCTGTGCTACGATGGCAACCACCGATAGTCACGTGATAACACACGTGACTTCCGGTGGGGGCGGCGGTGAGTAACAAACATGGCCGCGCGCATTTAAATCTTGCTGCCAGACTTTGGCAGCAAGATTTAAGGGGTTAATGGCTGCGGGTGGAAGCGATTCCACCCGCGGCTAGCAGGCACACATGTCAGCTGTTGAAAACAGCTGATATGTGTGCCGATCCACGCCGCCTGCCCGCGGCAGGGGGCGGGGCTTAACGGGACACGATCCTGGACGGATAGATCCGTCCAGGGTCGTGAAGGGGTTAAACTTCTTGATGACACTGCACACCGTAGACACAGGAACTTTCAGGTCTTTGGAGATGGACTTGTAGCATTGAGATTGCTCATGCTTCCTCACAATTTGGATTCTCAAGTCCTCAGACAGTTCTTTGGTCTTCTTTCTTTTCTCCATGCTCAATGTGGTGCACAGAAGGACACAGGACAGAGGTTGAGTCAACTTTAATCCATGTCAACTGGCTGCAAGTGGGATTTAGTTATTGCCAACACCTGTTAGGTGCCACACGTAAGTTACAGGTGCTGTTAATTACACAAATTAGAGAAGCATCACATGATTTTTCAAACAGTGCCAATACTTTTGTTCACCTTTTTTATGTTTGGTGTGGAATTATATCCAATTTGGCTTAATGACAATGTTTTTTTTGTTTTTCATTGAAGACAAATTAAATGAAGATAATGATACCAAAGAATTTGTGATTGCAATCATTTTCAAGAAGAAACTGAGTATTATCTGACAGAATTGAAGGGGTGCCAATACTTTTGGCCAGCACTGTACAATGACAATCCAGCCATCTCAAATAAATGGAAGATAGATGAAGGCTACCTTTACCAGTCAGCCAAATCTTGAGATGCTTTCGGGTGCGGTGGAGTTTGACGGGGAGTTATGTTCTGAGAACTCAAGTAGGGACTATGTGAATTTAATTCGGCTAGGGAGTGTAATAGGCCACTTTAAAAGATGTGTTTTTAGGGAGCGTCTGAAGCTGAGTAAGTTGTGATTCTTCCTATCTTCCTAGCTTCTAAGGGTAGAGCATTCCAGAGGATTGATGCAGCTCAGGAGAAGTCTTGGATCTGGACGTGGGAGATTTGGATTAGTGTGGATGTTTGTCGAACATCATTAGCAGAGCATAGAGAATGGGTAGGGTGATAGACAGACATGAGGGGGGAGATGTAGGGGGGTGCTGCACTGTGGAGAGGTTTGTGGGTGAGAACAAGCAATTTGAATTGGATCCTGTGTTATATGGGCACAGAGCAGAAGCATCCGAGTAATGGTTAGCCAGATAAGTGACCCTAGCTGCTGCATTAAGGATGGACTGTAAAGGAGAGAGTCTAGTTAGGGGGAAACCGGATAATAGAGAGTTACTGTAGTCAAGGCGGAAGTGGATCAGGGCCACGGTGAGGGTTTTTGTAGTTTCCATGTTGAGAAAGGGGCAGATTCTAGAGATGTTCTTGAGATGCAAGCAACAGGACAGGCAAGAGATTGTAGATAGGAGGTGAAGGAGAGATAAGTGTCAAGTATAACATCCAGACAGCGGGCATCTGCCTAGGAATTATAGTGGTGCCGCACTGGATTTGTGCAGAAATACTGAGCCTGCAAGAGAGAGCTGTGTCAGTGCACATTGTAAGATTACTTGGTATTGTGCAGACAGAGCAGAGACCACCACTTCTCACTTAGGTTGGTGGTGTAAGTCTCTGCTTTTCAGGGCAGAGGCTGCGATTCTCAAGTGAAGTGTCATCAGAAGAAGCAGTAAGAAAAATAAAACAAAGCAGTTAGAAAAGAGATGGAGCAGTAGGGAATTTTTAACCAAAGTATATTAGAAAAGTGATTAAATTACTACACTGTGTGCAGAATTATTATGCAAATGAATATTTTGATAACATTATACTTTTTATACATGTTGTCCTACTCCAAGATGTATAGGCTTGAAAGCCAACTACCAATTAAGTAAATCAGGTGATGTGAATCTCTGTAATGAGAAGGGATGTGGTGTAATGACATCAACACCCTATATAAGGTGTGCTTAATTATTAGGCAACTTCCTTTCCTTTGGCAAAATGGGTCAAAAGAGTGATTTGATGGGCTCTGAAAGTCCAAAATTGTATGATGTCTTGCAGAGGGATGCAGCAGTCTTGAAATTGACAAACTTATGAAGTGTGATCACCAAACAATCAAGCGTTTCATGGCAAATAGCCAACAGGGTCGCAAGAAATGTGTTGGGTAAAAAAGGCACAAAATAACTGACCATGAACTGAGGAAAATCAAGCGTGAAGCTGCCAAGATGCCACTTGCCACCAGTTTGGCCATATTTCAGAGCTGCAACATTAATGGAGTATCAAAAAGCACAAGGTGTGCTATACTCAGGGACATGACCAAGGTAAGGAAGGCTGAAAAATGACCACCTTTGAACAAGAAACATAAGATAAAACGTCAACACCGGGTCAAGGTCTTAAGACTGATTTTTCAAAGGTTTTATGGACTGACAAAATGAGGGTGACTCTTGATGGTGAAGATGGATGGGCCAGAGGCTGGATCAGTAAAGTGCAGAGAGCTCCACTCCGACTCAGACGCCAGCAAGGTAGAGGTGGGGTACTGGTATGGGTTGTTATCTTCAAAGATGAACTTGTGGGACCTTTTCAGGTTGAGGATGGAGTTAAGCTTAACTCCCACTCCTACTGGCAGTTTCTGGAAGACAACTTCTTCAAGCAGTGGTATAGTAATAAGTCGGTATCCTTCAATAAAAACATGATTTTCATGTAGGACAATGCTCCATCACATGTATCCAACTACTCCACAGCGTGGCTGGCCAGTAAACGTCTAAAAGTTGAAAAAATAATGACATGGCCCTCTTGTTCACCTGATCTGAACCCCATAGAGAACATGTTGTCCCTCATAAAATGTGAGATCTACAGGGAGGGAAAACAGTGCACCTCTCGAAACAGTGTCTGGGAGGCTGTGGTGACTGCTGCACGCAATGTTGATCGTAAACAGATCAAGCAACATACAGAATCTATGGATGGTAGGCTGGTGAGTGTCATCATAAAGAAAGGTGGCTATATTGGCCACTAATTTTTTGGGGTTTTGTTTTTGCATGTCAGAAATGTTTATGTCTAAATTTTGTGCAGTTATATTGGTGTACCTGTCGAAAATAAACAAGTGAGATGGAAATATATTTGTTTTTTATTAAGTCGTCTAATAATTATGACTAATAGTTACTTGCACAAACAGATATCCTCCTAAGATAGCCAAATCTCAAAAAAAAACCACTCCAACTTCCAAAAATATTAAGCTTTGATATTTATGAGTCTTTTGGGTTGATTGAGAATATAGTTGTTGATCAATAATAAAAAAATACCTCTAAAATACCTCTAAAATACAACATGCCCAATAATTCTGCACGCGGTGTACATTAAAGAGATATGTATACAGGATTAAGATAGATTTTACTTTCCCATTAGAGCTAGATTAGACAACTGAGAAAGGAAGAGTTAACAGCCATCCATACAGATGAAAGGAGAATTTGGGAGAAAGAGCAGAGTTGCTTCCTGGTTACAGTGAGTCAGCAGATAGTCACTAGTTTTGAGATAAGAAGGACATAGGAGTGGGTTTGCAATAGTACGGTGAAAATATAGGAACAAAACAGCTTGGGTCACGAGTACTACTACAAAAGTGTGCTATAGGACAAGAGAAAAGATATGGTAAAGGGAACTCTAAAGGCCCTGTTACACGCTACGATTTATCTGACGATATGACGTCGGGGTCATGGTTTTCGTGACGCACTTCCGTCTTCGTTAGTGACGTTGTTGCGTGTGACACCTACGAGCGACTCATAACGATCTTAAAAATAGCGAAAACCATCGATCGTTGACACGTATTTCAGTTTCAAAATATTGTTTGTCGTTTCTAACGCAGCAGACATATTGCTACGTTTGACACCCTGCCAACGACGAACAATATCGTTAGTGCGTCCGTCATCAGTGGCGCGGGCGTGTCGTTACAAGCAATGCTCCACGCCTCCTCTGCTCTGATTGGTGGTCCCAACTGTGTTCTGATTTGACAGCCATGGTTGATAAGGCGGACACAAAGTTTCATTGACATCCTTTGTGGCTGCCCACGGTCCTGTGTGCGTTTCATTACAGAGCTCTGCCTTTTATTTCACAGACAAACAATCATGTAACAGAAGACCGGAGGAGATTCTGACAGTATGGAAGTTGGGGCATGGAGAGGGTGAGGCAATCACATGCCAGAGTGTATACTATGAACAATTATATACCTCTGTCATTGCCGGAATCGTTGGGAGGAATGCTGTGTAGAGATGAGCGAACCGGTCGCGGTTCGGCTCGAGGTCGGTTCGCCGAACGGAGGTCCCGTTCGAGTTCGGTTCGTCAAACGTTCGACGAACCAAACTCGAACCGCATAGGAAACAATGGCAAGCGTTCACAAACACATAAAAACACCTAGAAAACACCCTCAAAGGTGTCCAAAAGGTGACAAACAACTCACAACACAACACAAACACATGGGAAAGTGACAAGAACAAATTCTCATGCGAAAACAAAAGAGCATAACGAGGAAAAAGAGGACGAGACACAGATATAGGCATGGCACGCTCTTCTAAAATCATGTAAAATACCGCAAGGTGACTCCAAGCGGAGTCTCCCTTTTTTCCAAAAATTGGGCCCCACACACACCCACCCATTCAGTGGCAGCACTTGTGCCCTAGTTGTACACTTTACAGCTAGATTTGCATCAAGCACATTCAAAAATACGCCATACTTAACCGTCCCCAGGATGACTCCGGGGTAGGTAGCAAAGTCTTTTCTCATCCCAGCTCTGTTCATCTTAAGATCATTTTTAAAAACAATGTAAGTAAGGGTTACGCCAAGCGGAGTCTCCCTTTTTTCCAAAAATTGGGCCACACTGACAACCCATCAGTGGCAGCACGTGTGCCCTAGTTGCAAGCAGGATGTTTTGATTTGCATCAAGCACATTCAAAAATACGCCATTCTTAACCGTCCCCAGGATGACACCGGGGTAGGTAGCAAAGTCTTTGCTGAACCATGACTTGTTTATCTTGGCTCCTTTTTAAAACAATGTAAGCAAGGGTTACTCCAAGCGGAGTCTCCCTTTTTTCAAAAAATTGGGCCAGACAGACACTCCATCAGTGGCAGCACTTGTGCCCTAGTTGTAAACAGGATGTTTTGATTTGCATCAAGCACATTTAAAAATACGCCATAATTAACTGTCCCCAGGATGACACCGGGGTAGGTAGCAAAGTCTTTCCTGATCCCAGCTCTGTTCATCTTGGATCATTTTTAAAAAACACAGCAAGCAAGGGTTACTCCAAGCGGAGTCTCCCTTTTTTTTCCAAAAATTGTGCCCCACACACACCCACCCATTCAGTGGCAGCACTTGTGCCCTAGTTGCAAACAGGATGTTTTGATTTGCATCAAGCACATTCAAAAATACGCCATTCTTAACCGTCCCCAGGATGACACCGGGGTAGGTAGCAAAGTCTTTGCTGAACCATGACTTGTTCATCTTGGCTCCTTTTTAAAACAATGTAAGCAAGGGTTACTCCAAGCGGAGTCTCCCTTTTTTCAAAAAATTGGGCCACACAGACACCCCATCAGTGGCAGCACTTGTGCCCTAGTTGCAAACAGGATGTTTTGATTTGCATCAAGCACATTTAAAAATACGCCATAATTAACCGTCCCCAGCATGACACCGGGGTAGGTAGCAAAGTCTTTCCTGATCCCAGCTCTGTTCATCTTGGATCATTTTTAAAAAACACAGCAAGCAAGGGTTACTCCAAGCGGAGTCTCCCTTTTTTTTCCAAAAATTGTGCCCCACACACACCCACCCATTCAGTGGCAGCACTTGTGCCCTAGTTGTACACTTCACAGCTAGATTTGCATCAAGCACATTCAAAAATACGCCATTCTTAACCGTCCCCAGGATGACACCGGGGTAGGTAGCAAAGTCTTTCCTGATCCTAGCTCTGTTCATCTTGGATCATTTTTAAAAAACACAGCAAGCAAGGGTTACACCAAGCGGAGTCTCCCTTTTTTTTCCAAAAATTGTGCCCCACACACACCCACCCATTCAGTGGCAGCACTTGTGCCCTAGTTGTACACTTCACAGCTAGATTTGCATCAAGCACATTCAAAAATACGCCATTCTTAACCGTCCCCAGGATGACACCGGGGTAGGTAGCAAAGTCTTTCCTGATCCCAGCTCTGTTCATCTTGGATCATTTTTAAAAACAATGTAAGTAAGGGTTACTACAAGCGGAGTCTCCCTTTTTTCCAAAAATTGGGCCACACAGACACCCCATCAGTGGCAGCACTTGTGCCCTAGTTGCAAACAGGATGTTTTGATTTGCATCAAGCACATTAAAAAATACGCCATAATTAACTGTCCCCAGGATGACACCGGGGTAGGTAGCAAAGTCTTTCCTGATCCCAGCTCTGTTCATCTTGGATCATTTTTAAAAAACACAGCAAGCAAGGGTTACTCCAAGCGGAGTCTCCCTTTTTTTTCCAAAAATTGTGCCCCACACACACCCACCCATTCAGTGGCAGCACTTGTGCCCTAGTTGCAAACAGGATGTTTTGATTTGCATCAAGCACATTCAAAAATACGCCATTCTTAACCGTCCCCAGGATGACACCGGGGTAGGTAGCAAAGTCTTTGCTGAACCATGACTTGTTCATCTTGGCTCCTTTTTAAAACAATGTAAGCAAGGGTTACTCCAAGCGGAGTCTCCCTTTTTTCAAAAAATTGGGCCACACAGACACCCCATCAGTGGCAGCACTTGTGCCCTAGTTGCAAACAGGATGTTTTGATTTGCATCAAGCACATTTAAAAATACGCCATAATTAACCGTCCCCAGCATGACACCGGGGTAGGTAGCAAAGTCTTTCCTGATCCCAGCTCTGTTCATCTTGGATCATTTTTAAAAAACACAGCAAGCAAGGGTTACTCCAAGCGGAGTCTCCCTTTTTTTTCCAAAAATTGTGCCCCACACACACCCACCCATTCAGTGGCAGCACTTGTGCCCTAGTTGTACACTTCACAGCTAGATTTGCATCAAGCACATTCAAAAATACGCCATTCTTAACCGTCCCCAGGATGACACCGGGGTAGGTAGCAAAGTCTTTCCTGATCCTAGCTCTGTTCATCTTGGATCATTTTTAAAAAACACAGCAAGCAAGGGTTACACCAAGCGGAGTCTCCCTTTTTTTTCCAAAAATTGTGCCCCACACACACCCACCCATTCAGTGGCAGCACTTGTGCCCTAGTTGTACACTTCACAGCTAGATTTGCATCAAGCACATTCAAAAATACGCCATTCTTAACCGTCCCCAGGATGACACCGGGGTAGGTAGCAAAGTCTTTCCTGATCCCAGCTCTGTTCATCTTGGATCATTTTTAAAAACAATGTAAGTAAGGGTTACTACAAGCGGAGTCTCCCTTTTTTCCAAAAATTGGGCCACACTGACACCCCATCAGTGGCAGCACTTGTGCCCTAGTTGCAAACAGGATGTTTTGATTTGCATCAAGCACATTAAAAAATACGCCATAATTAACTGTCCCCAGGATGACACCGGGGTAGGTAGCAAAGTCTTTCCTGATCCCAGCACTGTTCATCCTTGATCATTTTTAAAAAAACACAGCAAGCAAGGGTTACTCCAAGCGGAGTCTCCCTTTTTTTCCAAAATTTGTGCCCCACACACACCCACCAATTCAGTGGCAGCACTTGTGCACTAGTTGCAAACAGGATGTTTTGATTTGCATCAAGCACATTCAAAAATATGCCATTCTTAACCGTCCCCAGGATGACACCGGGGTAGGTGGCAAAGTCTTTCCTGATCCCAGCTCTGTTCATCTTGGATCATTTTTAAAAAACACAGCAAGCAAGGGTTACTCCAAGCGGAGTCTCCCTTTTTTTTTCCAAAAATTGTGCCCCACACACACCCACCCATTCAGTGGCAGCACTTGTGCCCTAGTGTTCACTTCACAGCTAGATTTGCATCAAGCACATTCAAAAATACGCCATTCTTAACCGTCCCCAGGATGACACCGGGGTAGGTAGCAAAGTCTTTCTTGATCCCAGCTCTGTTCATCTTGGATCATTTTTAAAAACAATGTAAGTAAGGGTTACTCCAAGCGGAGTCTCCCTTTTTTCCAATAATTGGGCCACACTCACACCCCATCAGTGGCAGCACTTGTGCCCTAGTTGCAAACAGGATGTTTTGATTTGCATCAAGCACATTCAAAAATACGCCATTCTTAACCGTCCCCAGGATGACACCGGGGTAGGTAGCAAAGTCTTTGCTGAACCATGACTTGTTCATCTTGGCTCCTTTTAAAAACAATGTAAGCAAGGGTTACTTTAAGCGGAGTCTCCCTTTTTTCAAAAAATTGGGCCACACAGACACTCCATCAGTGGCAGCACTTGTGCCCTAGTTGCAAACAGGATGTTTTGATTTGCATCAAGCACATTCCAAATCCACAAGCATTTACTCTCCCCAGGATGACACAGGGGTAGTAAATTCCTTGTGGATCCATGACTTGTTCATTTTGATGAACGTTAGTTTGTCCACATTGTCACTGGACAGACGCGTGCACTTATCTGTCAGCACACACCCAGCAGCACTGAAGACACGTTCAGAGACAACGCTGGCAGCTGGACACGACAAAATCTCCAAGGCGTAAGTGGAGAGCTCTGGCCATTTTTCAAGATTTGAAGCCCAAAATGAGCAAGGCTCCATTTGCAAAGTCATGGCATCGATGTTCATTTGGAGATACTCCTGTATCGTCCTCTCCAGCCGTTGACTATGTGTTAGACTTGTTGTCTCAGAAAAAGGGAGGAATTCCAGGGCACTACTCAGTATTCAACAAGCCTATTTGTCCATTACAAAGAAAGTCCTGTATTCAGAGGCTGGAAGCAAACACCGGGGTGCTTATATCAATAGATAACAAATCTTGCAATGCAAAGTAGAAAAAGTATAGCACTCACCGGTTAAATTGCTGTGCAGAAAAACTGTTTATTTAAACAGCGGAGGTTACATGTGCGGAGAGGGCTGGAGAGGGCTAACATATGTTTTAATTATTTGACATCAACCACAAAAAAAAAAAAAAAAAAAAAAAATTTTTTTTTTTTTGGATGTGGATAAAAAGGATATGATGTCATACCTAATCAGACCAGCTGAAGCACCGGACAGGTGCGAAACGGCCGTCGTCTGCTACAGCGCACACTCCCTCTCCCCACCAGCCCTCTCCGCACATGTAACCTCCGCTGTTTAAATAAACAGTTTTTCTGCACAGCAATTTAACCGGTGAGTGCTATACTTTTTCTACTTTGCATTGCAAGATTTGTTATCTATTGATATAAGCACCCCGGTGTTTGCTTCCAGCCTCTGAATACAGGACTTTCTTTGTAATGGACAAATAGGCTTGTTGAATACTGAGTAGTGCCCTGGAATTCCTCCCTTTTTCTGAATGAACATTTGTTTTTTCCACCGGTGAGCACACTCATTATAAGCCAGAAGATTGTGGAAGTCTATGGTATACGTTAGCAGATGGCTGAATTGGATACTATGGAGGTCGGAGAATCAAATGGCAATGGGCTAGGAATATTGGCGGTGAGGGAGGACGCTAATACGTTCTTCCTTGAATGCAACAGCAAAATGGATACGGACATTTTAAGTGTCAAATCACTAGAACTCAAAATCTCCAATTTAGCTGAAAAAGAGATTTCCCTCTTTTGGTCGGCCCAATCACTTAGATCTTATAAGGATTGCAAACGGGTCCCTAGGGGCTTGAGGGTCATGAAAACCATCTCTTTTTATCAGGATGATGCTGAATTTAAAGATTTATGGAATGAAGTTCTGAATGAATGTTCTCTGAAATTTTTGGATATTGTTCTGCAAAAAAATGAGCAAGAACATGCTAAAGTTACTGCTGAACTGATTAGATTGAGGAAAGAGCTTGAGACATGTCTTTCCAATGACCAGTGGAAAAAATTCCTGCAGCAATTGGATAAAAAACTCATCCCCTATCAGTCCATAATAAAAGAACGGAAAAAAGAAAAATTCTTGAGAGACAAGGCTGACTATGAATCCAACAATGTATTTAGTTGGAATAAAAACACTGATAAATCTTCCTTTTTTAAAAAGAGTAAATCTAAGAGGAAATTTCACAAAGCTGGCAATAATAATAATATAAAACCTGCCTGGACGACCGACTCCGACTCCAGTGGGCAGGAGGAACCCCCACCTCTTAAGAGGAGATCTAGTGAAGATAAGGGCATATATAATCAATTGAATCGCCCTTTAGAAGGAGGACAAGGAGAGGTCGCGGCAGGTACAAGCGATCAGCAGTTAGGGAAGAGAAAGACTGTATCTTGGAGGGACTAATATTGGACCTTGCAGAGAATTCTGAAAAGAAGAAGAAAAAAATATACAATCTTACTGACCATCCGCTAGATGAAGCAATGATCTCGATTTTGGAGAAAGGACTGAACTTCTGCATTCCAGAGCCTTTTGATTTAGTGCAATTTGAAGTTGATTTATATAAAGCATGTCGAAAATTACATCTAAAAAAACATTTTGCAAATATTAATCAGGGTACAACACAAGCTTCCAAAAATGAAAGGCAGTGTCAGAGTGGCCCCCTGGGCTTTTCATATGAAGGTTCGGAATACAGTAAGATCAGTAAAGACGCTCTACAACTCCTGAGTCTAACAGATAGTGATATAGATAACGCACCCTTTCCTGCAGGGAAAAATAATGCAGTTGATACTGCAGGTTTTTCAAAGGGTTTAAAATCTTCATTTGTTCCACCCATATCTCCAGGCAATAATGTTGATTTATTTCAAGAAATTGTCATGAAGAATATGAGAGCTTTGAATTACCCAGTGCTGAAAAATAACTTGTCTAATATTGAAAAATCTGCTTTGAAAAAAATTAAATCCCTCAAAAATGTGATAATAAGGAAGGCAGACAAGGGTGGTGCCACGGTTCTCATGACCACGGAATATTATCTGGATGAGGCAAAACGCCATCTAGATAATAGTAATGTATATCAGAAATTAGAGTGTGATCCCACTAACAAGTTGAAAGAAAAACTGCGTAGCCTTTTGAATAGGCATATGATGTTGGGTTTCATTACAAAGAATAGAGCGGAAAAGCTTTTTCCTTTATTCCCTACAAAGCCACATTGGTATTTTTTACCAAAGGTGCATAAGTCTGAATTTAGACCTCCGGGGAGACCCATCGTCTCCGGTTCAGGTTCACTCACGGAGCCCCTCTCGGCATACCTTGATTGGTTATTACATCCCCTATTAAAAATAATTCCCTCCTTTGTGAAGGACACAGGGGATCTGGTGACACAATTAAATCATTTTGAATGGCAAGACACTTTTTGCTGGGCGTCATTAGACGTTGAAAGTTTATTTACAAGAATACCACAGCATTTGGGTGTCAATGTCATTATTGATATGCTGAGGGGGCTCGGTGAAGATGATTTACTGATAAATTTTGTAGAAGAGGCTCTGCTCTTTGTGTTGAAAAATAACACCTTTAAATTTGGGCATGTTTGGTACCAGCAAAATAGCGGGGTGGCGATGGGGACTCCTGTGGCTTGCACCTTTGCAAATCTCTTCCTTGCGCATATGGAAGATAATCTCATATACAGTCCTACTAATCCTTTCATAAAACACATAAAGAAATTTATGCGTTTTGTGGACGATGTATTGATAGTTTGGGATGGGGACAGATCTCAATTTGAGTCTTTTGTGGCATACCTGAATGATAATAACAACTACAATATGCTGTTCACACACCATTTTGGTGATAAAACTATGGAGTTCCTTGACGTTAAATTGACGGCCCAGGAAGGGAGAATTATACGGGAACTTTATAGAAAACCTACTACTGTGAATGCTTTGTTGCATTTTGATAGTGCCCATCCGACTCATGTATTGAGATCTGTTCCCTTCAGTCAATTTTTAAGGCTGAATAGGATCACGAATAATCCCGATGCTTTTGTGACACAGACGAACGATCTCAAGCAAAGATTTTTAGAAAGGGGGTATCCCTCTAATCTTATCAATTCAATGCAGAAACAAGCTGAAAGTAAGATTCAACATGAGAAAAATATTTCCTGTTTAAATCGGGGTATTACACCTGTTAAAAAAATGAATCGATTCATCTTTAACTTCAAATATGGCCCGATGGATCGGATGATCAAAACAATCATAAATAAAAATTGGCACATAATTGAAGGAGTATCAGAACTTAGGGAAATGGCCCTCAATAAACCCCTAATAACGCATAGAAGATGTAAAAATATTGGTGATATTTTAGTCAAGAAACGGTATATACCTCCTAAAACCTGGCTACACCAGGTGGGTCCTACAGGTAATCACAGATGTGGAAACTGTTCATTTTGCAGATTTCACATGACGGGCAATTCTTTTGTAATTGGTGGCCATTCACATTATGTGCGGCATTTGATAACCTGTAGGACTAAAATGGTCGTTTACGTGATTTTTTGCCCGTGCCAATATTTTTACATTGGGAAGACGATACGGCAGCTCTTTGTAAGATTTAGAGAGCATAGGAACTCCATTCATAGTGGAATAGGGGCAACTAGGTTAATCAACCATATAAGAGAATTTCATAATTCTGATTGCAATGTATTATCCTTTGCAGGGATAGAATTGGTTGAGCCTAATGCTAGGGGAGGTGATACGCATAAAATGCTATTAAGAAAAGAGGCTGAATTTATTATGAGATTCAACGCAACAGGCCCTCTAGGGTTAAATGATAAAAATGACCTTAGTGTGTTTCTAGGTTGATTTATGAGGCATTTGGCTTCTTCCATGTATATTTATATATGTTTGCTGAAAATTGTTGCTGAAATTCAAGTATTGTATGTATATTCTTTGTTTTTAACATATGTTTTAATTATTTGACATCAACCACAAAAAAAAAAAAAAAAAAATTTTTTTTTTGGATGTGGATAAAAAGGATATGATGTCATACCTAATCAGACCAGCTGAAGCACCGGACAGGTGCGAAACGGCCGTCGTCTGCTACAGCGCACACTCCCTCTCCCCACCAGCCCTCTCCGCACATGTAACCTCCGCTGTTTAAATAAACAGTTTTTCTGCACAGCAATTTAACCGGTGAGTGCTATACTTTTTCTACTTTGCATTGCAAGACTTGTTGTCTCTGTTGGCCTTGCAAAGGAGGGTCTAAAAAAATTATGAAAAGATTCCATAAAATTGCTGTTACCAGCACCAGATACAATCCTACTGGTACGTGTAGACTGATGAAGATGACGAAGCCTTCCCATGTTTGTCAAGTTACAACTGGGAGATTCACTCCCTGCACCTGCACGGTTGTTTGGTGGAAAAGCCGAGCTAAGATCGAGTAACAGCTTCTGCTGATACTCCTGCATACGTGCGTCCCTTTCTATGGCTGGAATTATGTCACAAAATTTGGACTTGTACCGGGGATCTAATAGTGTGGCAAGCCAGTAGTCATCATCACTTTTAATTTTGACAATACGAGGGTCATGTTGGAGATAGTGCAGCAAGAAAGCACTCATGTGTCTTGCGCAGCCATGCGGACCAAGTCCAGGCTGTGTTTGTGGCATAGAGGTGCTACCCGTTCTTTCTTTCTCTGACATCTCCCCCTAACCTCTTTCAACTGAAATTTGACCAAGGTCTCCCTCATGCGCTGAGTCTTCCATGTCCATGGACAGTTCGTCCTCCATTTCTTCATGTTCTCCTGCACCTTCCTCAACATTTCGCCTGCTACCATGCGCCTTTGTTGATCCCTGTCCCCCATGGTCCCATGCCTGCCGCGTTGGTGATGATGAACGTCTGGGCCTTGGAGATGTTGTTATGTCTTGCGCATATTAATCCTCCTGTAGTTCCTCCCCTTCCTGTTGTCCCACCCCCTGTCTCCGAATAGTGTTTAGCGTGTGCTCCAGCATGTAAATGACTGGAATTGTCATGCTGATAATGGCATTGTCAGCGCTAAACATATTCGTCGCCATGTCGAAACTGTGCAGAAGGGTGCATAGGTCCTTGATCAGAGACCACTCCATCAGGGTGATCTGTCCCACCTCTGCATCTCGTTGGCCCAGGCTATACGTCATGAAGTATTGCACCAGGGCTTGGCGGTGCTGCCACAGTCACTGTAACATGTGGAGAGTCGAATTCCAGTGTGTCGGCACATCGCATTTCAGGCGATGAACCGGCAGGCCGAAAGACTTCTGGAGCGATGCAAGTCGCTCAACTGCGGCGCTTGAATGGCGGAAGTGAGCAGACAGTTTTCGTGCCCTGGTCAGAAGGCCATCTAGGCCGGGATAGTGTGTTAAAAATTGCTGGACAACAAGGTTCAACACGTGAGCCATACAAGGTACGTGTGTCACCTTGCCCAGGCGAAGGGCCGCACCCAGGTTTGCAGCATTGTCGCACATGGCCTTACCAGGCTGCAGGTTGAGTAGAGACAACCATTTATTAAACTCGGACCGCAGAGCTGACCACAACTCCTCAGCTGTGTGACTCTTATTCCCAAGGTCAAGCTAAAGACCGCCTGATGACGTTGCGCTCTGCTGCCAGCATAGTAATGAGGGGTGCATGATTCCTTCTGCGCAGTGAGAACGCTGGTGGCCTGACCAGGCAGGCTTGAGGCGGAGGTGGAGGACACAGATGAGGTGGAGGAGACAGAAGCAGTGGCGGAACTTGGACAGACAGAGGATTGACACACAAGTCGTGGGGACGGCAAGACTTGTGCAGCAGACCCTTCACCATCTATCACCATAGTTACCCAGTGCCCAGTCAGCGACATGTAACGTCCCTGTCCATGCTTACTGGTCCAAGTATCGGTGGTAAAATGCACCCGTTCACACACAGAGTTTCTCAAGGAAGCGTTGATGTTGTGTGCGACATGCTGGTGTAGTGCGGGCACACCTTTCTTAGAGAAGTAGTGGCGACTGAACATCTGGTACTGGGGCACAGCAACAGACATAAGGTCTCTAAAATCCTGTGTGTCCACCAGGCGGAAAGGCAGCATTTCGGTAGCCAAGAGATTACAGAGGGGTAATGTCAACCTCTTAGCTTTGTCATGGGTCGCAGGAAATGGTCTTTTATTTGTCCACATCTGAGGGACAGAGATCTGGCTGCTGTGTGTAGACGGTGTTGAGTAGGGTGTCCCTGGAAAAATGCAGGTTTGTGAGGAAAGTGCAGTCGGAGACATGATGTTGCCTTCATCCAACGTTGGTGCTATCGATGTCTGAGAGAGCTGTACACACACACTTGTTTCCCCTTCCAAACCAACTGACGACCTACCAACCAAGCAAACTGCCTGTTGCGGTTACAGTGGTGGAAGTTGTGCGTGGAAAACCAGGTGTGACAGCTGTCCCCACAGTCCTAGAAGATGAAGAGCGGGCGGATGCACTGGAAGGGGCAGGCCATGGATGGTTCGCTCCGCTAGGCCACATTGCAGCACGGTGAGCTTCCCACTGGGACCTATGATATTTATTCATGTGACGATTCATGGAAGAAGTTGTCAAACTGCTGAGGTTTTGACCTCTACTAACAGAATCACGACAAATTTTACACATCACATAATTTTGGGCGATCTTTTTCTATGTCAAAAAAGAACCAGGCTAGGCAAGGCTTAGAGGGCATGCGACCTGCTGAGCCCCCCCGACTAGTGCTCAGAGACAGAGTGGTGGCTGATGATGCAGTTGTAGACGTGCTACCAGTGCTCCGACTCTGTCCAGGAAGGCGCAAGGTAACTTCGTCGTCGGTTACATCCTCCTCCACCGCCTCTGTTGACCTCCTCGAGTGCCTGACTGTGGGTTGACAGTAGGTGGGATCTAGAACTTCCTCATCAATTGTTGTGTTTGCACTCCCCTCACCCTCAGACCGAGCCTCTTCTTGCCCTGACCGAATTTTTACGTTGTCATCCCAATATGGTATCTGCGTCTCATTGTCATCAGTATGTTCCTCATTGTCTATAACCACAGGTGTTACAGTTTATGACAAAGGGTCAACATTATGCTCAGAAACTTGGTCCTCACGGCCTGAATCAGAGTCACAAAGGTTCTGGGCATCACTGCAGACCATTTCCTGGTCTGTACTCACTGTAGCTTGGGAGCAGACCTCTGATTCCCAGGCTATAGTGTGACTGAACAGCTCTGCAGACTCAGCCATCTCACTTCCACCATACTGTGCAGGGCTGATGGAGAATTCAGAGCTGGGAGAAAGCAAGTTGGATTGGGATGACAACTCAGAGGACTGGTGTTTTTTGGATGGGGTAGTTGAGGTGGCTGAGAGGGCACTTGTTGGACCACTTGAGATCCATTCAAGCATTTTCCTTTTTTGGCCATCATCTACCTTTGTTCCTGTTGTTCGTGTCCGTAAAAAAAGGAGCACATCGGATTGTCCACGGTAAGTAGTAGACATCTTACTTTTGCTGGTAGATGGTCTATCTTCAGCAGATGTTAATGGAGCTTTGCCACCTTCCCCACGGACAAACCCTTTTTTTCCTTTTCCAACACGCCTCTTCCCCTTTCCACCAGCATCTGTCATTTTGCCACTCATGTTGATTGCGACAAGATTGTGCACTTAAAATGTGGTAGTAAAAATTGAGAGGTGGTGTAGATTGCAGCGGTGGTCTAGCTTTATTAACAGCAGAATAATAAAGAATAATTATCCCTGACAATGCAACTACGGCCCTTAAACTGGCAGCATAAATTGCTAGTATAATGGCTTAGTAACAATGAGTTTGAGTGTGCAATGCAGGCAGACGTGCTGCAAATATCTTTGCACTAGTGGGACTATACAAAAGTCCAATAGCCACGTTTAGGATGCCACTAAGTTCACTCAGTGTTTGCTAGTATAATGGCTTAGTAACAATGAGTTGGAGTGTGCAATGCAGGCAGACGTGCTGCAAATATCTTTGCACTAGTGGGACTATACAGAAGTCCAATAGCCACGTTTAGGATGCCACTAAGTTCACTCAGTGTTTGCTAGTATAATGGCTTAGTAACAGTGAGTTTTAGTGTGCAATGCAGGCATACGCGCTGCAAATACCTTTGCACTACTGGGACAATACAGCAGTCCAACAGCCACGTTTAGGATGCCACTAAGTTCACTTAGTGTTTGCTAGTATAATGACTTAGTAACAATGAGTTGGAGTGTGCAATGCAGGCAGACGTGCTGCAAATATCTTTGCACTAGTGGGACTATACAGAAGTCCAATAGCCACGTTTAGGATGCTACTAAGTTCACTCAGTGTTTGCTAGTATAATGGCTTAGTAACAATGAGTTTTAGTGTGCAATGCAGGCAGACGTGCTGCAAATATCTTTGCACGACTGGGACAATACAGCAGTCCAACAGCCACGTTTAGGATGCCATTAAGTTCACTCAGTGTTTGCTAGTATAATGGCTTAGTAACAATGAGTTGGAGTGTGCAATGCAGGCAGACGTGCTGCAAATATCTTTGCACTACTGGGACAATACAGAAGTCCAATAGCCACGTTTAGGATGCCACTAAGTTCACTCAGTGTTTGCTAGTATAATGGCTTAGTAACAATGAATTTTAGTGTGCAATGCAGGCAGATGTGCTGTAAATATCTTTGCACTACTGGGGCAATACAGCAGTCCAACAGCCACGTTTAGGATGCCACTAAGTTCACTTAGTGTTTGCTAGTATAATGGCTTAGTAACAATGAGTTGGAGTGTGCAAAGGGCAGGAGGGTACAGTGGCAGGGTTGTGGGTCTCTGGGTAGAGGAAAGGAAGCCTGCTTTTCTATCCCTCCTAATGGGCAAATGCAGCGAGGAAATCCCTGACCTTAGCTACACAGACGCTGTCATCTTGTGTAGCTGTTAAACTCTGTTTTAAACTCTGTCACCTATGGCTCTGACCCTGCCGGTATGAGCCCTTAAAAGGACTGACAGAAAGTGCTATCCCTAAGCTGTCCAGCGCTGTGTATGGAGCGTATACAGCAGTATCGGCGATAGGAGCTGCGCCAGTGATGTCTGACACCAAGGACGCAGAAGGCAGATAATGGCGTCCTGGAGGAAAATGTCCGGTTTTATAATGCAGGGACATGTGACATGGACATCCTATCACACATGCCATTGCTTCTCTGGCTAAAAGTCCACTTAGCTGTGTGTGTGTCTGGGATTGGCTGACATGCTGGCCCGCCCCACTACACGCGTGCACTTAGGGAAGGAAGACAAGGGAAAAAAAATGGCGATCGCCATTATCCATACAGCAGTGATCTGAATGCGCTGTTCCCGCACACCATACACTGAAATTTCATAATAGTGTGTGTCACAGAGTGACTTACACTATTACAGCGGAAAGCCAGCTAGTAATTAGCTGGTCTTTTTGCTTCTAGAACCGTTCTCGAACGTATCTAGAACTATCGAGCTTTAGCAAAAAGCTCGAGTTCTAGTTCTATCTAGAACAGCCCCCAAAATCACTCGAGCCGCGAACTGGAGAACCTCGAACCGCGAACCGCACTCAACTCTAGTTAAGACCCACACAACACTATTTCCAATCCATAGTCGGACAGCTGGAAAACCTAACCTCTGAGCAGCAACTGTATGTGATGCAGGCCTGCCAGGATGCTCTTTGCAGAGTACGTTCCCTTTCTTCTCTTAATTTATCCACTACTCTGATGGGGCCACACAGACACCCCATCAGTGGCAGCATGTTACGGGGGGCTGTCTGATAATAACTGAAAGGAGTATCAGACAGTCAGGGTCCACCGTGCAAAGACTTTGCTGCAGACTATGGCAGAGTGCAATACCTCTGTTAACTCACAGAAGAATATAATAAGTAAGTAAAGCAATTCCTCCCTTACTTGGAGGGTGTGTGGAATGATCTCTGTTAACAATCACAGAGACAAAGGCAATGTGTGCGAAATGGCACCTACCTAGGTCCGCTCTTCTAGTGGTGCAAAAGAGACGAACAGCAGCGTAAGCCGCACAAAGCTCCTACCTGCGTTCGCTCCACTAGTGTGCGAGGACACGAACCACTAGATATGGCACCTGCCTAGGTCCGCTCTTCTAGTGGTGCAAAAGAGACGAACAGCAGCGTAAGCCGCACAAAGCTCCTACCTCTGTTCGCTCCCCTAGTGTGCGAGGATACGAACAACTGCCAGACGCAGTATAAGGAACGTTACCCTAGCGGCAACGTCCACCTACGAGTAGAATCACAAGGCCCAGCCAGACCATGTGCCTCAGGCACCTGCCTATGTCCGCTCCCCTAAGAGGTAAGGATACGGACAGCAGCCGAAGCTGTAAGGTATAAGAACGCTACCCTGCCGGTAGCGCTCACCTAGCATAGACAGAGGAATGCCTAGAGGAACGCGCACAGAGCGTCTACTCATATGCATGAACCAAGAGGACTGAGCACCATGCGGCGTGTGTCAGGGTCTTATATAGACTCTGTGCCTCATCCAAGATGGAGGACACCAGAGCCAATCCGCTGCCAGAACGACAGGAGTGACGTCATGCTGGCCTATCACCGAGCAAGACGTCACAAGCACATGACCAGCGACCAATCGGCATAGAAGGTGTCAGAGACATGTGACCTCGTGTCAGCGATGATGTCACCCGCACATGTGCAATGGCTCCAAGATTGGACTTAGTCTCCGGCGCTCGCACATGTGCAGTAGCAAGAAATCTGGACTTAGTCTCCAGCGCTCGCACATGTGCAGTAGCAAGAAATCTGGACTTAGTCTCCAGCGCTCGCACATGTGCAGTAGCAAGAAATCTGGACTTAGTCTCCAGCGCTCGCACATGTGCAGTAGCAAGAAATCTAGACATAGTCTCCAGTGCTCGCAGCAACCGTAACAGTACCTCCCCCTCAAGGACCCCCCTCCCGGCGACGCAGGTAATCGGCAACTAAGTCGGGAGCATGGACAGCCTCCTCAGGCTCCCAAGAGCGATGTTCCGGGCCATAGCCCTCCCAATCTATCAAGAAGAACCTGCGCCCTCTAACCATCTTAGAACCAACTATGGCTCGTACCTCATAGCTAGAGCGAGAGGAATCAGAGGCAGGAGAGTGCACTTCACGAGCGTGAGGTAAAATAGCCGGCTTTAGCAGTGAGACATGGAATTTGTCATGAATCCTAAGATGGACAGGTAACTTCAATTGATAGACTACAGGATTTACCTGTCGAAGAACCTCATAAGGACCCAGGAAGCGAGGAGCAAATTTGACAGAGCTCACTCTAAGTCTCACGTGTTTTGCAGAGAGCCACACAAAGTCCCCTGGAGAAAAGACAGGAGCCGGGCGACGAAACCGATCGGACACCGTCTTCATACGGTCCTTAGCTGCTTGGATCGACTCTTGAGTCCGATCCCAAACCTCTCTGGCATTAGTTGCCCAGTCGGCCACAAGAGGAGGAGGTGCAGCAGCGGGAAACGGTACTGGTACCCTAGGGTGTTGCCCATTATTGAGTACGAACGGTGTCTGCCCAGTGGCCTCAGCCAGCGAATTGTTAAGGGCAAATTCTGCCCAGGGTAGGAGGGAGGACCAGTTATCGTGGTTCTCAGCAACAAAGTGTCGAAGGTATATAATCGTAGATTGATTGGTACGTTCAACCAAACCATTAGTCTCCGGATGGTATGCCGAAGAGAGATTCAACTCAATTTGCAGAAGGCTACAAAGATCTCGCCAGAAACGGGAAGTAAATTGCGGGCCTCTATCACAAATGATACGATCTGGCATCCCGTGAAGCCTAAAGACATGCTTGAGGAATAGTTTGGCTAGTACCCTGGAAGATGGGATTCTCGATAACGGTACGAGATGAACCATCCGGGAGAAATGGTCCGTAATGACCCACACAAATCTATGTCCCTGTGAACATGGAAGATCACCCACAAAGTCCATGCCTACCACCTCCCATGGTCTATCTGGCACTGGTAAAGGATGCAAGAACCCAGCCGGTCTCTGCCGTAATGGACGGTTGCGAGCACACGAGTAGCAGGAACCGACATATCTCTTTACGTGGCTGGCTAAGTGTGGCCACCAATACCACCTCTCCAGTAACTCTCGTGTCCGCCTAATACCAAAATGCCCACCCACCTTTGAGGTGTGGGCCCATGACAGTATATCATTCTGTCGATCAGGCGGAACAAAGGTCTTGCCCGGTGGGATTTGGTCTAACGTCACAGGGGAGAGCGTATGAAAAACCCTGGAGGGAAGGATAAGACGAGGTTCGTCAATCTCTTCCTGGGTAGAAAGCATAGAGCGAGACAGGGCGTCTGCCTTGTTATTCTTACTCCCAGACAGATAGTTGATGGAGAAGTGAAAGCGGGAGAAAAACAAGGACCAGCGGGCTTGGCGAGGATTCAGACGCTGAGCGGTTTGTAAGTACGTCAGATTCTTATGGTCTGTATAGACCTGGAAAGGATGTTTCGCTCCTTCCAGCAAGTGACGCCACTCCTCCAAGGCTAATCTCAAGGCGAGCAGTTCCCTATCCCCAATGGTATAGTTTCTCTCTGCCGGTGAAAAGGTTTTAGCAAAGAAGAAACACGGCCTTTTTCTACCTGCACCGTTCTTTTGATACAAGACCGCACCAGCACCCACTGAAGAGGCATCAACCTCTAAGAGGAAGGGCTTATTCTCATCGGGTCTTTGAAGAACGGGAGCAGTTGAAAAGTGTCTTTTTACTGCCTCAAAAGCCTGAGATGTCTCAGTAGACCAGGCTTTGGGATTAGCACCTTTCTTAGTCAAGGCCACCAAAGGGGCCACCAAAGTAGAAAAATGGGGTATGAACTGCCTGTAATAATTTATGAATCCTAAGAAGCGTTGCACCGCCTTCAAGGAATGAGGTTCGGACCATTGAAGGACAGCAGAGAGCTTCGCAGGATCCATAGCCAGACCCTCTTGTGAGATAATGTAACCCAAAAAAGGCAATGAGGACTGCTCGAATACACATTTCTCGAGTTTAGCAAACAATGAGTGCTCCCTTAAACGGGAAAGGACACGAACGACATCCTGACGATGAGTCTCCAGATCAGGAGAAAAAATCAGGATGTCGTCCAGATACACCACTACTGAGGATAACAGTAAATCCCTAAATACATCGTTTACGAAGTCCTGAAATACTGCGGGTGCATTACATAACCCAAAAGGCATGACGAGGTATTCATAGTGACCGTCTCGGGTGTTAAAAGCGGTCTTCCATTCGTCACCCTTTCGAATTCGTACCAAGTTATACGCACCCCGCAGATCCAACTTCGTAAAAACTTGAGCTCCTCTCAGTCTGTCAAAGAGCTCCGAAATTAAAGGTAATGGGTATTTGTTCTTTATTGTGATTGCGTTGAGACCCCTGTAATCTATGCAGGGACGCAAATCACCCTCTTTCTTCCGAACAAAGAAAAACCCAGCTCCCGCGGGAGAGACAGACTTACGAATGAACCCCTTCTCTAAACTCTCTCTTATATAGGTCGACATGGCCTCCGACTCAGGTATCGACAGGGGGTAAACCCTGCCTTTAGGTGGAACCGAACCTGGGATAAGGTCTATGGCACAGTCATACGGCCTATGGGGTGGAAGAACCTCAGCACCCTGTTTGGAGAACACGTCAGCGAAATCCAAATAGGGTGTAGGTATGGGAGAGAGATCAGTTGATGCAACCGCAACGACCTTAGGTGGTAAGGGAAGACATCGGGACTGACATTTCGAACCCCAACTAATAATGCTGTCAGACTCCCAGTCAATGTGAGGAGCATGAGTCCGAAGCCATGGAAGACCCAGAAGTACGTCGTCTATACCCTCAGGCAAAACAAGAAAAGAAATCTCCTCTATGTGACCCTGAGACAGGGAAAGGCGCAAGGGAACTGTCCTCAATGTAATGGAGTCAGACAACATAGTTCCATTAACAACACGGACAGGAATAGGCGCCTCTAACATGATAGAGGGAATATTGTGTCCCTTTACAAATCCTGAGGACACAAAAATCCCGTCAGCTCCGGAATCCACAAAAGCCATAATAGGCCATGTATTCTCAGATAACGAGAGCTGACCTGGGATACAACACTTAGAGGGTGCAGAAGACGTCTCTAGTAACCCCCCTCTAATGGTTACTAGGCCAGGAAGTTTCCCTGACGACTAGGACACTTGTTGGCATAGTGCCCAGCCTGACGACATACGTAACATATAGGAGGACCAGACTTGCGTAGTCTGGAGGACGTATGACCTAACTCCATAGGAGTGGGAGATGTTTCAGATGCTGAGGAAGATGGTAGTGGACCCTCAACAACTGGAATAGCCCGATGCTTAGGGCGTGAGGAAGAGACCTCGAGTCTACGTTCCTTATGGCGTACATCGATCCTCGTTGCTACTGTGATCAAGTCCTCCAGAGAAGCAGGGACCTCACGAGTAGCAAGGGCATCCTTGACATAGCCTGCCAACCCTCTCCAGAAGATAGGAATCAACACCTTCTCTGGCCAATCTAGTTCTGCCACCAGAGTTCTAAAAGCAATGGCATAAGAACTAGTGGATAACGAACCCTGAGATAGATCTAACAGTCTCAGGGCCGCATCATGGGTAACCTGCGGACCCATGAATACCGCCTTAAGAGCATCAAGAAAGTCTTGATGTCTCAGAGTAACCACATCAGAGCGCTCCCATAGGGGAGTCGCCCATTCTAAGGCTTTGTCCTGAAGTAAGGAGATGATAAAGCCTACTCTGGACCTCTCCGTAGAGAAGCGAGAAGAGTTGACCTCTAGGTGTATCTGACACTGACTAATGAAACCACGACATGATCTGGCATCGCCAGAATATCTGTTTGGCAGAGCAAGTCGAGGATCATGTGCAGATGTCACCATGGTCTGAGGTTTATCCTCTATACTCTTGAGCCGTGACTCAAGTACTTGTATGTAACGGTGTAACTGCTGATATTCTGCCATAACTGCCAGACCCTTGGCTCAGTCCTAATGTTACGGGGGGCTGTCTGATAATAACTGAAAGGAGTATCAGACAGTCAGGGTCCACCGTGCAAAGACTTTGCTGCAGACTATGGCAGAGTGCAATACCTCTGTTAACTCACAGAAGAATATAATAAGTAAGTAAAGCAATTCCTCCCTTACTTGGAGGGTGTGTGGAATGATCTCTGTTAACAATCACAGAGACAAAGGCAATGTGTGCGAAATGGCACCTACCTAGGTCCGCTCTTCTAGTGGTGCAAAAGAGACGAACAGCAGCGTAAGCCGCACAAAGCTCCTACCTGCGTTCGCTCCACTAGTGTGCGAGGACACGAACCACTAGATATGGCACCTGCCTAGGTCCGCTCTTCTAGTGGTGCAAAAGAGACGAACAGCAGCGTAAGCCGCACAAAGCTCCTACCTCTGTTCGCTCCCCTAGTGTGCGAGGATACGAACAACTGCCAGACGCAGTATAAGGAACGTTACCCTAGCGGCAACGTCCACCTACGAGTAGAATCACAAGGCCCAGCCAGACCATGTGCCTCAGGCACCTGCCTATGTCCGCTCCCCTAAGAGGTAAGGATACGGACAGCAGCCGAAGCTGTAAGGTATAAGAACGCTACCCTGCCGGTAGCGCTCACCTAGCATAGACAGAGGAATGCCTAGAGGAACGCGCACAGAGCGTCTACTCATATGCATGAACCAAGAGGACTGAGCACCATGCGGCGTGTGTCAGGGTCTTATATAGACTCTGTGCCTCATCCAAGATGGAGGACACCAGAGCCAATCCGCTGCCAGAACGACAGGAGTGACGTCATGCTGGCCTATCACCGAGCAAGACGTCACAAGCACATGACCAGCGACCAATCGGCATAGAAGGTGTCAGAGACATGTGACCTCGTGTCAGCGATGATGTCACCCGCACATGTGCAATGGCTCCAAGATTGGACTTAGTCTCCGGCGCTCGCACATGTGCAGTAGCAAGAAATCTGGACTTAGTCTCCAGCGCTCGCACATGTGCAGTAGCAAGAAATCTGGACTTAGTCTCCAGCGCTCGCACATGTGCAGTAGCAAGAAATCTGGACTTAGTCTCCAGCGCTCGCACATGTGCAGTAGCAAGAAATCTAGACATAGTCTCCAGTGCTCGCAGCAACCGTAACACAGCACTTGTGCCCTAGTTGCAAACAGGATGTTTTGATTTGCATCAAGCACATTTAAAAATACGCCATAATTAACCGTCCCCAGCATGACACCGGGGTAGGTAGCAAAGTCTTTCCTGATCCCAGCTCTGTTCATCTTGGATCATTTTTAAAAAACACAGCAAGCAAGGGTTACTCCAAGCGGAGTCTCCCTTTTTTTTCCAAAAATTGTGCCCCACACACACCCACCCATTCAGTGGCAGCACTTGTGCCCTAGTTGTACACTTCACAGCTAGATTTGCATCAAGCACATTCAAAAATACGCCATTCTTAACCGTCCCCAGGATGACACCGGGGTAGGTAGCAAAGTCTTTCCTGATCCTAGCTCTGTTCATCTTGGATCATTTTTAAAAAACACAGCAAGCAAGGGTTACACCAAGCGGAGTCTCCCTTTTTTTTCCAAAAATTGTGCCCCACACACACCCACCCATTCAGTGGCAGCACTTGTGCCCTAGTTGTACACTTCACAGCTAGATTTGCATCAAGCACATTCAAAAATACGCCATTCTTAACCGTCCCCAGGATGACACCGGGGTAGGTAGCAAAGTCTTTCCTGATCCCAGCTCTGTTCATCTTGGATCATTTTTAAAAACAATGTAAGTAAGGGTTACTACAAGCGGAGTCTCCCTTTTTTCCAAAAATTGGGCCACACTGACACCCCATCAGTGGCAGCACTTGTGCCCTAGTTGCAAACAGGATGTTTTGATTTGCATCAAGCACATTAAAAAATACGCCATAATTAACTGTCCCCAGGATGACACCGGGGTAGGTAGCAAAGTCTTTCCTGATCCCAGCACTGTTCATCCTTGATCATTTTTAAAAAACACAGCAAGCAAGGGTTACTCCAAGCGGAGTCTCCCTTTTTTTCCAAAATTTGTGCCCCACACACACCCACCAATTCAGTGGCAGCACTTGTGCCCTAGTTGCAAACAGGATGTTTTGATTTGCATCAAGCACATTCAAAAATATGCCATTCTTAACCGTCCCCAGGATGACACCGGGGTAGGTGGCAAAGTCTTTCCTGATCCCAGCTCTGTTCATCTTGGATCATTTTTAAAAAACACAGCAAGCAAGGGTTACTCCAAGCGGAGTCTCCCTTTTTTTTTCCAAAAATTGTGCCCCACACACACCCACCCATTCAGTGGCAGCACTTGTGCCCTAGTGTTCACTTCACAGCTAGATTTGCATCAAGCACATTCAAAAATACGCCATTCTTAACCGTCCCCAGGATGACACCGGGGTAGGTAGCAAAGTCTTTCTTGATCCCAGCTCTGTTCATCTTGGATCATTTTTAAAAACAATGTAAGTAAGGGTTACTCCAAGCGGAGTCTCCCTTTTTTCCAATAATTGGGCCACACTCACACCCCATCAGTGGCAGCACTTGTGCCCTAGTTGCAAACAGGATGTTTTGATTTGCATCAAGCACATTCAAAAATACGCCATTCTTAACCGTCCCCAGGATGACACCGGGGTAGGTAGCAAAGTCTTTGCTGAACCATGACTTGTTCATCTTGGCTCCTTTTAAAAACAATGTAAGCAAGGGTTACTTTAAGCGGAGTCTCCCTTTTTTCAAAAAATTGGGCCACACAGACACTCCATCAGTGGCAGCACTTGTGCCCTAGTTGCAAACAGGATGTTTTGATTTGCATCAAGCACATTCCAAATCCACAAGCATTTACTCTCCCCAGGATGACACAGGGGTAGTAAATTCCTTGTGGATCCATGACTTGTTCATTTTGATGAACGTTAGTTTGTCCACATTGTCACTGGACAGACGCGTGCACTTATCTGTCAGCACACACCCAGCAGCACTGAAGACACGTTCAGAGACAACGCTGGCAGCTGGACACGACAAAATCTCCAAGGCGTAAGTGGAGAGCTCTGGCCATTTTTCAAGATTTGAAGCCCAAAATGAGCAAGGCTCCATTTGCAAAGTCATGGCATCGATGTTCATTTGGAGATACTCCTGTATCGTCCTCTCCAGCCGTTGACTATGTGTTAGACTTGTTGTCTCAGAAAAAGGGAGGAATTCCAGGGCACTACTCAGTATTCAACAAGCCTATTTGTCCATTACAAAGAAAGTCCTGTATTCAGAGGCTGGAAGCAAACACCGGGGTGCTTATATCAATAGATAACAAATCTTGCAATGATGCAAAGTAGAAAAAGTATAGCACTCACCGGTTAAATTGCTGTGCAGAAAAACTGTTTATTTAAACAGCGGAGGTTACATGTGCGGAGAGGGCTGGAGAGGGCTAACATATGTTTTAATTATTTGACATCAACCACAAAAAAAAAAAAAAAAAAAAAAAATTTTTTTTTTTTGGATGTGGATAAAAAGGATATGATGTCATACCTAATCAGACCAGCTGAAGCACCGGACAGGTGCGAAATGGCCGTCGTCTGCTACAGCGCACACTCCCTCTCCCCACCAGCCCTCTCCGCACATGTAACCTCCGCTGTTTAAATAAACAGTTTTTCTGCACAGCAATTTAACCGGTGAGTGCTATACTTTTTCTACTTTGCATTGCAAGATTTGTTATCTATTGATATAAGCACCCCGGTGTTTGCTTCCAGCCTCTGAATACAGGACTTTCTTTGTAATGGACAAATAGGCTTGTTGAATACTGAGTAGTGCCCTGGAATTCCTCCCTTTTTCTGAATGAACATTTGTTTTTTCCACCGGTGAGCACACTCATTATAAGCCAGAAGATTGTGGAAGTCTATGGTATACGTTAGCAGATGGCTGAATTGGATACTATGGAGGTCGGAGAATCAAATGGCAATGGGCTAGGAATATTGGCGGTGAGGGAGGACGCTAATACGTTCTTCCTTGAATGCAACAGCAAAATGGATACGGACATTTTAAGTGTCAAATCACTAGAACTCAAAATCTCCAATTTAGCTGAAAAAGAGATTTCCCTCTTTTGGTCGGCCCAATCACTTAGATCTTATAAGGATTGCAAACAGGTCCCTAGGGGCTTGAGGGTCATGAAAACCATCTCTTTTTATCAGGATGATGCTGAATTTAAAGATTTATGGAATGAAGTTCTGAATGAATGTTCTCTGAAATTTTTGGATATTGTTCTGCAAAAAAATGAGCAAGAACATGCTAAAGTTACTGCTGAACTGATTAGATTGAGGAAAGAGCTTGAGACACGTCTTTCCAATGACCAGTGGAAAAAATTCCTGCAGCAATTGGATAAAAAACTCATCCCCTATCAGTCCATAATAAAAGAACGGAAAAAAGAAAAATTCTTGAGAGACAAGGCTGACTATGAATCCAACAATGTATTTAGTTGGAATAAAAACACTGATAAATCTTCCTTTTTTAAAAAGAGTAAATCTAAGAGGAAATTTCACAAAGCTGGCAATAATAATAATATAAAACCTGCCTGGACGACCGACTCCGACTCCAGTGGGCAGGAGGAACCCCCACCTCTTAAGAGGAGATCTAGTGAAGATAAGGGCATATATAATCAATTGAATCGCCCTTTAGAAGGAGGACAAGGAGAGGTCGCGGCAGGTACAAGCGATCAGCAGTTAGGGAAGAGAAAGACTGTATCCTGGAGGGACTAATATTGGACCTTGCAGAGAATTCTGAAAAGAAGAAGAAAAAAATATACAATCTTACTGACCATCCGCTAGATGAAGCAATGATCTCGATTTTGGAGAAAGGACTGAACTTCTGCATTCCAGAGCCTTTTGATTTAGTGCAATTTGAAGTTGATTTATATAAAGCATGTCGAAAATTACATCTAAAAAAACATTTTGCAAATATTAATCAGGGTACAACACAAGCTTCCAAAAATGAAAGGCAGTGTCAGAGTGGCCCCCTGGGCTTTTCATATGAAGGTTCGGAATACAGTAAGATCAGTAAAGACGCTCTACAACTCCTGAGTCTAACAGATAGTGATATAGATAACGCACCCTTTCCTGCAGGGAAAAATAATGCAGTTGATACTGCAGGTTTTTCAAAGGGTTTAAAATCTTCATTTGTTCCACCCATATCTCCAGGCAATAATGTTGATTTATTTCAAGAAATTGTCATGAAGGATATGAGAGCTTTGAATTACCCAGTGCTGAAAAATAACTTGTCTAATATTGAAAAATCTGCTTTGAAAAAAATTAAATCCCTCAAAAATGTGATAATAAGGAAGGCAGACAAGGGTGGTGCCACGGTTCTCATGACCACGGAATATTATCTGGATGAGGCAAAACGCCATCTAGATAATAGTAATGTATATCAGAAATTAGAGTGTGATCCCACTAACAAGTTGAAAGAAAAACTGCGTAGCCTTTTGAATAGGCATATGATGTTGGGTTTCATTACAAAGAATAGAGCGGAAAAGCTTTTTCCTTTATTCCCTACAAAGCCACATTGGTATTTTTTACCAAAGGTGCATAAGTCTGAATTTAGACCTCCGGGGAGACCCATCGTCTCCGGTTCAGGTTCACTCACGGAGCCCCTCTCGGCATACCTTGATTGGTTATTACATCCCCTATTAAAAATAATTCCCTCCTTTGTGAAGGACACAGGGGATCTGGTGACACAATTAAATCATTTTGAATGGCAAGACACTTTTTGCTGGGCGTCATTAGACGTTGAAAGTTTATTTACAAGAATACCACAGCATTTGGGTGTCAATGTCATTATTGATATGCTGAGGGGGCTCGGTGAAGATGATTTACTGATAAATTTTGTAGAAGAGGCTCTGCTCTTTGTGTTGAAAAATAACACCTTTAAATTTGGGCATGTTTGGTACCAGCAAAATAGCGGGGTGGCGATGGGGACTCCTGTGGCTTGCACCTTTGCAAATCTCTTCCTTGCGCATATGGAAGATAATCTCATATACAGTCCTACTAATCCTTTCATAAAACACATAAAGAAATTTATGCGTTTTGTGGACGATGTATTGATAGTTTGGGATGGGGACAGATCTCAATTTGAGTCTTTTGTGGCATACCTGAATGATAATAACAACTACAATATGCTGTTCACACACCATTTTGGTGATAAAACTATGGAGTTCCTTGACGTTAAATTGACGGCCCAGGAAGGGAGAATTATACGGGAACTTTATAGAAAACCTACTACTGTGAATGCTTTGTTGCATTTTGATAGTGCCCATCCGACTCATGTATTGAGATCTGTTCCCTTCAGTCAATTTTTAAGGCTGAATAGGATCACGAATAATCCCGATGCTTTTGTGACACAGACGAACGATCTCAAGCAAAGATTTTTAGAAAGGGGGTATCCCTCTAATCTTATCAATTCAATGCAGAAACAAGCTGAAAGTAAGATTCAACATGAGAAAAATATTTCCTGTTTAAATCGGGGTATTACACCTGTTAAAAAAATGAATCGATTCATCTTTAACTTCAAATATGGCCCGATGGATCGGATGATCAAAACAATCATAAATAAAAATTGGCACATAATTGAAGGAGTATCAGAACTTAGGGAAATGGCCCTCAATAAACCCCTAATAACGCATAGAAGATGTAAAAATATTGGTGATATTTTAGTCAAGAAACGGTATATACCTCCTAAAACCTGGCTACACCAGGTGGGTCCTACAGGTAATCACAGATGTGGAAACTGTTCATTTTGCAGATTTCACATGACGGGCAATTCTTTTGTAATTGGTGGCCATTCACATTATGTGCGGCATTTGATAACCTGTAGGACTAAAATGGTCGTTTACGTGATTTTTTGCCCGTGCCAATATTTTTACATTGGGAAGACGATACGGCAGCTCTTTGTAAGATTTAGAGAGCATAGGAACTCCATTCATAGTGGAATAGGGGCAACTAGGTTAATCAACCATATAAGAGAATTTCATAATTCTGATTGCAATGTATTATCCTTTGCAGGGATAGAATTGGTTGAGCCTAATGCTAGGGGAGGTGATACGCATAAAATGCTATTAAGAAAAGAGGCTGAATTTATTATGAGATTCAACGCAACAGGCCCTCTAGGGTTAAATGATAAAAATGACCTTAGTGTGTTTCTAGGTTGATTTATGAGGCATTTGGCTTCTTCCATGTATATTTATATATGTTTGCTGAAAATTGTTGCTGAAATTCAAGTATTGTATGTATATTCTTTGTTTTTAACATATGTTTTAATTATTTGACATCAACCACAAAAAAAAAAAAAAAAAAAAAAATTTTTTTTTTTTGGATGTGGATAAAAAGGATATGATGTCATACCTAATCAGACCAGCTGAAGCACCGGACAGGTGCGAAACGGCCGTCGTCTGCTACAGCGCACACTCTCTCTCCCCACCAGCCCTCTCCGCACATGTAACCTCCGCTGTTTAAATAAACAGTTTTTCTGCACAGCAATTTAACCGGTGAGTGCTATACTTTTTCTACTTTGCATTGCAAGACTTGTTGTCTCTGTTGGCCTTGCAAAGGAGGGTCTAAAAAAATTATGAAAAGATTCCATAAAATTGCTGTTACCAGCACCAGATACAATCCTACTGGTACGTGTAGACTGATGAAGATGACGAAGCCTTCCCATGTTTGTCAAGTTACAACTGGGAGATTCACTCCCTGCACCTGCACGGTTGTTTGGTGGAAAAGCCGAGCTAAGATCGAGTAACAGCTTCTGCTGATACTCCTGCATACGTGCGTCCCTTTCTATGGCTGGAATTATGTCACAAAATTTGGACTTGTACCGGGGATCTAATAGTGTGGCAAGCCAGTAGTCATCATCACTTTTAATTTTGACAATACGAGGGTCATGTTGGAGATAGTGCAGCAAGAAAGCACTCATGTGTCTTGCGCAGCCATGCGGACCAAGTCCAGGCTGTGTTTGTGGCATAGAGGTGCTACCCGTTCTTTCTTTCTCTGACATCTCCCCCTAACCTCTTTCAACTGAAATTTGACCAAGGTCTCCCTCATGCGCTGAGTCTTCCATGTCCATGGACAGTTCGTCCTCCATTTCTTCATGTTCTCCTGCACCTTCCTCAACATTTCGCCTGCTACCATGCGCCTTTGTTGATCCCTGTCCCCCATGGTCCCATGCCTGCCGCGTTGGTGATGATGAACGTCTGGGCCTTGGAGATGTTGTTATGTCTTGCGCATATTAATCCTCCTGTAGTTCCTCCCCTTCCTGTTGTCCCACCCCCTGTCTCCGAATAGTGTTTAGCGTGTGCTCCAGCATGTAAATGACTGGAATTGTCATGCTGATAATGGCATTGTCAGCGCTAAACATATTCGTCGCCATGTCGAAACTGTGCAGAAGGGTGCATAGGTCCTTGATCAGAGACCACTCCATCAGGGTGATCTGTCCCACCTCTGCATCTCGTTGGCCCAGGCTATACGTCATGAAGTATTGCACCAGGGCTTGGCGGTGCTGCCACAGTCACTGTAACATGTGGAGAGTCGAATTCCAGTGTGTCGGCACATCGCATTTCAGGCGATGAACCGGCAGGCCGAAAGACTTCTGGAGCGATGCAAGTCGCTCAACTGCGGCGCTTGAATGGCGGAAGTGAGCAGACAGTTTTCGTGCCCTGGTCAGAAGGCCATCTAGGCCGGGATAGTGTGTTAAAAATTGCTGGACAACAAGGTTCAACACGTGAGCCATACAAGGTACGTGTGTCACCTTGCCCAGGCGAAGGGCCGCACCCAGGTTTGCAGCATTGTCGCACATGGCCTTACCAGGCTGCAGGTTGAGTAGAGACAACCATTTATTAAACTCGGACCGCAGAGCTGACCACAACTCCTCAGCTGTGTGACTCTTATTCCCAAGGTCAAGCTAAAGACCGCCTGATGACGTTGCGCTCTGCTGCCAGCATAGTAATGAGGGGTGCATGATTCCTTCTGCGCAGTGAGAACGCTGGTGGCCTGACCAGGCAGGCTTGAGGCGGAGGTGGAGGACACAGATGAGGTGGAGGAGACAGAAGCAGTGGCGGAACTTGGACAGACAGAGGATTGACACACAAGTCGTGGGGACGGCAAGACTTGTGCAGCAGACCCTTCACCATCTATCACCATAGTTACCCAGTGCCCAGTCAGCGACATGTAACGTCCCTGTCCATGCTTACTGGTCCAAGTATCGGTGGTAAAATGCACCCGTTCACACACAGAGTTTCTCAAGGAAGCGTTGATGTTGTGTGCGACATGCTGGTGTAGTGCGGGCACACCTTTCTTAGAGAAGTAGTGGCGACTGAACATCTGGTACTGGGGCACAGCAACAGACATAAGGTCTCTAAAATCCTGTGTGTCCACCAGGCGGAAAGGCAGCATTTCGGTAGCCAAGAGATTACAGAGGGGTAATGTCAACCTCTTAGCTTTGTCATGGGTCGCAGGAAATGGCCTTTTATTTGTCCACATCTGAGGGACAGAGATCTGGCTGCTGTGTGTAGACGGTGTTGAGTAGGGTGTCCCTGGAAAAATGCAGGTTTGTGAGGAAAGTGCAGTCGGAGACATGATGTTGCCTTCATCCAACGTTGGTGCTATCGATGTCTGAGAGAGCTGTACACACACACTTGTTTCCCCTTCCAAACCAACTGACGACCTACCAAGCAAACTGCCTGTTGCGGTTACAGTGGTGGAAGTTGTGCGTGGAAAACCAGGTGTGACAGCTGTCCCCACAGTCCTAGAAGATGAAGAGCGGGCGGATGCACTGGAAGGGGCAGGCCATGGATGGTTCGCTCCGCTTGGCCACATTGCAGCACGGTGAGCTTCCCACTGGGACCTATGATATTTATTCATGTGACGATTCATGGAAGAAGTTGTCAAACTGCTGAGGTTTTGACCTCTACTAACAGAATCACGACAAATTTTACACATCACATAATTTTGGGCGATCTTTTTCTATGTCAAAAAAGAACCAGGCTAGGCAAGGCTTAGAGGGCATGCGACCTGCTGACCGAGCCTCTTCTTGCCCTGACTGAATTTTTACGTTGTCATCCCAATATGGTATCTGCGTCTCATCGTCATCAGTATGTTCCTCATTGTCTATAACCACAGGTGTTACAGTTTGTGACAAAGGGTCAACATTATGCTCAGAAACTTGGTCCTCACGGCCTGAATCAGAGTCACAAAGGTTCTGGGCATCACTGCAGACCATTTCCTGGTCTGTACTCACTGTAGCTTGGGAGCAGACCTCTGATTCCCAGGCTATAGTGTGACTGAACAGCTCTGCAGACTCAGCCATCTCACTTCCACCATACTGTGCAGGGCTGATGGAGAATTCAGAGCTGGGAGAAAGCAAGTTGGATTGGGATGACAACTCAGAGGACTGGTGTTTTTTGGATGCGGTAGTTGAGGTGGCTGAGAGGGCACTTGTTGGACCACTTGAGATCCATTCAAGCATTTTCCTTTTTTGGCCATCATCTACCTTTGTTCCTGTTGTTCGTGTCCGTAAAAAAAGGAGCACATCGGATTGTCCACGGTAAGTAGTAGACATCTTACTTTTGCTGGTAGATGGTCTATCTTCAGCAGATGTTAATGGAGCTTTGCCACCTTCCCCACGGACAAACCCTTTTTTTCCTTTTCCAACACGCCTCTTCCCCTTTCCACCAGCATCTGTCATTTTGCCACTCATGTTGATTGCGACAAGATTGTGCACTTAAAATGTGGTAGTAAAAATTGAGAGGTGGTGTAGATTGCAGCGGTGGTCTAGCTTTATTAACAGCAGAATAATAAAGAATAATTATCCCTGACAATGCAACTACGGCCCTTAAACTGGCAGCATAAATTGCTAGTATAATGGCTTAGTAACAATGAGTTTGAGTGTGCAATGCAGGCAGACGTGCTGCAAATATCTTTGCACTACTGGGACAATACAGCAGTCCAACAGCCACGTTTAGGATGCCATTAAGTTCACTTAGTGTTTGCTAGTATAATGGCTTAGTAACAATGAGTTGGAGTGTGCAATGCAGGCAGACGTGCTGCAAATATCTTTGCACTAGTGGGACTATACAGAAGTCCAATAGCCACGTTTAGGATGCCACTAAGTTCACTCAGTGTTTGCTAGTATAATGGCTTAGTAACAATGAATTTTAGTGTGCAATGCAGGCAGATGTGCTGTAAATATCTTTGCACTACTGGGGCAATACAGCAGTCCAACAGCCACGTTTAGGATGCCACTAAGTTCACTTAGTGTTTGCTAGTATAATGGCTTAGTAACAATGAGTTGGAGTGTGCAAAGGGCAGGAGGGTACAGTGGCAGGGTTGTGGGTCTCTGGGTAGAGGAAAGGAAGCCTGCTTTTCTATCCCTCCTAATGGGCAAATGCAGCGAGGAAATCCCTGACCTTAGCTACACAGACGCTGTCATCTTGTGTAGCTGTTAAACTCTGTTTTAAACTCTGTCACCTATGGCTCTGACCCTGCCGGTATGAGCCCTTAAAAGGACTGACAGAAAGTGCTATCCCTAAGCTGTCCAGCGCTGTGTATGGAGCGTATACAGCAGTATCGGCGATAGGAGCTGCGCCAGTGATGTCTGACACCAAGGACGCAGAAGGCAGATAATGGCGTCCTGGAGGAAAATGTCCGGTTTTATAATGCAGGGACATGTGACATGGACATCCTATCACACATGCCATTGCTTCTCTGGCTAAAAGTCCACTTAGCTGTGTGTGTGTCTGGGATTGGCTGACATGCTGGCCCGCCCCACTACACGCGTGCACTTAGGGAAGGAAGACAAGGGAAAAAAAATGGCGATCGCCATTATCCATACAGCAGTGATCTGAATGCGCTGTTCCCGCACACCATACACTGAAATTTCATAATAGTGTGAGTCACAGAGTGACTTACACTATTACAGCGGAAAGCCAGCTAGTAATTAGCTGGTCTTTTTGCTTCTAGAACCGTTCTCGAACGTATCTAGAACTATCGAGCTTTAGCAAAAAGCTCGAGTTCTAGTTCTATCTAGAACAGCCCCCAAAATCACTCGAGCCGCGAACTGGAGAACCTCGAACCGCGAACCGCACTCAACTCTAGTTAAGACCCACACAACACTATTTCCAATCCATAGTCGGACAGCTGGAAAACCTAACCTCTGAGCAGCAACTGTATGTGATGCAGGCCTGCCAGGATGCTCTTTGCAGAGTACGTTCCCTTTCTTCTCTTAATTTATCCACTACTCTACCACCTGACCCTCCAGCCTCTACTCTTCTTGTTCATGTCCGTAAAAAAGGGAGCACATCGGATTGTACATGGTAAGTAGTAGACATCTTACTTTTGCTGGTAGATGGTCTATCTTCAGCAGATGTTAATGGAGCTTTGCCACCTTCCCCACGGACAAACCCTTTTTTTCCTTTTCCAACACGCCTCTTCCCCTTTCCACCAGCATCTGTCATTTTGCCACTCATGTTGCTTGCGACAAGATTGTGCACTTAAAATGTGGTAGTAAAAATTGAGAGGTGGGGTAGATTGCAGCGGTGGTCTAGCTTTATTAACAGCAGAATAATAAAGAATAGTTATCCCTGACAATGGAACTACGGCCCTTAAACTGGCAGCATAAATTGCTAGTATAATGGCTTAGTAACAATGAGTTTGAGTGTGCAATGCAGGCAGACGTGCTGCAAATATCTTTGCACTACTGGGACAATACAGCAGTCCAACAGCCACGTTTAGGATGCCACTAAGTTCACTCAGTGTTTGCTAGTATAATGGCTTAGTAACAATGAGTTGGCGTGTGCAATGCAGGCAGACGTGCTGCAAATATCTTTGCACTAGTGGGACTATACAGAAGTCCAATAGCCACGTTTAGGATGCCACTAAGTTCACTCAGTGTTTTCTAGTATAATGGCTTAGTAACAGTGAGTTTTAGTGTGCAATGCAGGCATACGCGCTGCAAATACCTTTGCACTACTGGGACAATACAGCAGTCCAACAGCCACGTACTGGATGCCACTAAGTTCACTTAGTGTTTGCTAGTATAATGGCTTAGTAACAATGAGTTGGAGTGTGCAATGCAGGCAGACGTGCTGCAAATATCTTTGCACTAGTGGGACTATACAGAAGTCCAATAGCCACGTTTAGGATGCTACTAAGTTCACTCAGTGTTTGCTAGTATAATGGCTTAGTAACAATGAGTTTTAGTGTGCAAAGCAGGCAGACGTGCTGCAAATATCTTTGCACTACTGGGACAATACAGCAGTCCAACAGCCACGTTTAGGATGCCATTAAGTTCACTCAGTGTTTGCTAGTATAATGGCTTAGTAACAATGAGTTGGAGTGTGCAATGCAGGCAGACGTGCTGCAAATATCTTTGCACTACTGGGACAATACAGAAGTCCAATAGCCACGTTTAGGATGCCACTAAGTTCACTCAGTGTTTGCTAGTATAATGGCTTAGTAACAATGAATTTTAGTGTGCAATGCAGGCAGATGTGCTGTAAATATCTTTGCACTACTGGGGCAATACAGCAGTCCAACAGCCACGTTTAGGATGCCACTAAGTTCACTTAGTGTTTGCTAGTATAATGGCTTAGTAACAATGAGTTGGAGTGTGCAAAGGGCAGGAGGGTACAGTGGCAGGGTTGTGGGTCTCTGGGTAGAGGAAAGGAAGCCTGCTTTTCTATCCCTCCTAATGGGCAAATGCAGCGAGGAAATCCCTGACCTTAGCTACACAGACGCTGTCATCTTGTGTAGCTGTTAAACTCTGTTTTAAACTCTGTCACCTATGGCTCTGACCCTGCCGGTATGAGCCCTTAAAAGGACTGACAGAAAGTGCTATCCCTAAGCTGTCCAGCGCTGTGTATGGAGCGTATACAGCAGTATCGGCGATAGGAGCTGCGCCAGTGATGTCTGACACCAAGGACGCAGAAGGCAGATAATGGCGTCCTGGAGGAAAATGTCCGGTTTTATAATGCAGGGACATGTGACATGGACATCCTATCACACATGCCATTGCTTCTCTGGCTAAAAGTCCACTTAGCTGTGTGTGTGTCTGGGATTGGCTGACATGCTGGCCCGCCCTACTACACGCGTGCACTTAGGGAAGGAAGACAAGGGAAAAAAAATGGCGATCGCCATTATCCATACAGCAGTGATCTGAATGCGCTGTTCCCGCACACCATACACTGAAATTTCATAATAGTGTGAGTCACAGAGTGACTTACACTATTACAGCGGAAAGCCAGCTAGTAATTAGCTGGTCTTTTTGCTTCTAGAACCGTTCTCGAACGTATCTAGAACTATCGAGCTTTAGCAAAAAGCTCGAGTTCTAGTTCTATCTAGAACAGCCCCCAAAATCACTCGAGCCGCGAACTGGAGAACCTCGAACCGCGAACCGCACTCAACTCTAGTTAAGACCCACACAACACTATTTCCAATCCATAGTCAGACAGCTGGAAAACCTAACCTCTGAGCAGCAACTGTATGTGATGCAGGCCTGCCAGGATGCTCTTTGCAGAGTACGTTCCCTTTCTTCTCTTAATTTATCCACTACTCTACCACCTGACCCTCCAGCCTCTACTCTTCTTCTTCATGTCCGTAAAAAAGGGAGCACATCGGATTGTCCATGGTAAGTAGTAGACATCTTACTTTTGCTGGTAGATGTTCTATCTTCAGCAGATGTTAATGGAGCTTTGCCACCTTCCCCACGGACAAACCCTTTTTTTCCTTTTCCAACACGCCTCTTCCCCTTTCCACCAGCATCTGTCATTTTGCCACTCATGTTGCTTGCGACAAGATTGTGCACTTAAAATGTGGTAGTAAAAATTGAGAGGTGGGGTAGATTGCAGCGGTGGTCTAGCTTTATTAACAGCAGAATAATAAAGAATAATTATCCCTGACAATGGAACTACGGCCCTTAAACTGGCAGCATAAATTGCTAGTATAATGGCTTAGTAACAATGAGTTTGAGTGTGCAATGCAGGCAGACGTGCTGCAAATATCTTTGCACTACTGGGACAATACAGCAGTCCAACAGCCACGTTTAGGATGCCACTAAGTTCACTGTGTTTGCTAGTATAATGACTTAGTAACAATGAGTTGGAGTGTGCAATGCAGGCAGACATGCTGCAAATATCTTTGCACTAGTGGGACTATACAGAAGTCCAATAGCCACGTTTAGGATGCCACTAAGTTCACTCAGTGTTTGCTAGTATAATGGCTTAGTAACAATGAGTTTTAGTGTGCAATGCAGGCAGACGTGCTGCAAATATCTTTGCACTAGTGGGACTATACAGAAGTCCAATAGCCACGTTTAGGATGCCACTAAGTTCACTCAGTGTTTGCTAGTATAATGGCTTAGTAACAATGAGTTGGAGTGTGCAATGCAGGCAGACGTGCTGCAAATATCTTTGCACTAGTGGGACTATACAGAAGTCCAATAGCAACGTTTAGGATGCCACTAAGTTCACTCAGTGTTTGCTAGTATAATGGCTTAGTAACAATGAGTTTTAGTGTGCAATGCAGGCAGACGTGCTGCAAATATCTTTGCACTACTGGGGCAATACAGCAGTCCAACAGCCACGTTTAGGATGCCACTAAGTTCACTTAGTGTTTGCTAGTATAATGGCTTAGTAACAATGAGTTGGAGTGTGCAAAGGGCAGGAGGGTACAGTGGCAGGGTTGTGGGTCTCTGGGTAGAGGAAAGGAAGCCTGCTTTTCTATCCCTCCTAATGGGGAAATGCAGCGAGGAAATCCCTGACCTTAGCTACACAGACGCTGTCATCTTGTGTAGCTGTTAAACTCTGTTTTAAACTCTGTCACCTATGGCTCTGATCCTGCCGGTATGAGCCCTTAAAAGGACTGATAGAAAGTGCTATCCCTATGCTGTACAGCGCTGTGTATGGAGCGTATACAGCAGTATCGGCGATAGGAGCTGTGCCAGTGATGTCTGACACCAAGGATGCAGAAGGCAGATAATGGCGTCCTGGAGGAAAATGTCCGGTTTTATAATGCAGGGACATGTGACATGGACATTCTATCACACATGCTGTTGCTTCTCTGGCTAAAAGTCCACTTATCTGTGTGTGTGTCTGGGATTGGCTGACATGCTGGCCCGCCCCACTACACGCGCGCGCTTAGGGAAGGAAGACAAGGAAAAAAAAAAAATGGCGATCGCCATTATCCAAACAGCAGTGATCTGAATGCGCTGTTCCTGCACACTATACACTGAAATGTCATAATAGTGTGAGTCACAGAGTGACTTACACTATTACAGCGGAAATCCAGCTAGGAATTAGCTGTTTTTTTTGCTGCTAGAACCGTTCTCGAACGTATCTAGAACTATCGAGCTTTAGCAAAAAAGCTCGAGTTCTAGTTCGATCTAGAACAGCCCCCAAAATCACTCGAGCCGCGAACTGGAGAACCTCGAACCACGAACCGCGCTCAACTCTAATGCTGTGTGACTGTCCACACAACCGCATTGATCAAAAATATATCGCTTGTCATATCATTTGTGAGATGGGTACGTGTGACCGCTACAAAATGACCTATGAGCGATCGCGGCAAAACGTAGCAATGATCTGGGCGTTTCACATCGCTAATGAGATCGCTAGCGATATCGTTGTGTAAAGTGGCCTTAAGTTGCTTATGTTGTGTATTGGAAAAGTACATGCCGTCACTTGTAACTGATATGCTGGTGCCTCTGCGTTAAGCAGATGAAAATTTTGCTATTAAAATATGCACCCACTATCAACTGTATATATGCTATATCAGTTTTACCAGTAAAGACTTTTATTTATATAAAATGGACTAAGATCTTCTTTGTCTAATGCACAAGTTGGGGATTCCTATACCATTTTATAGTATGTGGCCTGAGTAAGGAATACTGGAGCCAGCCTGCCACACAAAGACACCCAAAGGAACTTATTTTACTGGTGCCTGAGGTCACAGCACCACACTTTCACTTTAGCAACCCTTTCAGCCTTATGCTTTTCGTGCATATTAAACTGTGGCTGAGGGCCAGTTTTGCCATCAGCCTCCTAGAACAACTCTTCAGCAGAGCTCTCCTACATGATGGACCAGGCGAAGGGATTATCTGAATATGGGGGAGCAGTAGGGGTTGCATTATCCATCTGGGACCGCTTCTAAAGTGTGTGCAGAAGGTGAGTGTGGTTAATTTGCTCTTTTATCCCAGGCAGTGGTGTAACTGGAGTTCCATTCCTATGAGCACTGGTGCAAAATTTTTACCTGTCCCCCGCATGTTGCTCAGATGTATAGGACCTTGTAGCATTCTAAATCTTATAAAGACGTGTGTTGCCCTTCCCTCCCCTTTCATTATGTAGTAATGTCACTCATCATGTACTAATATCCCCATCCTGGGCCCATTACTCGCAATTATGTCCCCATCATGGTATGTATGTCACCCATTCTGAGCCCATCCTGGTATATATGTCCCGCATCCTGGTATATATGTCCCCCATCTTGGGCCCCTTCCTGGTAAATATGACCCCCATCCTAGTATATATGTACCATATCCCAGTATATATGTCTGCCATTCTGGGCCCCTTCCTGATATATACTATAAGTCACACATCCTGGAAAATATGTCCCCCATCCTGGTAAATATGACCCCATTCTGATTTTTGTCTAGTCTCATCTAGGTCTATGTGTTGCAATACATTTAAACTGGATGTCCGCCCTTTGATGCACATCCAGCAGAAGTAGGCCCTGGGGTCGGTGGGCCCCATCCACCCCCAGGTCCGATGGCATTGTGACCTATGCGCCTGTGATTATGTCCCTAATCCCTGAATTGTAGCAGATCAATACACTCTGTGCCTTCTGTATCCAGCTTTAGAAGCAATAACAAACAGTAGAGGTGTCAGACATTTTCGCACAAATCAAGCTTAGTTGTACTTCATCAGAATACGTGCAGTAGTTAGAATCTCACATGGCCCAAAAGGAAGTCCACCTCCTTGCCTTACTTTTAATAATCTTTGCCCTTCGTGGCCTTATGTTAATTTCTGACTCGCAAATTATAGGCACAAATGGCCCTTTCAGCCACTGTGCCAACTTGCTGTGCTGCTGTTTTTTATTTCATATACAGCCTTTTTTCCTACAATGTGTTAACTCTGATTACCTAATAGTCATCTGTAAATCTAGTTAGGAATTAAACAATTCATATTCAGAATAAAATGCTGAGCACAGCATCTATATACTGTCTCTACAAATCATTGTAATTATCCCTAAGGTACTTGCTGGAGTACACTGATAAAACCTTCAAGTGATACATAACGTTTGCATCCCACTACCCCTTTGTCATTTATTAAATACAAACATCCAATTAGTGTTTTCATGAAGAATTCTGTTCTAGAAATCTGGACCTTACTTTTATTGCCTTCTGTATTTCTTCTCTCTATTGAAATACTATGTCCCAAAAATGACAAAAGTATATTAGGAGTGGTACTTTATAGGCTAACCAGAAAAATCATATTAGCAAGCTTTCAGAGCACAAAGGCTCCTTCTTCAGGCAAATTACAAATATACTTTATGGCAACCTAAATCTACTATTTATTTTCTACTATTTATTTTCTGATTTTCTTTCATCAATAGGTTAAATGAGAACTTAGTGTGATGAAATATACTGTAATTTTGAAATAAAAGTTTACATTCATTTTTGTACGTTTAGCTTATTTTAGATACTGCAATAACCAAGACGGTCTCTCGTTTGATGGCCATGGTTTCGGCAGTATGAATTAGATGACAGGTTTACTTTAATAATTGATTCCAGATGACCAGAGAACTTGTGCATACATTGTATTGTACATCATCATGGCCCAAAGCCATAGATTAGATACATTACCTAAATGCTGATTGTGAATTTGCTGATTATATTGAATTTTGCACCCATTTTTGGACTCCTTCTTTTTGATACAGTTGATCATACCTGTCTCTGTAATAGTGGGTACAGATGTATTAAGCCCTTCATTTGTAAAGATATTTTTCAATACTAATGCTCTAAATAAATCACGTTTTGTCATTATTCCTAACTAATAATGTCGCGGGCGGGGAGGAGGGTGTCGGCACACCGCGCTCACCCCCTCCTGCTCGGGTCCGGCTGCCACTGCTCAGTGGTGGCTCGAGCCGTAGGCCGGATCCCGGGGGTTTCTCGAGCGGCACTCCTCGCCCGTGAGTGAAAGGGGGTTGTTGGGTGGGGGGATGATTATTGTCCGTGACGCCACCCACGGTTGTGGTGATTTCACCACCGCTGCTCTATACGCGGCTCCCGGGGATAGTGATGCGGAGCAGCCAGGTGTTGTGTTTCCCCTCCGTGGGTAGGGGTTGGTGATCCCGGGGCCCGGTGATGGTTTGTGAGGTGCGGGACCTGATGGGCGCAGGGACGCGGGGGCAGCGCGGTGCCTTGCGGCACTGTGGTACTCACTCAGCCTGAGACGTGGACACAGTTTGTACGGTAAACCAAACGGCTGGTAGGACGGTCCCACAGACGGCTGCACCTGCACTTCCGGTAGGTGACGGTGATGTCCCTCTTCCTTGCACCTATGGTTGACTTGTGGTAGCGGTGGATTCCCTCCGGTTACCCGCTCCCCGACTACAATCTGGGCCGGAGGAGCTCTACACTTTGCCCGCAGGCGCTGGCCCTGAGAAACTGGTGCCGTGGCGGTGGCGGTGTCTCTCTGCTTCAGGTTGGGCTGTTGCCTTCAATCGGGACTTGGTTGTTGGGGGATCTACGTCCCCTTCACTGACGGATTCGGCAAATTTGGCGACTCCTAGCCTTGCCGGGGTCCGAGAGGCCCCTGCCCTGGTGCTGACTGTCCTTTGGAACACTGCTCCAGACCACCGGGCACACAGCCAACGGGGTCCTTCCAGGAACTTCCAAACGGTCCCCCTCCAGACAGTCACCGCCGTCGCTGACCTTGCTGATCTGGCCCTACACCAAGCTGGACCCTTCAGGCTTTCTTTCTCTACTCGTCACTTTGCTCGCTTTCCTCCTTTACTACTTTTCTACTTTCACTTTCTTAACTCCTCTACTTAGCTCCTCACACTTGCCCTGCCTGGGCTTACTCTCTCCTCTTCTCCCTCCTAAACTGAACTGCCTGGTTTCTCCCGCCTCCAGAGCTGTGACCTCCTTGGTGGGCGGAGCCAACCGCCTGGCCCACCCCCTGGTGTGGATCATCAGCCTCTGGAGGAAGGCAACAAGGATTTTTGGTTAGCTTAGATGTGCCTACCTGGGATGTAGGGTGTGGTGGTGTGTGATCTGTGTCCCCTGGCTTGCCCAGGGCGACACAATAACACATTTTGGGAATTACATTTACTAAAGCAAATAGTTAATTCTGAAATACAGACATCCCACTATTTTATTAAATAATTTAGATAAATATACATGGTTAAGTTGATGTAGTAAAAAACATCTAATGTGTAAGGGATATACTATTTGTCAAAAAAAATCTTCAGTTCACGATTGCACAATAGTGCATGGTATGTTCAGGTGCTGTTTTTTTCCCTTCGACCTACCGATGTAGTCTTCTTCTGATACATTTACGAAGGCTTGTTCTTGTGTTCTTTTATACTTATATCCATACAAGCACTATGTAAGAAAAAAGACAATCTTAGACAATCAATTTGAAGCTAAAAGATTTCAAAATGACTCATCCCTTGAGTAATTGATAAACTTTCCTCTCTTTATTCCTCTAGGAAGCTTGGCTCAATAAAAGGCAAAGGATCAGTGATCATAGCACACTGCTGTGCTTGAATGGGAGACGCTGATGTTAAAATACGGTTCAGTAGCTGAAGTATATTGAGATGGGACAGCAGGAAATGAGAAATGTTCCACCTGTCTGTTTCTTGAATCACTTGGCTCTTCACAAAGCTTTCTTCTTGACTTCTTTATTATGTTGTGTGCTTTCTTTCCGTTGTATTCCCTGGTGGAGAGGCATTTCCAGGTTCATTCACGTAATGTCAAAATAATTGAATCAAAACCAGAGAATAAAGTACAGCAGAAGCTTTATTTGATAAATTTATTATCAAAATAATTGATGAAAGTTTCAAATGTATCCTCAAGGGTCAAGGGAGTTTAAGAAAGGCAAAACAAGAATATAACAAATATATGTATTTAAGAAATATATGTGCACAGTAATAAAGGAATAAGAGAACCCTACGTGGGAACAGTAATAAAAAAGATTTTGCCATAGCATTTATTAGAATTGAATAGTAGAACAAAGGAAAGTCTATTCTTAAAGGGACAAAGTTCATTTTAACGTTCATTTTAATCAACAGATCTTGGAATAATAATAAGTTATACAATTGGATCTATTTATAAAATATATTGCTGTGTTGAGATTGAGATAATCTTATATATATGCCCCTGCTATGTACTGTGTAATGGCTGTGTTTGACCGTAGATTGACATGGTCTGATCATACCACATCTCCTGGGCCGAGGAGAAAGTAAAAGAGTATAAGGACAGACAGCACACGATCATAGATTATTCTTTTTGTGAGGCAAAACATTTCACTGCCTGTTGTTAAAAAATGTTTTACCTCAAGAAATAATTATTTGCAATCCAGTGCTGTAATGCCTGTATACCTTTTTACTTGCTCCCCGGCCCAGGAAATGTGGTATGATTAGACCATATAACTGTATGGTCAGATACAGCCATTACACAGTACATAAGAAGAAAGGGAAAACTGCAATCTCAAAGGAGCACTGCCGTAAAAATGGTATGCCAGTATTCAGGTGAAAATCTTTTATTAAAACCACGTGTTTCAGGTATGGTCCTTCCTCTTTGTCACTTTATTACAATCTAAGGGGTACTTTGCACGCTGCGACATAGCAGGGCGATGCTACGATGCCGAGCGCGATAGTACCCGCCCCCGTCGCAGCAGCGATTTCCTTATGATAGCTGCCGTAGCGAACATTATCGCTACGGCAGCTTCACATGGACTCACCTGTCCTGCGACCGTCGCTCTGGCCGGCGACCCGCCTCCTTGTTAAGGGGGCGGGTCGTGCGGCGTCATAGCGACGTCACACGCCAGGCGGCCAATCGGAGCGGAGGGGCGGAGATGAGTGGGATGTAAACATCCCGCCCATCTCCTTCCTTCCGCATATCCTACGGGAGCCGCGGTGACGCCGGTAGGAGATGTTACTCGCTCCTGCGGCTTCACACACAGCGATGTGTGATGCCGCAGGAGCGAGGAACAACATCGGACTGTCGCGTCAGCGTAATCATGGATTACGCCGACGCTGCACCGATGATACGATTACGACGCTTTTGCGCTCGTTAATCGTATCATCGAGCCTTTAGACACTACGATGTCGCCTGCGATGCCGGAAGTGCGTCATTTTCAATTTGACCCCACCAACATCGCACCTGCGATGTCGTAGTGTGCAAACCCGCCTTAGACCCCTCTCCCACTTTTTAACAATATGGGAAGTGACGCAGCAGAACATTTAACCTTCTTATTCAACACTGCATTGGTATTATCCAAGCCATACACTGGTGCTTTTATATATATATATGTATATATATATATATATATATAGAGAGAGAGAGAGAGAGAGAGAGAGAGAGACAGACAGACAGAGAGAGACAGACAGACAGAGAGAGAGAAAGAGATGTATGTGAGAAAGTGTTTGCCCCTTCCTGATTTCTTATTCTTTTATATGTTTGTCACACTTACATTTTTCAGTTCGCCAAACAAAACTGAATAGTAGACAAAGATAACACAAGTAAATACAAAATGCAGCTCATGGAGAATTTTGGCCCACTCATCTTTGCAGAATTGTTGTAATTCAGCCACATTGGAGGGTTTTCGGACATGAACCGCCGTTTTAAGGTCATGCCACAGCATCTCAATCATATTGAGGTCAGGACTTTCACTAGGCACTTTGACTCCAAAGTGTTATTTTTGTTTTTCATAAGTCATTAAAGGGGTGGACTTGCTGGTATGCTTTTCATCATTGTCCTGCTGCATAAATCAAAGGCTCTTCAGCTTGAGGTCACAAAGAGATGGTCATTCTCCTTCAGCATGTTTTGGTAGACAGCAGAATTAATGGTTCTATTGGTTTTCCAGATCTTGAAGCAGCAAAAGACCTCCTACCATCACACTACTACCACCATATTTTATTGGTGGTGTCATGTTCCTTTTCTGAAATGCTGTGATACTTCTCTGCCACATGTAATGGGACATACACTTTCCAAAAAGTTCAACTTTTGTCTTGTCAGTCCACAGTGTATTCTCCCAAACGTCTCGGGGATCATCAAGATGTTTTCCGGCAAAACAGACAAGCCTTTATGTTCTTTTTTTTCTCCACAGTGATTTTTATCTGGGAACTCTGCCATGCAGGCCATTTTTGACCAATCTGCATCTTATGGTGAAGTCATAAGCATTGACCTTAACTGAGGCCTGCAGTTTTTTGGATGTTGTTGTGGGGTCTTTTTTGACCTTTTGATGAGCCACGGCTGTGCTCTTAGGGTAATTTTAGTCAGCCGGCTACTCTTGGGAAGGTTCACCACTAGTGATGGGCGGACCAAGACTGTAAAAGCCCAGATCCACGTGATTTTAAAAGTACCCGGGTGCTGGACCTGGACCCAGAATTCCGGGTATTGATCCAGATCCGGCGTCTGAGGGTGCCCTCCTGGTAGTCTCTCAGTCTTAGTCCATATGACAGGTAGCTTGAGCCCTTTGGGGTCGGTTTCTCTGGTCAACTTTACGGTCGGTGAGGTACTGATGGACCCCTCACCGTGCATATTTTATCAGGTCTGCGTGAAGCGTTTGCCTGACCTAGGGCCCTCTACCCCGTTGGTGCTATGGTTCCGGGAATACTCCACCGTACTCCACCGGCAACTACACGCCTGGGCTTTAAGGTCACCGCTACACTCTCCTGTAACTACGGTTACATCCGTCTCCTCTCACTTCCACTTACTGACTGTCTGACCCTTCTAACCTGGTTGTCATCTAGTGGACTGGATCGGTTCCACCCCTAAGTGACCATCCATTAGGTCCAACCCTAGCCTATCACTAGTCTTTGGAAACGGGAAAAACAAGGATTAAAATGAATGTTTTGGTGTTACCGGCACTGGTCTTCTGTGTCCCTGGGGGTAGGTCTTGAATCCTGGATAGGATTCAGTTCCCTGTAGCTCCTGATGGCTTCAGGGGTGCTACATGTCCCCTTGGTTAATTCCAACATGTCCTCGGGCTGCAACGTTAATATTTTAATTCACATTTTTCAACATAAAACTCTCTTCCCACGCAGCGGAGGCATTTTCTTAAATATTTCTAAACCTGAGTACCCTTCCCATCAACCACCACCCAAAGTCCTGGTCCCAAAGCCTCTAGGAGGCATGTCACCGGTTTCCATGACGACTGGGTCTCGGCCGCCTCTGCAGCAGACCCTTCCTGCGACCTTTTCTCTCTTTGCTGGTGATGTCAATGAGAGTCCCTTTTGCAAGGCTGTACTCTCGTAGTATGCACATCTGGTGCAACTATTTACAACGGAAAGTTTTTTACTGCTACCAGTCCAGCAGTTTTAGTCCATTTTTATCAAACTTTATGCAAAACCAGGTTAGGGAAAAATTAACATTTACAGTTTACAACCATTCTTATTTTCTATGTTTGCACTACTATTTACATAATGACACTATTTTATACATTTCCTGTTTTGGCACCTATTCTCTGTACCTGAGCGGGGGATGACCAAGCTTGCTACAACTAGGCCTACGTAACTCTGGTGTCCCAGCTGGTCCCTACTGTGTTCTGATGTCTGGTGCAACTGTCCCACTAATGTTTGTAGGTGGACTAGGTAGTTGTCTGTGTCTTCTCATTAAATTGACAAATGCACTGCTTGTAGACTCTTCTGATTCTGCTACAGCAGATGGTTCTTCTGGAGCTTGAATTGTCTCTTCCACCGGTTATGGGAAAGTAATCACTGGCTCCATTGTACTGAGGCCAATTCTCAGGAAAGTCTCCAAGTATTGTACGTATCACCTTTTCTTTCTTCTCTGGTACTTGAGGTGTACTGGGAACTTCTTCTTTGTGTCTCAATTGTTTTGGGTATTTCTTCAAATGATCCCTTGATACTGTTGACAAAGTTTTTCCTTTATATTTTCTGACTAAGCAAGTTTTCTTGTTATCTACATTAGAAGGTAGTGTGCCGCCCCCGTGCCAGCAGCCGGCGCTGCTCGGATCCGGATCTACAGTGCGGCTCGAGGGGTTCTGCCGGAGCCGGGGGTCGCGCGGACACTCCGACTTAAAGGGGACGTATTTGTACGGGGATGGTAGTAAACTTTCTGTTATGCCACCCACAGTGTGTGGTGGAATGTGGAACCACCGCTGCTGTTGTGGGACACCCGGGGCGATGGGATGGCAGCTTGTTGTTAACCCCTCCGTTGGTAGGGATGGTGGCCCCGGGACCCGGTGACTTGGTGCAGGGGACGGTGATGGCCAGGGAGTCTCAGCTTACTCACGATTAAAGAAGTCAGACAAGTCCATTGGTTAACCAAGGTGAATGTGGCCGGCCGCCACGGCCGGGTGTATTCTGGTCCCCCACCCGGGCTGGTGGTCTGTCTCTCTTCCCTCTGCACTGTGCTGTAGTGTTGTGGACTTCCCGATCTGGAACTCGGGAGTCTGCTCCCGGTAATAATGTTGGGAGCCGTGCCCGCTGACGCTGACCTGTGGGATCTACAGGCACTGACGGATGCCCTATCTCTCTCTGTGGGTGGTTGTCTCTTTTCGGGACTTAGGTTTGGACAGGACCTATAATCCTGCCCTCAATTGGTTAATTAGCTAGGCCGTTGGTTCCGGTCCTTGCTTCAGGGTTCGAGTACACCCTCTATGCACGGTTTCCGGTCGGGTCTCCGGTGTCGGTACCGGCGGGCTCCAACCTTGTCCCGGTCCACCTCGGATCTGTCAAGCCGTCTTTCCATCTCCTGCTAGCTACGGGCCCACCGTCTGCCACCTAGCCAATGTGTCCGGGCTCCGACCATGACACCCGTCAGTTCAACCTCAGGCCTATAGCAGAGGCCTGGACTCCACTCCACTTCACTCCAACTCCGAACTCAACTAACTCTCAACTCCTTTTTCCTGCCCCGGGCTCTCCAGACCCCTAGGTGGGCGTTTCCTTCTGTCTGGTCCCGCCCACTTGTGTGCCTGTCTTTCCCTGGGGGAGGTGACTAGGGTTTTCTGTTTGGCTGTGTGTAACCTAGGTGAGGGAAGGTGTTATGCAGGGGCCTATGTGTGACTACCTGCAGTGTCAGGGCATCACATTAGCACAGTGTAAGATTCTGCTTCTCACTGATCATCGAGTTTATGGACTTTTCTTTTTCTTTTTAGAACGATTTTTCCAGGTGTTAAGGAAACAGTATGTGTGCTCATGTTGTAATCCTTCTCTTGCTTTTCACGACTGTGATTTAAGCTTTTTTCGACACATTCTTGAATTCTTCTGTACTGTGTTTCACGAATAGAATCCCAATCAGCATCTGATGAATCAATTTCTGGAATAACAACTCCCGTTTCAAGATCAACTGGTAATCTTCCAGGTCTTGCTCTCATTAGATATGCTGGCGTACAGTTTCTTGAACTTACAGGAATGTTGTTGTACATATGCACTAAGTCGGGTAACTTTTCTGGCCATATGTTCTTTTCTTCCAGTGGTAAAGTCTTCATTAGGTCAATGACTATCTGCTTCAACTTCTCACACATACAGTTTGTCTGTGGGTGGTAGTGCAGATCTTTTTAGAGCCATTTAAATTACAGAACTCTTGCAATATTTCAGCTTCAAATGCAGAACCTTGATCTGTTAATACCTGTTCTCTGTATCCGTGGGGTCTACAGAAGTAAGCCTGAAAGGTTTTCGCTGCAGTCCTTGCTGTCAAATCCTTCACTGGAACGACCACCAAAAATCTGGAGTAATGATCCACCATGATGAGATCATAGGTATAGCCTTTCTGACTGGGTGTTAACTTCACATGGTCCAGCTACAATTTCCAATGGCTGCTTGGTGACAATGGGCCGCAGTGGTGCTCTTTGACTGTCACGGTCTTTCCTCTTCAGTGCACAGGGACCACAGTTTCTGCACCATCTTTCTATAATGGTTCTCATTCCAACCCAGTAGAACCGGTCACGCAGCAACGCTTGCAACTTCTTCCATCCGAAGAGTCCTGCTCGATCGTGGTAAGCTTCTAACACCATCAGAATGTTGTTCTTGGGTACTACCACCTGACACACCCTTTCATGGTTCTTAGTTTTAGTGACACTTCTGCACAGTTTGCCTCGATGGATACACAGCCTGTTCCTCTTTCTCCACAGGTGTTGAGCTTCAAGTGGAACATTAGGTCTTAGGCACGATCCTGGTTGGGTGATCATTTCTTTACTAACTTAACTGCAGAGTCACCATCCTGGGTTTCCTTCCAACCATGATGAGGTAGAGGATTTAATGCAGCCTCTTGATGCTTGCTACAGGATTGTTGATACTGGGATGTGCTGTGGCGGTGGAAAACTGGCAACTCGATCTCTTTTAGCTCATCCACATCTTCTCCCTCCTCTGTTTGATGAGGCATCCTGGATAACGCATCCGCGTTGGCGTTCATTCGACCAGCCAGATACTTGATGGTGAAATCATAGTTCGTTAGCCGGGCCACCCAATGTTGCTCCAGTGCACCTAGCTTTGCCGTATCCAGGTGGGTCAGGGGGTTATTGTCTGTGAAGACAGTGAACTTTGCAGCTGCCAGAAAATATTTAAACTGCTCAGTGACTGCCCAGACCAAGGCCAGGAACTCTTAAGGGGGTTTTACACGCTACGACATCGCTAATGCAAAGTCGTTGGGGGTCACGGAATTTGTGACGCACATCCGGCCGCATTAGCGATGCCGTTGCGTGTGTCACCTATGAGCGATTTTGCATCATCGCAAAAACGTGCAAAATTGCTCATCGGTGACATGGGGGTCCATTCTCAAATATTGTTACTGTAGCAGTAACGAAGTTGTTCCTCGTTCCTGCGGCAGCACACATCGCTCCGTGTGACACCGCAGGAACGAAGAAGCTCTCCTTACCTGCCTCCCGGCCACAATGCGGAAGGAAGGAGGTGGGCGGGATGTTACGTCCCACTCATCTCCGCCCCTCCGCTTCTATTGGGCGGCAGTTCAGTGACGCAGCTGTGACGTCGCTGTGATGCTGAGCGAACTGCCCCCTTAGAAAGGAGGCGATTCGCCGGTCACAGCGACGTCGCCGGGCAGGTAAGTACGTGTGACGGGTGTCGGCGATGTTATGCGGCACGGGCAGCGATTTGCCCGTGTCGCACAACAGATGGGGGCGGGTACCCACGCTAGCGATATCGGTACTGATATTGCAGAGTGTAAAACGGCCTTAACTTAAATGAGCTGTAGTTCTCAGGGTTCCTCTTGGTAGGATGGAGCTTCCTGCTGGCATAAGTAATCACTCGTTCTTTGCCGTTCTGCACTTGAGATAGCACAGCTCCCAATCCCATGTTGCTGGCATCAGTATACAGCACAAAGACTAAATTGTAGAATTGTAGTCAGTATATGCCAGAATCTCGTCACCAGTCAGGGCCCACTTCATCTGTCTGACGGAGTTGTCTTCTCTTTCACCCCATTCAAATGGAGGACCAGAAGTCTTGCACTTTTTGGCCTGGCCTACCAGGAGTTCTTGTAAAGGTGCTGCCATCTTCATATAGCCCTTTATGAATCACCTGTAGTATCCTACCAAGCCCAGGAACTGCCGTACCTCTTTGATGGTGGTCAGTCTTGGCCATTTCTTGATGACTGTAATCTTTTCTGGGTCTGGTGTCACTCCTTCTGCGCTGACCATGTGCCCGAGATACTGAATCTTTGGTGTCACTCCTTCTGCACTGACCACGTGCCCGAGATACTGAATCTTGGGTTTTAACAGATGACATATGGATGGTTTCAACTTCATTCCGTACTTTGACAATGCCTCAAATACCTCGGATAGATGTTCCAGATGTTCCAGATGTTCCTCGTAGGTTTTCGAGTATACGACCACATCATCCAGGTAGAACAGTACTGTCTCGAAGTTGTGGTGTCCTAGGCAGCATTTCATCAACCTCTAGAACATTCCGGGTGCGTTACAGAGTCCAAATGGCATGCTATTGAACTTAAACAGGCCCATTGGTGTGGTGAATGCAGTCTTCTCCTGGTCTTCTTCTGCCACAGAGACTTGCCAATAGCCACTGGTGAGATCTAGGGTGGAAACGTAGTTAGCAGTATTCAGGGCAGCCAGGGATTTTTCTATGCGGGGTAGCGGATAGGCTTCCTTATGTGTCATTTGATTGATCTGCCTATATTCCACACACATCCTTCTTTTTGACTAAAACCAGCAGAGCTGCTTAGGGGCTAAAACTATCTCTAATAACCCCAGCCTCCTTCATGTTCCTCAGCATCTCTTTGGCACACTGATAGTAAGTAGGTGGTATAGGTCTGTATCTTTCCTTAATAGGGGGATGATTTCCTGTAGGTATGTGATGGTGTACCCCTTTTATACTCCCAAAATCTAATGGATGTGTGCTGCCCCTGTGCCGGCAGCCTGCCGCTGCTCGGGTCCGGGCCTTCCGGTGGGTGGCTCGAGGGTCTCCGGACCCGGAGGATCTCGCGGACACTCCGAATGAAAAGGGCTTGGGGGGATGGTGAATGTAGGACGTATATGTATGGGCTGGGCCGTACTAGGTTCGTGACGCTACCCACAGTATGTGGTGAGTTTGGACACCACCGCTGCAGTTACGGGGCACCCGGGGGAGATGTCGTGCAGAAAGTTGTTAACCCCTCCGTGGGCAGGGATGGTGGCCCCGGGACCCGTTGGGGTTTGTTGGTGCAGGGTGATGGGTGACCGCAGGGTGCTAGTGTACTCACTATTGAAGGAAACACACGAGTCTCCTTGGAAAACCAAGGTGATGGTGGTCGGTGCCCGCAGCCGGCTGCGATCTGGTTCCCCCACCCGGCTGGTGGTCTCTGTCTCTCTCCTGCACCCTTGTGTAATGGTGGACTGCCTGTGTTTGCAACTTCAGGAGTCTGCTCCCGGCTGGATGTGGCCTAAGGAGCCCTTGCCCGCAGATGCTGGCCCGTGGGATCTCTGAGCCGTGGCGGTGGCCTTTTATCCCCCTCGGTGGGCTGTTGCCTTCTAATAGGGACTTTGGACGGGACAGGACCTCTAGTCCTGGCCTCAATCGGTTAATTAGCTGGTTATAGTCACGTCTGGTCCCGGCTTCAGGGTCCTAGTACCCCCCTGTGTGCTCTGCTTTCCAAGTCGGTTCCCCGGGTCGGTACCGGCGGGCCACTGCCATGTCCTGGTCCACCTCGGTTCCACCAAGCCGTCTTCCCGGCTCCTGCAGACGAACACCACCGTCTGCCTCCTAGCCAAAGGCACCAGGGCTCCTACCCCGATACCTGTCAGTTTACTTCAGGCCTGACACACAGGCCTGACCTCCACTGCTGAACTCTGAAACTGATCTGACTGCTTTTCCCGCACCCGGGCTGTCTAGACTCCTTGGTGGGCGTCTTCCAACTGCCTGGTTCTGCCCCCTGATGTGTCCAACTAGCCCTGAGGGGGGTGACTAGGGTTTTGAGGTTTGCTGATGTCAACTCTGAGGGAAAGATGTAGTGCAGGGGCCTATCTGTGACTACCTGGCCCGGCCAGGGCATCACAGATGCTTGCTGAAAACTTGTTCGTATTCCTGCACTACCCGGTAAACCCCGTGTTTCTGGTGTGAAGGGGTGGAATCTGTACCTACATGCAGTTCCTGACACCATCCCTTTAACTGCTTTTGGGGACTGTCAACTTCTACCTGTTCTGATGGGGTCAGGGACTCTACTGCCTGGATGGAATCATCTGTAACAGTGAACAATTTGGCGATGGTAGCGTACCTGGGCAATTTAGTTTCCTCATCCCCACAATTTAACACTCGCATGAGTTCTCTTCCCATGCGAACATCAACCACTCCCCTGGCTGTCAGGACTGTAGACCAATTCTCTCAATATATGGGCTCCACCATCGCCTGGTAATCCTGCCCTTTGAGGCCTATTGCCATCCAACACCATATCATCATTTCACTTTACTGGGGTATCACAATGGGATCAGAGTCTGTTACCCGTACATTACCAATTTCCCCACTAGACAGGTTTACCTGTAGTCTCAGCAGGTCATCAGGAGGGCTCTGATGTCTCTTTGCAGGACCCTCTGCTGCCCGGCGCCGACAGTTGCTACAATCAGTTGGAGTAAGAACAACACTTCTCCTATACAGTTTTCAATCACATTGGTACCTAAAATCATCTGTGAATACTTATCATTGGAGTCAGTTTCAACTACAATCAATCCTTGACCTTTTAACTCTACCCTCCCCACTTTTATGGTCCTTGAACCCAATCTGAGACACTGGTAATCCATTGACAGCATAAATAGTGAGGCCGAGTCCGGACGGGTGAGTTCAGTATCTGACCAGAATACATACGGGATGGTTGTTACCTGCAAGCCGGCGTCCAACAATGCAGATGTGGGAATTTTGTCCAGGGTGATGAACAGAACTGGTCGTCCTCCCACATACCAATGACGCCAGTCAGATGGGCCTTGTCTTCTTATTCCTGGGGGTTGGCCCTTGGCACCATGGGTCGTCGGATTAAAGGACACACTCGTACAAAATGGACGGCCTTGTGGCACCATCAGCAGATGGGTTGTCCAGCCGAGTCCTAGCGATTGCTGCTACTTCCTCTGGACGATGGGATCCTCCTTCCTAGCATCCACAGGACGTCCTCAGGGCAGTCGGCCAACTAGAGTTTCTCTGCCTGCTTGGGTTCTGGCTTGAGCTGCATCACTTTTAAGATCATAGCCACATCCTTGCTCAGCTGTCGCACTTGGGAACACAAGTCATTTGGAGCACCAGGTGGCGCAGTCTGTCCATTAGCCTCTACCATAGCTAAAGAAGAGGGCTCAACTCTTATAGGTGAGGTACTGGCTTGCCAGGACTGAGGGGCAGAGTCTGCGGTTGCAGGGGATTGCAGGGCTTTTATGGCCCGGTCTTTTAGAACAGCAAATTCCACATCCGGGTGTTCCAGGGCCAACAGGCGTAGCTGCTTACGGTCCTCCACTGATTGTAACCCCTTCAGGAACTGTTCAATCATCATCTTGTTCCCTTCTGGAGCACTGATGGGGTCTACATATTTCAAGGTCTGCAATGCTGCTTGTAATTGTAAAGCATAGTCCTTGGTACTTTCCTGTGGTCTCTGCCTGCAGTTATAATATCCCATTATCTGCTCTGCTTCTGTACAGGTTTCAAAAGCAATTTTCAACGATGGTAGTCACTGATTACCGGTCCACGTCTGACCAGGTGTCTACTTCCAGCTCTACTGCTCCTGTTAACTTTTCCCAGCACGACAGACGCTCTTTGCTTGCCAGTCATTGCATACATTTCCAATACGGTGCATATTTTCTTTTTGAACCCGGGTAAGCTATCCAGTTTGCCATCATACTGGGGCAGCCACGCCGCTCCTGGGACAATAGGCAGGGGGAGCGGCATGATCGGTGCCAGCGCTCCGGGTGCTGCCACTTCCACAGCCAGACCAGGCCCTGCTGCATCCTCGTCACCTGACGCCTGCATCTTCCCGTCCCCCTTGGTTTTCCTTACCACTCTCTGACGGGACTGGAGCACTTCGGGAGCTTCTGGATCAGGTCACTGCCCCCTTCCGCCCATGATTGCCGGAGTCATGGGCGGGATCCCCTTTCACGCCTTTTTCACCACTGCTGTGGCGCAGTCAGTTTTTCAAACAAAAATGGCAGCAGTTGCACAAGTCACAAAAACAGTCCATAAGGCACACGTCAACACGTCAACCGGTGTTAACGGGTCTAGTCCAATCCTGTTTGTGCCAGGAAGCTGACTTGCCCCAGGGCTATAGGGTACTTGGTCCCAGGCAGTGTATTTACTGAGATAGTTCCTTTGCCCGGTTCCGTGAACCTGGGGGTCGCTTGAAGGGGGTTATTTACATAGGAAATATAATAAAAGTTTTGTTGTGACGCTACTTGAGGATTGCGGCTAAGTAGATAGAGCCACCGCTGTACAGTCTCTCTGGGGCTGGTCTTAATGGCCTGGATGTTTGGCCCTCCGCCAGTAGGGCAAGGACCCAGGGGGGTAGGTGATGGAGTTAGGCATGGAAAGAAGGTAGGCCACACAAGGGATTGCAATGTAACTGGTTTCTTTACTCACAGCATTGCTATGGCTGCCAACCCAAAGAAGGCTGGTCCTGGCCACTGGTCCCCTTAGTCCCAGTGCTGGTGTGGTGACCTGGTGGCTTCTTTCCCCTGCACCTGTCTCTGGTTGGTGGGTCCCCATGGCTTGGAGCATCTGGGGTCTCCTCCTGGTAGTCTCTCAGTCTTAGTCTGTATGACAGGTAGCTTGAACCCTATGGGGTCAGTTCCTCTGGTCCTGTTCCCCGGTTTTCCCATTGCTACTGTGTCCCAAACTTTACGGTTGTGAGGTCCTGGATGGTTTCCTCACTGTGCATATTTTATCAGGTCTGTGTAGAGCGTTTGTCTGACCTAGGGCTCTGTACCCCATTGGTGCTATGGTTCTGGGAGTACTCCACCATATTCCACCGGCAGCCACATGCCTGGGCCCTCAGGTCACTGCTACACTCTCCTGTCAGTACGGTTACGTCCGTCTCCTCTCACTTCCACTTCCTGACTGTCTGACCCCTCCCCCCTGATTGTCGTCTAGTGGACTGGATCGGTTCCACCCCTAGGTAACCATCCATTGGGTCCAACCCTAGCCTGTCACCAGTCTTTGGGAACAGGAAAAACAGGGATTAAAATGAATGTTTTGGTGTTTGCGGCACTGATCTTCTGGATCCCTGGGGGTAGGTCCTGAATCCTGGATAAGATGCAGTTCCCTGTAGCTACGGATGGCTTCAGGGGTGCAACAGCTTAAGGATAACAAAGTCAATGTTTTTGACCTGGCCGACACAAAGCCCTGATGTCAATCCTATTGAAAATTTATGGGCAAAGCTGAAAAGGCAGGAGCGAAGAAGGCGACCTACAAACATGATTCAAATACACCAGTTCCGCTAGAAGAAATGGGCCAATCCTAATGTAACGCTTGCAGCCAGTGTGGGTTCAGCAAGCAGGATAAGTGGACCCACCGGATCACAGTATGCCAAGTACCACTGCAAAGGAAATGACCGTGACTGTGGCAGCTGACCCCCAGGGCAGGTGACAAACTCAGGTATAGACAGATACAGGCGAAGTGAGTGACTTTAAGAGGAAGGCCGGTGTGCACGTGCGTGCGTCTTAGGTGCACTCCCGGTAACCCTGTGCGGCATGTACTGTATGTGGTGCCCCTGACCTAGTCAGGCGCCACTGAGTACTGCACCCATGCTGGGTGAGTGCAAACAGGTAATCTTGAAGGCTGGAATAGGGTGTGTACGCACAGACACATAGTGACCAGGTCTCCCACACCTTTGAGGGGATCCCTGGGCAGACCCGGGAGGGGGCGTGCCTCCACATCCAATCAAGGGGTGCTGTAGAGAGGCTGGAAGCTAGGTTGCAGTGGCAGACGGAAAAGGAGCTAGAGGTAGCCAGTCTGAAGCGGAGATGCAGGAGAGCGGACACGCTAGTCAGACCCTGCACAGGTAGTGGCCATTGGCGGGGGAGAACGGTCACCAGTAGTTGGATAGAAAGACTCTGAGTAAGTCAGCTGGTCGCATACGGAAACGCCTGGTGGCTAGGCACGCACGGGGAACAGAGTAGATGTCCATTTATTTGGTCTGCTAAACCTGCCGGTGGGGGGAACCACAAGTCCCACACCAACCAACAAGAGTCCAAGCATCCCCAGCAACGAGGGGGTCCATAAGGAGGATCGAGCCTGGAGCCATCTTCCTTGGTCCACGCTGCCAGCAAACGGGCCAAAAAGGGGAGAAAAGGCAGTTGCGACTTCCCTGGATGAACCGCACGGTACTTCAAGTCAGGGGTATCCGAAACAAGAAAGTGCTAGGAAGGTGAGTTGACGGTTACCCTTAGACCAGCCTGAAGGATACCTGATTCCACCTGGTTTATCTCAGCATCGCCCGGGTTACCTCACAAAACCAGCTGAAAGTGAGTAAACAAGTTGAAAGACACTTTGGACTGAGACTGAGTTATTCTGGAACCTGTTGTTCTATACACACACACCCGAGCCCCTGGGGGCAGCCTCACTCTCGGGAGGCCACCCCATCTGACTGCAGATTCCGTCATCCCCAGACGCTCGTTAAACTGCAGTGGCAGTCACCTATAACCCTGACCGCAAACCGAGAGTGGGGTCACGACTTAGATATACATAACCTGACATACCTGTTGCCAGAAGGATCCCCAAAGAGAAGTCCCTGCGGCGTCCCTGGAAGTGGAGCGGTGCCCCGGAGGCGACCGCTGCAGCGTTGGGCTTCTCATATACAGAGCCCGGGAGGGGAAGGAGGCATCAGCACACCTGAATGGTCAGGGGAGAACGGGGAGGACACAACCTGGCTAGGACAGTAACTCGGCGTCTCTGCAGAGACACCAGCACTACACCCAGGTGACCTGAAACAGGAAATGTTTATTCTGATTTCATGTCAGATAGTGAGAACACATGCATACAGTATGTGTCTTTACAGATAGTGTATGTAAACTTCTGGTTTCAACTGTGTATATATATATATATATATATATATATATATATATATATATACAGTACATATATATATATATATATATATATATATATATATATATATACACAGTGCCTACAAGTAGTATTCAACCCCCTGCAGATTTAGCAGGTTTACACATTCGGAATTAACTTGGCATTGTGACATTTGGACTGTAGATCAGCCTGAAAGTGTGAAATGCACTGCAGCAAAAAAGAATATTTATTTTTTTATTTTTTTTTTTAAATTGTGAAAAGTTTATTCAGAGGGTCATTTATTATTCAACCCCTCAAAACACCAGAATTCTGTTTGGTTCCCCTAAAGTATTAAGAAGTATTTCAGGCACAAAGAACAATGAACTTCACATGTTTGGATTAATTATCTTTTTTTCCAGCCTTTTCTGACTAATTAAGACCCTCCCCAAACTTGTGAACAGCACTCATACTTGGTCAACATGGGAAAGACAAAGGAGCATTCCAAGGCCATCACAGACAAGATCGTGGAGGGTCACAAGGCTGGCAAGGGGTACAAAACCCTTTCCAAGGAGTTGGGCCTACCTATCTCCACTGTTGGGAGCATCATCCGGAAGTGGAAGGCTTATGGAACTACTGTTAGCCTTCCATGGCCTGGACAGCCTTTGAAAGTTTCCACCCGTGCCGAGGCCAGGCTTGTCCGAAGAGTCAAGGCTAACCCAAGGACAACAAGGAAGGAGCTCCGGGAAGATCTCATGGCAGTGGGGACATTGGTTTCAGTCAATACCATAAGTAACGTACTCCACCGCAATGGTCTCCGTTCCAGACGAGCCCGTAAGGTACCTTTACTTTCAAAGCATCATGTCAAGGCTCGTCTACAGTTTGCTCATGATCACTTGGAGGACTCTGAGACAGACTGGTTCAAGGTTCTCTGGTCTGATGAGACCAAGATCGAGATCTTTGGTGCCAACCACACACGTGACGTTTGGAGACTGGATGGCACTGCATACGACCCCAAGAATACCATCCCTACAGTCAAGCATGGTGGTGGCAGCATCATGCTGTGGGGCTGTTTCTCAGCCAAGGGGCCTGGCCATCTGGTCCGCATCCATGGGAAGATGGATAGCACGGCCTACCTGGAGATTTTGGCCAAGAACCTCCGCTCCTCCATCAAGGATCTTAAGATGGGTCGTCATTTCATCGTCCAACAAGTCAACGACCCAAAGCACACAGCCAAGAAAACCAAGGCCTGGTTCAAGAGGGAAAAAATCAAGGTGTTGCAGTGGCCTAGTCAGTCTCCTGACCTTAACCCAATTGAAAACTTGTGGAAGGAGCTCAAGATTAAAGTCCACATGAGACACCCAAAGAACCTAGATAACTTGGAGAAGATCTGCATGGAGGAGTGGGCCAAGATAACTCCAGAGACCTGTGCCGCCCTGATCAGGTCTTATAAAAGACGATTATTAGCTGTAATTGCAAACAAGGGTTATTCCACAAAAATTAAACCTAGGGGTTGAATAATAATTGACCCACACTTTTATGTTGAAAATTTATTAAAATTTAACTGAGCAACATAACTTGTTGGTTTGTAAGATTTATGCATCTGTTAATAAATCCTGCTCTTGTTTGAAGTTTGCAGGCTCTAACTTATTTGCATCTTATCAAACCTGCTAAATCTGCAGGGGGTTGAATACTACTTGTAGGCACTGTATATATACATACAGTATATACTGTGTATATATATGCAATTGAAATCAGGGGTTAGCATACACTATCTATAAAGACACATATGCATGTGTTCTCACTATCTGACATGGAATCATAATATATACAGTGCTGGCCAAAAGTATTGGCACCCCTGCAATTCTGTCAGATAATACTCAGTTTCTTCTTGAAAATGATTGCAATCACAAATTCTTTGGTATTATTATCTTCATTTATTTTGCTTGCAATGAAAAAACACAAAAGAGAATGAAACAAAAATCAAACCATTGATCATTTCACATAAAACTCCAAAAATGGGCCAGACAAAAGTATTGGCACCCTTAGCATAATACTTGCACAACCTTTAGCCAAAATATCTGCGAACAACCGCTTCCGGTAACCATCAATGAGTTTCTTACAATGCTCTGCTGGAATTTTAGACCATTCATCTTTGGCAAACTGCTCCAGGTCCTTGAGATTTGAAGGGTGCCTTTTCCAACTGCCATTTTGAGTTCTCTCCACAGGTGTTCTATGGGATTCAGATCTGGACTCATTCCTGGCCACTTTAGTAGTCTCCAGTGCTTTCTCTCAAACCATTTTATAGTGCTTTTTGAAGTGTGTTTTGGGTCATTGTCCTGCTGGAAGACCCATGACCTCTGAGGGAGACCCAGCTTTCTCACACTGGGCCCTACGTTATGCTGCAAAATTTGTTGGTAGTCTTCAGACTTCATAATGCCATGCACACGGTCAAGCAGTCCAGTGCCAGAGGCAGCAAAGCAACCCCAAAACATCAGGGAACATCCGCCATGTTTGACTGTAGGGACCGTGTTCTTTTCTTTGAATGCCTCTTTTTTTTCCCTGTAAACTCTATGTTGATGGCTTTTCCCAAAAAGCTCTACTTTTGTCTCATCTGACCAGAGAACATTCTTCCAAAACGTTTTAGGCTTTCTCAGGTAAGTTTTGGCAAACTCCAGCCTGGCTTTTTTATGTCTCGGGGTAAGAAGTGGGGTCTTCCTGGGTATCCCAACATACAGTTCCTTTTCATTCAGACACCGATGGATAGTACGGGTTGACATTGTTGTACCCTCGGACTGCAGGACAGCTTGAACTTGTTTGGATGTTAGTCGAGGTTCTTTATCCACCATCCACACAATCTTGCGTTGAAAACTCTCGTCAATTTTTCTTTCCTTCCACATCTAGGGAGGTTAGCCACAGTGCCATGAGCTGTAAACTTCTTGATGACACTGCGTACCATAGACACAGGAACTTTCAGGTCTTTGGAGATGGACTTGTAGCCTTGAGATTGCTCATGCTTCCTCACAATTTGGATTCTCAAGTCCTCAGACAGTTCTTTGGTTTTCTTTCTTTTCTCCATGATCAATGTGGTACACACAAGGACACACGACAGAGGTTGAGTCAACTTTAATCCATGTCAACTGGCTGCAAGTGTGATTTAGTTATTGCCAATGTGTCGCCCTGGGCAAGCCAGGGGACACAGGTAACAACACACACACACCCCACATTCCCTGCAGGTACACCAGCTAACCAGAAATCCTTGTTGCCTTCCTCCAGGGGCTAGTGTCCACACCAGGGGGTGGAGCCAGGCGGTTGGTGTCCACCCACCAAGGAGTTCATAGCCCTGGAGGCAGGAAGGAGCAGGCAGTTCAGCCAGGGAGGAGGAAGTGGAAGGAAGTGAAGTGTAGTGGAGCTGAGGAAGAAAGCTGAAGTGACAGAGAAGTGAAAGTAGAGAAAGTGCAAAGTGGCAGTTTAGTAAAGCCTGAAGTGGCCTGAGGCTGAGTGCCCGGACGGAGTCAGCAAGGTCAGCAGACGGCGGAGATTGTCTGGAGTGGGACTGTTTGGAGGTTCCTGGAAGGACCGCGGACGGGTAGTGGCCCGGCGGTCTGGAGCAGTGTGCAAAGGACAGTCAGTACCAGGGCAGGGGCCTCTCGGACCCCGGCAAGGCTAGGAGTCGCCATAATTTGCCGAATCCGTCAGTGAAGGGGACGTAGATCCCCCAACAACCAAGTCCCGATTGAAGGCAACAGCTCAACCATTACAGGGGAGACACCGCCACCGCCAGGGCACCAGTTTCCCCAGGGCCAGCGCCTGCGGGCAAAGTGTGGAGCTCCTCCGGCCCAGATTGTAGTCGGGGAGCGGGTAACCGGTGGGAACCCATCGCTACCAATAGATGTAACATAGGTGCAGGGAAGAGTGACCATCACCGCCAACTGCAGGGAACCGCAGCACCGTGAACCGTCCGAGGGACCCGTCCAACCAGCCGTTTGTTTACAAAAAACTGTGTCACCGTCTCAGGCTGAGTGAGTACCACAGTGCCGCAAGGCACAGCGCTGCCCCCGCGTCCCTGCGCCCACCAGGCCCTGCATCTCCCACCTCATCACCGGGCCCCGGGATCACCAACCCCTACCCACGGAGGGGCAACACAACACCTGGCTGCTCCGCATCACCATCCCCGGGATCCTCATATTGAGCAGCGGTGGTGAAATCACCACAACCGTGGGTGGCGTCACGGACAATAAACAATCTCCCCAACCAAAATCCCCCCTTTTCACTCACGGGCGAGGAGTGCCGCTCGAGAGACCCCCGGGATCCGGCCCACAGCTCGAGCCACCACTGAGCAGTAACCGCCGGACCCGAGCAGAAGGGGTGAGCGTAGTGTGCTGACACCCTCCCCCCCGCCTGCGACAACTTGGCGTCACGAACAGGATCTTACCGCTCTGCCGTCTGGTAGAGGTGCGCCTTGTTACCGCCGGAGGTATCCGGCAGGAAAATTTCAGAAGCCGCCATCTTTGGCGCGAAAAGTTCCCGCTTGAGCGTCTTCTCGAGTAGTAGAGGCGCGAAGGCCAAAAACCCCGCCCCCAGAGAGGAGGGGCCGGAAAGAGCTAAGGGGGACGCGATGGCGGCTGGACGCATGTAGCTGCAGCTATAAAAGCAGGGACGCCAAGACTCTGCAAAGATACCGTTCCTGGAAGTAGAGAAGAAGCCATCATGTGGATGCCGTCCCGCGACACCGTAGCCCCCGCGTCTGGAACCGCGGCGTGGGTGGAAATCCGAACCGCGCAGCTCTACCAAAGGCTGCAGGTCAGGATGCAGCTCCTCATGGAGGAGTGGGAGGCCGACATGGCGGACGTTATAGCCACCGTGCGGAGACGCGAGGAGGAAGCGGAGAAAGGGAGGGTGAGTGACCCACGTCCCGATGCCCTTGAAGGGCCGGTCATCGCGGCTGTGGGGCTCGGTCCAAGCCCTCTCCCCCCACTGCCTCCCTCGCCACCCGTCCCGGAGGCCGTGACCCCACCACTAGCCTGCTACCACCGCAACCGGTAGCAGTACCTAGCGTCCCCGCCCAGGCGGGCCGACCTGTAGCCAGAGCCCGCGGCACACCGGAGGTGTTACCGTGGAAGACTCCGAAAGTGGAACCGGAGGCATCCCCCGAAAAATCCGCCGAGCCGGAGCCGATGACCCGCTCCGAGCCGAAGGCCCAGCAGCGGAAAGCCCCTATGCCCATCCCCCACACCTCGGCTGAGGTAGCGCCGGGTTGTTGCTGCAAGGCAGCGCCCAAGGCCAAGACACCGCGGGACATGCCGCCCAGAGTCCTGACAGTGGGCAACGTCCAGGATGTCCCGCGGGGCCCGACCCGTGCACCGGCGCTGGCGGCAGCGCCGTATTGGGATAGGGAGCCGGTACCGCTGGGCCTGGAGATCGCCGAGAGGGAGCGGAAGAAGGCTGAGCTGGTGGCCCGAGCTATCCGGGAAAAGGAAAATCTCCGCCAGGCCACGTTCCGTGTCCGGGGCCCGTTGTACGTGGGGCAGGTGAGGCGGTTTGATGTCCGCCGGGGCTATGGGTTCATCTACGAACCGGGCCTGGAGGCCGAAGTGTTTATAGCCCGGCGGGATGTGAATGCCCACCTGCCTGAAGAGCATCCCGGCCGCAATCTGATGCTGGGTGACATCGTGCAATACAACCGGTTCTTTGGGGAGCGGGGGTGGTTCGCGCTGGACGCTAAACTAAAGGGCAGCCCAGAAGCCCGAGCGAGCGCCGCGCCCCCTCCCTTGGAAGGAGCACTAGAGCCTGAAGGCCTGGAGTAGGGCAGCGGATGCCCGTTGCACCGTCCCCGTTGGGACCACCAGTCAGCATGTTTACAAGTTTGTTTGAAAAAGTTTGAAAGAATGATAAGAAAATGATGATTACCGAAGTTTCATCTGATTTGCTTTGTGATTTGCAACCGGCTGGAGCCGGCACCGTTGTCCCCGTGGGGACCGTTAAAAAAAAGTTTCTGCATGGAGGACTATCCATGGACAAGCCCGTGAACTTGCAGGGCAACCACAAACGTTAGTGGCTTGTAAATATGTTGTTTACCGTTACCGTTTTCCGCAATGCCGCCTCCGGAGAGGCAGGTTGGAGGGAGGGCCCTCAGCAGAGCAGGCTGGGGCCCAGCCACCAAAGGAACCGGTGGCTACCCTCTGGAGGGGAAGGACAGATCCCGCTCGGGTAACTTGTGCTGGACTGTGGGTCAAGGGGTGCTGCCTGGGCTTTAGGGGCAGCATCAGGGCCAGGTTGCTTGGGTGGGAGAGAGCGGAAACCGTAACCGTAAACCGTTTGCAACGTTAAAAGGAATGTGCCTCCCGATGTGGGATGATGTTATAATATATATGTGTTTATTCTTTTTACATTTACAGAAAACAAAAAGGAAAATAAAACCGGTGTTGGACGGGCAGCCCGAGGACAGTCTGCATTTTGCTAAGGGGGAATGTGTCGCCCTGGGCAAGCCAGGGGACACAGGTAACAACACACACACACCCCACATTCCCTGCAGGTACACCAGCTAACCAGAAATCCTTGTTGCCTTCCTCCAGGGGCTAGTGTCCACACCAGGGGGTGGAGCCAGGCGGTTGGTGTCCACCCACCAAGGAGTTCATAGCCCTGGAGGCAGGAAGGAGCAGGCAGTTCAGCCAGGGAGGAGGAAGTGGAAGGAAGTGAAGTGTAGTGGAGCTGAAGAAGAAAGCTGAAGTGACAGAGAAGTGGAAGTAGAGAAAGTGCAAAGTGGCAGTTTAGTAAAGCCTGAAGTGGCCTGAGGCTGTGTGCCCGGACGGAGTCAGCAAGGTCAGCAGACGGCGGAGATTGTCTGGAGTGGGACTGTTTGGAGGTTCCTGGAAGGACCGCGGACGGGTAGTGGCCCGGCGGTCTGGAGCAGTGTGCAAAGGACAGTCAGTACCAGGGCAGGCAGGGGCCTCTCGGACCCCGGCAAGGCTAGGAGTCGCCATAATTTGCCGAATCCGTCAGTGAAGGGGACGTAGATCCCCCAACAACCAAGTCCCGATTGAAGGCAACAGCTCAACCATTACAGGGGAGACACCGCCACCGCCAGGGCACCAGTTTCCCCAGGGCCAGCGCCTGCGGGCAAAGTGTGGAGCTCCTCCGGCCCAGATTGTAGTCGGGCAGCGGGTAACCGGTGGGAACCCATCGCTACCAATAGATGTAACATAGGTGCAGGGAAGAGTGACCATCACCGCCAACTGCAGGGAACCGCAGCACCGTGAACCGTCCGAGGGACCCATCCAACCAGCCGTTTGTTTACCAAAAACTGTGTCACCATCTCAGGCTGAGTGAGTACCACAGTGCCGCAAGGCACAGCGCTGCCCCCGCGTCCCTGCGCCCACCAGGCCCTGCATCTCCCACCTCATCACCGGGCCCCGGGATCACCAACCCCTACCCACGGAGGGGCAACACAACACCTGGCTGCTCCGCATCACCATCCCCGGGATCCTCATATTGAGCAGCGGTGGTGAAATCACCACAACCGTGGGTGGCGTCACGGACAATAAACAATCTCCCCAACCAAAATCCCCTTTTCACTCACGGGCGAGGAGTGCCGCTCGAGAGACCCCCGGGATGCGGCCCACAGCTCGAGCCACCACTGAGCAGTAACCGCCGGACCCGAGCAGAAGGGGTGAGCGTAGTGTGCTGACACCCTCCTCCCCGCCCGTGACACCAACACCTGTTAGGTGCCACAGGTAAGTTACAGGCGCTATTAATTACACAAATTAGAGAAGCATCACATGATTTTTCAAACAGTGTCAATACTTTTGTCCACCCCCTTTTTTATGTTTGGTGTGTAATTATATCCAATTTGGCTTTATGATACATTTTTTCTTTTTTTTTTATTGAAGACAAATTAATTGAAGATAATAATACCAAAGAATTTGTGATTGCAATTATTTTCAAGAAAAAACTGAGTATATGAGTAATATCATTATTGCATAATTTCATGGAATGGCTTAGGTATTTTTTTTATCAACATGTTCATTTGTTTATTTAAATTAATCTGATATACCTTGGGTAGGAGATCTCCTTTGTATTTACCTGATCTCCATTGTGTGGATTGGTTAATACCAATGCAGTGGTGAATGAAATTGTTAAATGTTGAGAGGTTTCTGCAATGTCACTTCCCACATTGTTGCAAAGTGGGAGAGGGCATTTAGATTTTAACAACGTGATGAAGGGGATGGCCTGTCCATGAATTGTGTTGTTTTAATAAAGGGATTTCACCTAAAAAGGGCATACCATCTTTAAGGCAGCACCTCATTTAGATAGCAACTTTCCCTTTCTTCCTACCACTTTTTAACATGAGTGAGCTGTCAGTGCTACAGCCGATAGAAGAGTGGTTCACTTTTGTCAGTGTTGTGCCTGCCTTAGCAGAATTTCTTTAGGTAAGCAGAGGCTAATATATTTACCTTACGCTTGACTTCAGTCAGTTTCACACATGGAGCATTTCTCTGTTCTCCTATTGCATTGCATAGTACATAGCAGGGACACTTATGCAAAAAAGCAAAAGGGTAACAATGTTTTGCATTTTTTACTATCAGGCTCCATATCTCACTATCCACTATAGCTTTGAGCGGGAGACTAGCATCATGTTATAGACAATTATCTTGGCTATCTCATACATCAATTTGACTTGCATCTATGTAGCATATCTACAGTTATGTAAATTCTTGTTATTTCACTGTGTGACGCCCCTGGACTATCAGGTCATCACAGGGTACTGTACGCTCTTTCCCCTTAGTTCAGTATTCAAATCCCTCATGGTTCTGGGTCCCCATCTTACAGTGCTGCCTCCAACAGCAAATCAAATCATAGGTACACCCTGCACCACATCCACCAGACACACCAGTGGGCGGCTTAAGCAGAATAGGGTCGCCCACCTAGGGGTCAGGAAGGGGAGGTGAGCAGTGACAGTGAGCAGAAAACAGTGAGCGGTAGAGTGGAGTAGAGTGAAGTGGAGGAGGCAGGCAGGGAGTGGTGGCTCCCAAGAGTAGCTGCCTAGGTTGCAGATAGTGGTTTGGACCTAGAGGAGTCGGACCCCCAGTCGCAGGGAATTGAGGAAAGGTGCCTGGACCTGTTAAAGAGAATGGTCAGCAGCCTGGTCCTATCACCGGTCCTCGACCGAAGGCACAGTGGGGTACATGGACCCTAGGTTGGGGGGAAGCTTCAGGTAACCTGGCAATTAACCTGCACAGAGCGGAGCCTTTATGAACTGCTCCCACTAGCTCCAGAATTAAGGCACTAGCACAACGAGGGAATAGGGTCTTCCATACAAGCAGACCACTAAAATCCCAAGCGTGAGCCCTGAGAGCAGGCTCCCACACTTAGCCACAGTGGGGAGCAGGGCCCGGAAAGTTCCAGACTACCGGGCCACCACGGTGAATCTAAACTTTGTGCCAGGAGGCAGGTCACGGATCATCAGGCAGCACTGCAGGGGACGGGACCCGGACGAGCTCCCCTTGAGAGGCAGCGGCACCCAGTGACTTGGTTTACCCAGTTTTTAGTGTCTGCTTACTAGCTGAGTGAGTACATGAGTGATCTTCCCCGTCACGGCACCCAGTTTCATCTTCCAGAGTCCCGGGGCGTACCCCTACCCATGGAGGGTAACGACAACTTGCTGCCCCATTCCATCACCCTGGGTAATCCTAACGGCAGCGGCGGTACTCCCAATTACCGCACACCATGGGTGGCGTCACGAACTATAACTCCCCTGTAAATATCCCCTTTTACTTTAGAGTGTGGCCCTTAAGGCCCCGGGTCCAGAGACCTTTGAGCCATGAGCGGACACTGCCCACGGATCCAAGTGGTTCGATCCGCTGCTGGGGCGGCACACCCTCTAAAAACTTGGTGTCATGAACAGGATTCGGACAGGACCCACTAACCTGGGTGGCATGCGCCTTAAAATCCGAAAACTGCTTGTCAAAAGTCCCATTCTCGCCATTTCCCACTATCCTTGGCACCAAAACGCCGTCTTCACGACCAAAAAGGCGTGAAGCCAAAGCCCCGCCCCTCATCCTGGGAGTTTGCCTGAAACTGGAAGTTCCCAGAGAGCCCCAGCATAACAGTGAGTGGCTGGCGAAAACCAAGTGGGAACGTAAAGATGTCCACGCCGGACGATGGAAACCAGTTGCATAACTAGAGTTTGATAGGCCCCAGTGCAAAGCTCGGACCTAGGCCCCCCTCTATGTACACCGACACTTGGGGTATAGGATAATGATGCTGACACTTGGCTCTTTCCCTCTGCACCTAGCTTCTGTCGCGGGCGGAGGAGGGGACGCCGTGCTCTCCCACAGCTCGGGTCCGGCTGCCGCGGCTGCTGCGGCCTGCCGCTGCTCGGTGGCTCGAGCGATGGGCCGGATCCCGGGGACTCTAGCGGCACTCCTCGCCCGTGAGTGAAAGGGGATTGGGTTTTGGGATAGTTTATTGTCCGTGACGCCACCCACGGTTGTGGTGATTTGTGGACACCACCGCTGCTCTGTATGGGGATCCCGGGAGTGATGGTATGGAGCAGCTAGATTTTAGTCCTCCCCTCCGTGGGTAGGGGGTTTGTTGTCCCGGGGCCCAGTGATGAGGTGGGTGATGCAGGACTTGGTGGGGTGCAGGGACGCGGGGGGGGCAGCTCTGTGCCTTGCGGCACTGTGGTACTCACTCAGCCTGAGACGATAACACAGTTCTCGGTAAAACACACGGCTGGAAAGACAGTTCCCACGGACGGCTGCACTTGCTTTCCCCAGTAGGTGACGGTGACGGTCCCTTTTTCCTGCACCTAAGATGATGATGGTTGCGATGGGTTCCCACCGGTAACCCGCTCCCCGGCTTGGATATGGGCCGGAGGAGCCCTACTTTGCCCGCAGGCGCTGGCCCTGAGAAACTGGTGCCCTGGCGGTGGCGGTGTCTCTCCGTTACGGTTGGACTGTTGCCTTCAATCGGGACTTGGTTGTTAGGAGACAGACGTCCCCTTCACTGGCGGATTTGGCAAATTATGGCGACTCCTAGCCTTGCTGGGATCCGAAAGGCCCCTGCCCTGGTGCTGACTGTTCTTCGTATACTGCTCCAGACCGCCGGGTCACCACCTGTCCGCGGTCCTTCCAACAACCTCCGAGCAGTCCCCCTGCAGACTATCACCGCCGTCTGCTGACCTTGCTGTCACTGTCCGGGGCACACACCCGGACCAACTTCAGGCTTTGCAACTGTCACTTTCCACTGTGTCTACTCTCACTGTTTACTCCTTCTACTTCCTCCTCCTAAACTCATCTTGCTTCCTCTCACTTTCACTTCCCTCACTTGACTCCGTTCTTCTTCCTGTCCAAACTCTATCTGCCTGGTTCTCCCGCCTCCAGGGCTGTGAACCCCTCGGTGGGCGGAGCCGACCGCCTGGCCCACCCCCTGGTGTGGACATCAGCCCCTGGAGGAAGGCAACAAGGATTTTTGGTTAGCCTAGGTGTTTCTAACTGGGGTGTAGGGTGTGGTGGTGTTGTGACCTGTGACCCCTGGCTGGCCCAGGGCGTCACATTCCCCCTTAGCAAAATGCAGACCGTCCGCGGGCTGCCCGTCCAACACCGGTTTTATTTTCTGAAAAATATATAAAAGGTAAAACGGCAAACATAATACAAATTATAACATCATCCCACATCGGGAGGTTCGGTACTTAAACGTTGCAAACGGTTTACGGTTACGGTCTCCGCTCTCTCCCACCCAAGCAACCTGGCCCTGATGCTGCCCCTAAAGCCCAGGCAGCACCCCTTGACCCCAGTCCTGCACCAAGTCAACCGAGCGGGATCTGTCCTTCCCCTCCAGAGGGTAGCCACCGGTTCCTGTGGTGGCTGGGCCCCAGCCTGCTCTGCTGAGGGCCCTCCCTCCAACCTGCCTCTCCGGAGGCGGCAACTGTGGAAACGGTAACGGTAAAACAACTTATTTACATGCCACTAATGTTTGTGGTTGCCCTGCAAGTTCACGGGCTTGTCCATGGAAAGTTCTCCATGCAAAACTTTTTAAACGGTCCCCATGGGGACAACGGTGCCGGAAACGGCTGGTTTTCTCAATCACGGTAGGACAATCTGGTAACTGTTCGGTTATCATTTTTGCTTATCATCATCTGTAGAACTTTTCCAAACAAACAAAACTCAGAAAAACACCTCCCCCCCCTTTTAAAGGACGGTCTCCCTGTACCTAAGTGGGGGTCTACCTACCTGAGTAGGGCTAAGCGGTGGGGTAGAGGGAACAATCAGTTCCTCCTCCCTGCTATTGTGTAGGGCAGGCGGAGGCATAGGGGAGTTGGGTACAGGTTCATCCCTGGGCACTGGTACTGACTCACGGCTGACCGCTTCCATCACTTCTTCATCCACGGGTTGTGGGAACAGTATTACTGGAAGAATCACCGCGCCGTTCTGTGTAGGCCAGTCTGCTGGGAAGTCTCCCATCGCAGTGTGGATCACCTCTTTTTGCCTTATCCGCTGGTAGGGGAACCGATACTTCTGCCGCCGCTCTTAAGGCTGGTGGGCACCTTTTCAGATGGTCCCGGGAAACTGTGGCCAAAGTGCCTCCTTGGTCACGACTGATTTGGTAGGCCTTCCCATCTTCCCATCCTGTGGGCTGTATGACGTACGGGTTCTGTTCCCATTGATCATCCAGCTTGTGGGTTCTCCTCTTCCGCTTCAGTATGACATCTCCGGGCTGAAAAGGGCCAGCAGACGCCTTTTGATTAAAGCGCTGCTCCTGCAGTTCCCGACTCCGACTTAAGTTCTTTTCGACATATTCTTGAATCTGCCGGTATTGTGCTCTCGGCCGAGTTTCCCATTCAGCTGTCGAAGGGAGTGCTTCTGGGGCCTCCAACCCCATTTCCAGGTCCACCGGCATGCGGCCGGGGCGAGCCCTCATCAGATATGCTGGGGTGCACTTTGTTGAGCTGGACGGGATATTGTTGTACATATCGACCAAGTCGGGTAGCTTTTCCGGCCACAGGTTCCGCTCTTCCAGCGGTAAGATCTTAAGGAGTCCCAGGACCAAGTGGTTCATCTTCTCACACATGCCGTTGGTCTGGGCATGGTAAGGGGTGGTCCGGATCTTCTTACAGCCGTACAACTGGCAGAACTCGTGGAACACCTCCGCTTCAAAAGCCGGGCCTTGGTCAGTAAGCACCTTTTCTGGATATCCATGTGGTCGGCAGAAATAAGCCTGGAACGCTCGAGCGGCAGTTCGACCAGTTAGGTCCTTGACGGGGACAACCACCATGAATCTTGAATAGTGGTCTACGATGGTCAACGCGTAGGCGTACCCACTTCGGCTGGGGGTGAGCTTGACATGGTCTAGGGCGACCAGTTCCAGCGACTGATGTGTGATGATCGGGTGTAGGGGCGCCCTCTGGCTGGCCTCGTCCTTCCTCCTCAGCGTGCAAGGACCACACTCTCGGAACCAGGCTTCTACCGACTCCCGCATCCCACTCCAGTAGAACCGCTCTCTCAACAGCATCTCCAGCTTCTTCCACCCGAAGTGTCCGGCACCATCATGGTATGCCCGCAAAACAGTAGCCACCTCAACTTGGGGAATAACCAACTGGCAAATTTTCTCATGAGTCTTTGGGTTGATCAGCTCACGGTACAGCTTTCCTTGATGTAGATACAGCCGTTTCCGTTCCTTCCACAAGCGCTGAGCTTCAGCCGGGGCGGCAGGGTCCATCCCAACAGCACCTTGTTCCACCAGGGTCTTGACGAGGCGGACAGCCGGCGCCTGGTTTTGAGCTTCCTGCCACTCTTGACTGGGTCGTGGGTCCAGGTCCACCCGTTGTTGATGTACCTGTACCTTCTCAGTTGGTGGCTGGTGAAATGCAGGCAACTCGATCTCCTCGAGGTCGTCATCCTCGCACCCTTCTTCTGACAAATGGGGCATTCGGGAGAGTGCATCAGCATTAATGTTGACACGACCAGCTCGGTACTTGATGGTGAAGTCATAGTTGGCTAGCCGGGCCACCCACCGCTGCTCCAACGCGCCCAACTTGGCCGGGTCCAGGTGAGTCAACGGATTGTTGTCCGTGAAAGCGGTGAATTTTGCTGCAGCCAAGTAGTGGCGGAACCGCTCTGTGATAGCCCATACCAATGCCAGGAGCTCGAGCTTGAAGGAGCTGCAGTTCTCAGGGTTCCTTTCAGTTGGCCGAAGCTTCCGGCTAGCATAAGCAATCACTTTCTCCTTCCCATCCTGGACCTGGGACAGGACTGCCCCTAATCCCACATTGCTGGCGTCTGTGTAGAGGATGAACGGGCAGCCATAGTCAGGATACGCTAGGACCTCTTCTCCAGTCAAGGCCGCTTTCAGCTGGCAGAAGGATTCCTCATGCTTTTCTTCCCACACCAGTGGGGCTCCGATGGGTCTACCACCTTTGGTCTGTCCCACGAGGAGCTCTTGCATGGGGGAAGCCATCTTCGTGTACCCTTTGATAAAGCGCCGGTAGTACCCCACTAGACCCAGAAACTGCCTTACTTCCCTCACTGTGGTTGGTCTCGGCCAGCCCTGGATGGCAGTGATCTTCTCAGGGTCGGGGGCGACACCTTCTGCACTTACTACGTGCCCCAGGTACTGCACTCTGGGTTTCAGCAGGTGACACTTAGAGGGCTTCAATTTCATCCCGTATTTGGCAAGGGACGCGAACACCTCGGCCAGGTGCTCCAGATGGGCTTCATACGTCTGGGAGTACACAATCACATCATCCAAGTACAATAGGACGGTCTCGAAGTTTAGGTGTCCCAGACAGCACTCCATCAGCCGTTGGAAGGTTCCTGGGGCATTGCACAGCCCGAACGGCATACTATTGAATTCACAGAGCCCCATCGGGGTGGTGAAGGCGGTTTTCTCCCGGTCTTCCGGGGCCACGGCCACTTGCCAGTACCCACTGTTGAGGGCAAGGGTAGAGAAGTAATTTGCAGTTCTCAGTACGGCCAAAGACTCTTCAATACGGGGCAGTGGGTAGGCATCTTTATGGGTTATCTGATTAATCTTCCGGTAGTCCACACACATCCGCATGGTACCATCCTTCTTCTTGACCAGTACCAACGGAGCGGCCCAGGGACTACAGCTGTCCTGAATAACCCCTGCCTCCTTCATATTCCTCAACATATCTTTGGCACACTGGTAATGTGCAGGGGGAATAGGCCTGTACCTCTCTTTGATAGGGGGGTGTTCACCGGTGGGGATATGGTGTTGGACCCCTTTGATCTGCCCAAAGTCTAGTGGATGTTTGCTGAAAACCTGTTCATACTCCCGCACCACCCTGTATACCCCTGCTTTGTGATGTGTAGGGGTTTCATCAGTGCCCACGTGTAGCTGTTGGTGCCATTCATTTACCTCCCCTTGAGGCGGGGAAGTGCTGGTAGTAGGTGGGGAGACTGAGGGACTGGCTTCGTGGATGGTGTGGGGATCCAGGGTGAGCAGCTTGGCAATGGTGGCATACCGCGGAAGCCTGACTTCTTCCTCCCCACAGTTCAGCACCCTCACGGGCACTCTCCCCTTCTTCACGTCTACCACCTCTCGGGCGGCCATTACAGTGGGCCAGTGCTCGGAGGGTATGGGCTCCATAATGGCAGGGTAGTCACGCCCCCGAGGCCCTACTGCTGCCCTACACCAAATCATCATCTCACTCCTAGGGGGCACAATCAACGGAGCAACATCCTTCACTCTCACTCCACCAATCTCTCCTCCTGTTGAGTTTACATGCTGGTGGTACATCAAGGCTCAGATCTCATGCTGCACAGCTCTCTGTCAGCTCCCCGCCGCCGTGGCGGCCAGCTGTTGCAGTAGGGCCAACACATCACCCATACAGTGCTCCATCACATTGGTTCCTAGCACTATCTTCGGGTTATGATCACTGGGTTCATTCATGATCACAATCATACCCTGGTGTTGCAGTTCAGCTTGCCCTACTGTCATAACCACCTGTTTATACCCCACTTGGGTCAATGGGAGTCCATTGGCAGCAATTAGCGTTATACTAGTATCTGGGGGTGCCAGCTCATCTATCCCCCAGTACCACTGGTACAATGTGTATGGTATGGTGGTTACCTGTGATCCAGTGTCCAAGAGAGCCATCACCGGTATGCCGTCCACAGCCACGGGGATGATTGGCCGGGCCCCGATATACCGGTTCCGCCAGTCTGGGGGGCCACGGGGTTCTACTCCTGAGGATTGGCCCGGGGCCCCAGGGGTTGCTCGTTTAACGGGAGTGATAGGGGATTGGTTTTTGGGATAGTTTATTGTCCGTGACGCCACCCACGGTTGTGGTGATTTGTGGACACCACCGCTGCTCTGTATGGGGATCCCGGGAGTGATGGTATGGAGCAGCTAGATGTTAGTCCTCCCCTCCGTGCGTAGGGGGTTGGTTGTCCCGGGGCCCAGTGATGAGGTGGGTGATGCAGGACTTGGTGGGGTGCAGGGACGCGGGGGGGGCAGCTCTGTGCCTTGCGGCACTGTGGTACTCACTCAGCCTGAGACGATGACACAGTTCTCGGTAAAACACACGGCTGGAAAGACGGTTCCCACGGACGGCTGCACTTGCTTTCCCCAGTAGGTGACGGTGACGGTCCCTTTTTCCTGCACCTAAGATGATGATGGTTGCGATGGGTTCCCACCGGTAACCCGCTCCCCGGCTTGGATATGGGCCGGAGGAGCCCTACTTTGCCCGCAGGCGCTGGCCCTGAGAAACTGGTGCCCTGGTGGTGGCGGTGTCTCTCCGTTACGGTTGGACTGTTGCCTTCAATCGGGACTTGGCTGTTAGGAGACAGACGTCCCCTTCATTGACGGATTTGGCAAATTATGGCGACTCCTAGCCTTGCCGGGATCCGAAAAGCCCCTGCCCTGGTGCTGACTGTTCTTCATATACTGCTCCAGACTGCCGGGTCACCACCCGTCCGCGGTCCTTCCAGCAACCTCCGAGCAGTCCCCCTGCAGACTATCACCGCCGTCTGCTTACCTTGCTGTCACTGTCCGGGGCACACACCCGGACCAACTTCAGGCTTTGCAACTGTCACTTTCTACTGTCCCTACTCTCACTGTTTACTCCTTCTACTTCCTCCTCCTAAACTCATCTTGCTTCCTCTCACTTTCACTTCCCTCACTTGACTCCGTTCTTCTTCCTGTCCAAACTCTATCTGCCTGGTTCTCCCGCCTCCAGGGCTGTGAACTCCTCGGTGGGCGGAGCCAACCGCCTGGCCCACCCCCTGGTGTGGACATCAGCCCCTGGAGGAAGGCACCAAGGATTTTTGGTTAGCCTAGGTGTTCCTAACTGGGGTGTAGTGTAGGGTGTAGTGGTGTTGTGACCTGTGACCCCTGGCTGGCCCAGGGCGTCACACTTCCCTATGTTCTGATATCCATCTTGTCCTCGGCACCCAGCTTCCCCATGCTCTGCCATATATCTTTCCCTCAGAAGATAGCTTTCCCATATCAGAGCATGAGAAATCGGGGTGCTGAGAGATGTATAGCAGAGCATGGAAAAGCTGGGTGCTGAGGGAAAGCAGGTATCCCATCGGCTGTTGGGACCGCAGTAGTACCTTCAAAGCCAGAACAAGTCAGGGAGCTGAGGCCGGACGCCGACACCTCTTGCTGTGAACGACCACGACAACCTTTGAAACTAACGATGACCCAGGCAGAGCAATGGCAGCAAGAGATAATTGCCCGCACCCAGCGAGAGAAAGAACATCTGAGGAAATCTACATTCCATACCCGAGGCCAGATAAGAAAAGGCATGGTACACAGCTATGATCCCGAGAAGGGGTGGGGTTTCTTGTCAGAAGTTTGTCTGGCTGATGAGGTGTTTGTTACCAGAAGAGATGTGGAACAACACCTCCTGAGAGATCACCCTGGCTGCAACCTTGAGCCTGGGGAGATGGTCAGCTACACCCAGCACTGGGGCAAGAGAGGATGGTATGCCCTCGATGTGAAGCGGTGCACCATGGTGAATGAGCAGATCGTGCCAGTGGCTGCCATTGGCTACTGGTTCCCCAGGGAGCTGGACCAGTAAGAATGTTGATATTAGCAAAAAAAAAAAAAATGGTACCGTAAAAATGTTAGGTATCTGTGTTTTCCGTTTGTTATTTTCCACAGTTTGTTATTTTGCATATAGAAAATGTTAGAAAAATGAGAGAACCAATGAAACACTAATTGCATGGGAAAGTAACCTGATTTTCTCTAAATTTGCAACAATTGTACTACGGTACAGGACTTTTAGGGTAAGGTTTTACAGAGACTTCCACGTTTCATAGTTGATTAAAAATGGACCACGGTCACAGGACTGGCGTAACCAACACAAACTTGTGTCTTGTAAAAAGACTGCGCCCGTTGTACCATCAGAGTCGTCTGGCATAACCTGGGACCTTAACCCGACCCAAGGACCCATCTAGGTTTCCAGGGGAACCAGGTTGTTTGGGAGGGGGGTTATTGGGATCCGGGACATTGGGACTGGACTGTCGGAGGGAGGGACCGCAACGTGGAAGGTTGGGTCCCCGCTGCCATCAAAACCGGTGGCTTCCCCTGTGACAGACGAACTCTAAAGTTTAAATAACGGTTTAAGAATGCACCTCCCCTGTGTGGGATGAACCTAGTTTAAATAAAAATGTTTGTTAACCCTTTTTCCTTCCATTTGAAAAGAATAAATGCTTGGTGTTCTGTAGCTCGAGGATGAGCTTTGTTTAACCAAGGGGGAATGGGACGCCCTGGCCTATCAGGTCATCACAAGGGTGCCATGCAATCTGCCCTTCTGCATGGTACCCGCTCCTCCTTGGTTACGGGTCCTGTCACTTTGGTGTTGCTACCAACAGGTAGAACAAATTCTGAGGAGCACTCTGCACCACACCCACCAAACACCCATTGGGCAGCCTGAGGGGAAAAGGGCCACCCAAATGGAGGGATGGAAGAGGGAGGGCAGAGATGTCAGTTGAGGAGTGACTCTCCAAGGGAGTGAGCAGTGGTGACAGGACAGGTCATGCTGCGGAGCTGGGCTCCTGTACCCATCCCAGGTGCCAGACGTTGGGCGGGCCAAAAGGAGCTGGAACCCCAGTCGCAGGGGTTAGTGACAGGGGGCACGGTGCTGCTACAGAGAGCAGGCCGGCTGCCTTGTGCTACAACCGGGCAGGGGCCAGGACACAACGGGGTACGCGGACCCTAGGCTGTGAAGTAGCTTCACGCAGCCCAGTAATTCATCCGACGGGAACGGAATCTTCAGGAACCGTTTTCCACCCACTCCAGAATCGGGGTACTAGCGCAACGAGGGGGAATAGGACTTCCCACAACCATCCAGAAAATCCCAAGCGTGAACCCTGAGAGCAAGCTCACCCTGCTAGCAATGCAGGTTAGCGGGACCCGAAACGCTTCAAGTGTAAGGGATCCACACGTGGGACACACAGTGCCAAGGGACAAGGCTTCAGGTCAATTTGCAACACCAAGAGGGCACGGACCCGGCGTGCTCGCCCAAGAAAAACAGGATACTCAAGAGTTTGGTTTATCCGGTGTCAGCGTCAGTGACTTTGGACTGTGTGAGTACACGTTATCCCTTTGCAGCCGACGAGTTCCCCACTCCTAACCATCACCGGACCCTGGGACACCCCTCCCCCTACCCACGGAGGGGTTAATAACTCGATCTGCCACACACCAGCGTCCCTGGGCTCCCTCCAAACTGGCAGCGGGGGTCTCTCACGTTACCACACACCATGGGTGGCGTCACGAACATTATCCCAAAACCACAAATCCCCCTGCTTATTTCCGAGGTAGCCGTGCGATGCCGCTTCGGATCCAGTGTCCCCTCGAGCCACTGCGGATCCGGATCCGAGCAGCCCGTCGGCTGTCGCGGGGGTGGCACAAAAGCGCCAGGGAATCAATCACTCGGCGCTCGCCGGTACAGTCTAGGCTGCACTCCGGAGCTCAGGTGACATCTCCGGAGTGCAATGCAGGTACTTGAATCCAGGCCTGGCATTACTGGAGATTCCTCCGGTAGCCAGTCCGACACTACATGGCTACACTACATAACTTCATGGCTATAGTCAGTGTCTGATGGCAGGAGCCACATGTCTACACTTGGACGCAGCATGAAGTGTGGAAACATTGACAGGGGCTCGGGCAGCATTGGCACAGAAGGATAGGTAAGACCACTCTTACTTATTGCATGATTTTATGCCATTAGCAGCTGCTGTTTAAAAAAAAAAAAAGGTAATTGGAAAACTTTAATATGCACAAAAAAAAAGCTAAAACTAAAGAAATCTGAGTTTAGAGGAAACTGTCAGGACCCCCAAAAAAGTATGAAAATAGCAGGAAAATGCATTGTTTAACTCAAAATATTGCTACAGTGTTATTGCTGAAAAAAAAAATAACAACCAGAAATATTACCACAAAAAATAGCATAAGGTGAAATTGGGCAGGTTGCTATTGGCAACAGCTACATTTTTATTAATAATAAACAAGACCTCTATTTCTATAATTTTGCACTGTTGTATAAGGGAGGAAACTGTTGTCTTCAGGCATAAAATTTCAGGTGCTCGTAATCTGTCGCAGAAGTCCATTATTATAAGTCAATTATATTTCTCATATTTTCCTTTTGTGAAGTCTTAATCACCTGCTCCTCACAGCCTTGATCCTAACCAATATGTTCTCCCATATAATTACTACTTATCAATGTTAATAACAGGAGAGGTCACATGTGACATCATCTTAAACAGGCGGCCATTGTTACATCACAGCATGATGTCACAATGACTGGGAATCTATAGAAGTTGGTGGAATCAGATGTTCAGATCAAGAGGAGAAGACAAAGAGGGCGGTGGATCCAGGATTGATGACGGTGAAGAAGGGGAGAGCGAAGGATCACGGATCAAGGACACAGGTAAATGAGGAACTTTACTGGGTTTTCAATCAGTTAAGCTTGTGCTAACATGTACGCCAGGCTCTGTTCACACTGGGCATTTTTGCTGCTACTTTTTAGCAACAAAATCTGATCTCTTGGCATTAAAAAAGCTGTGTTTTTGTGCTGAGTTTTTGCCACAGTTTTTACTGGGTTTTTGGTGTGTCATTTGTTTACAGTACATATAAACCAAAAAATGCACTGCTGCGTTTCATTCACTCTCATGGCTTTCAATAGTGAAAAAAACAAATGCTGAAATAGTAGAATTCTTTACAAAATGCAGCATTTTGCCAGTTCAGTAATGAAAAAAAAGTTGGTGTCTTTGTGTGCATGAGATTTCTGGAATCTCATACTTTAGGCTAATATGGTAAAAAGCAGTATTTTATTAGCATGTATTTGCATGAAACCAATAAAAAAATGCAAAAACAACCCCACACCAAAAGCAACCTGTGTGAACATAGCCTTATCCTCCAACTCTCCTGATTGTGGCTGTAAAGTACTACTGTATATTGCTCAGACTTTGCTGTTACAATCTGTAGACTTGGGGGAAGAAGGGTCTATGTGAGGTCACAAGGCGGAGTGTTGGACACAGAGTTCCATGCAGCAAACATGGAGCCATCCCCATGGAGATGTAAGCACAAAGATGGCGCCTGGGAGGGAGACACCACATGGAGATGTAAGCACAAAGATGGCGCCTGGGAGGGAGACACCACAAGGAGATGTAAGCACAAAGATGGCGCCTGGGAGGGAGACACCACATGGAGATGTAAGCACAAAGATGGCGCCTGGGAGGGAGACACCACAAGGAGATGTAAGCACAAAGATGGCGCCTGGGAGGGAGACACCACATGGAGATGTAAGCACAAAGATGGTGCCTGGGAGGGAGACACCACAAGGAGATGTAAGCACAAAGATGGTGCCTGGGATGGAGACACCACATGGAGATGTAAGCACAAAGATGGCGCCTGGGAGGGAGACACCACAAGGAGATGTAAGCACAAACATGGTGCCTGGGATGGAGACACCACATGGAGATGTAAGCACAAAGATGGTGCCTGGGATGGAGACACCACATGGAGATGTAAGCACAAAGATGGCGCCTGGGAGGGAGACACCACAGTGGGGACTTCAGTCAGTGACTCTACCAGTGGTAACTGTGGTTGGCGCAGATTATTGGTGATTCTGTTACTTAATTTCAGATTTTATGAGAGAAGAAATTTTCCTTATTCCATCATATGGAAGAGGGTTTATATTCATACATTCAGGAACATACTATATATATATAGGAGCATTTGCTTCATTTTATGTATTTTGTTTTTAAATTGCAACATTTCATTGTTTTAAATACTTAAGCGATATTTTTCAAAGCTTTAAGCCATTTATTACACCATTTTTAAACACCTATTCCAAAACTTAAAAATAAAAGAGTCGGGACATAGGGAACTTTTCTGATAGGAAATATGACATTTTTAATACTGCACTTCTACATAAAGGTAACACATAATGTAGACAGGTAAGAACTGTCCTAAAATACATCAAATATATTTCTGTTGCAACCATTTTTAACAAGATTAAAAAATACCAGTTTTCTAAAAAATATTTTTTTTTCTTGACTTGAAAAATGTGACACAATAATCTCCTCTAACATTGGTAAGTCAATTACCATGCTTGAAAACCTGCACTGGTAGAATTTGCACCACGTTTGTCATTAAGGTGCAAAATTGAAAAAACATGTATTGGCAGATATTGAAGTGAGTGATAGAGAAAAATGTGGAGCAAATGACGCCATTTTTAATCACTGAGACCATTACATTTTGGAATGTTGTAATGTATGCATTGTAATATGTCATTAAAATCTGAAAAATTGGTAGGTGGGGGATTGTTGTACATTATTTGGTCTCACATATGTGCACATATGGGGCATCTAGTCACAATCTAATTTAAGGACCTCAGATCACATATAAACACAACCAATTGAAATCCATCTTCCATTTTTACATTAGTCTTCAGATTGCTAGGCCTTTCCCTGACACTTATTTTTATTTTTTTTCTAGGGAGTATATCTGGATCCAGAAAGCAAGACTGAAGAATTTAGAAAGGGCCATGATATTGATTAGTGTTAAGGCCACTTTACACGCTGCAATATCGGTACCGATATCACTAGCGTGCGTACCCGCCCCCATCGGTTGTGCAACACGGGCAAATCGCTGCCCGTGGTGCACAACATCGCCCGGACCCGTCACACTACTTACCTGCTCTGTGACGTCGCTGTGACCGGCGAACCGCCTCCTTTCTAAGGGGGCGGTCCGTGCGGTGTCACAGCGACGTCACTAAGCGGCCGCCCAATCGAAGCGGAGGGGCGGAGATGAGCGGGACGTAACATCCCGCCCACCTCTTTCCTTCCGCATTGCGAGCGGCGGAAGGTAAGGTGAGGTTCCTCGTTCATGCGGAGTCACACATAGCGATGTGTGCTTCCGCAGGAGCGACGAACTACTTCGTACACGCTGCAGCAGCGATATTTGAGAAGGGACCCCAATGTCACCGATGAGCGATTTTGAACGTTTTTGCGACAATTCAAAATCGCTAATAGGTGTCACACACAACGACATCGCTAATGCAGCCGGATGTGCGTCACAAATTCTGTGACCCCAACGACATCGCATTCGTGATGTCGTAGCGTGTAAAGCGGCCTTTAGATTATAAGACTATTGGTATATTATATTTGGTGCCTTATGTGTCATCACACACTGATTATACAAAACAAAATCTGGACTCTGTTTTATGGCATTCTGCTACAGCCATTTCTTTGTATTCCTGTACGGAAAGTTGGCATGTGAGATGACACCACCTGTATACATAATCCCTATCCATCTGCTTGTTCTGCAGTATGTTGAATCTTGGTATTTGGGCATTGCATCAATAGAACCTAGACTTAGATTGGTTTACATACAAGTTGATGGTGTCTATTTTCTCTTAACATTTGCTGGGATGCAGGTCTGGAGAGCTGTTGTCATCCTATTAGATAGATAAAGAATGAATGTATTATAGAAATGTCTAATATCATGTTCCCTATTTTGTTATTATGTCACATCCTGGTCTCCATCTTGGACATCATAACAAACGGGCACTTTTTTTGTTTAATTTCACATTGGAACTATAGGAAAAATGACACTACAGCTACAGAGGCGACCGTCTGATGGCCCAGCTCGACTACCCATCTCTCCTGAAGACCCTTTCAGCTTTTTGAGAGTTGGGTGGAGGACATCGTCTCTGAAAATAGGGTCCCACAGCTGCACCCCAACAGATTGAAGAGTCAGTGCCCTAAAGCCACAGGGGGGTGTGTAGTCACTCACTACATCACTTAGGATGATTTCATTCTTCAGGGATTACACAGGAGTGGTCCTTGTAGTGGGGTGACATTTAAAATCTGTCCTAGTCTGGGGCAATAGCGAATGCTATTTCTGGTCTTCAAACAACAGGCCTAAACGCATCTTAAACTGCCACTGGCCTAATTCAATTTCTTCTGTTAGAGTTTATGAATGCCACATAAGGGATCTGATATGATGTAACCGTCCTATAGTTCAGTTAGTTAGTTGTAGTATAGCCTTGGTCTAGGGTTCTTGAACTGATCGCCTTTTCTCGGGGTCAAGAAGGAATTTTTTCCCTGTGGCACAAATTGGCTGAACGTGTCCAGGTTTTTTGCCTTCTTCTGGATCAATGGCTTTAGATATAGGTAGAGACTGTATTTAATAAAGTGTTCAAAAATGAATAATCTGTCTCCTCATTTCTTTATATTATATAACACTTAGTTATTTGTATATGTGACGCCCTGGACCCCAGGGGTCACAGGTTACTACACTCACCGCACACCCCCCACACTAGAAAGGTACCACCAGTCAACCACAAAGACCTGATTGCCTCCCTCAGAGTCAGACAGGCACACGAGGTGGGCGGAGTCAGGTGGAAAGACACGCCCCCCCGAGGAGTCTGCTGGCCTGAGGCAGGAACACAGTAGACAGTTCAGTTCAGTACAGTAGAGTGGAGAGTAGTGGAATACGGTTCTGCGCGGGGCCTGGGTTGGAGTCTAGGACCCCCCCCAAACAGTCAGGCAGGCAGACAGCAGTGGCCGCTTACAGGAGACCGGGAATACGACCGGTGGAACCGTGAGGGACCGGGACAGAGTAGCGGCCCGCCGGAACCGAACCGGGGAGCCAACAGGATACCAGAGCACCAGGCAGGGTAGTCAGACCCCAAACTAGGCTATACGCCACCACCATAGTCAAATTAACTGATTGCGGTCTGGACCTCAGGGGTTTATTCCCACCAAAGTCCCGATTGAAGGCAACAGCCCCAACCCGTCCGGATAGGAGCCACCGCCAGAGGCCAGAGATCCAAGGGGCCAGTGTCTGCGGGCAAAAGGAGCTCCTACGACACTTACACGCTGGGGAGCGGACTACCAGTGCCCAGGCACAGTGGTCACACTACAAACACAGGTGCAGGAGAAAGGCGAACATTGCCAACCCGACTAGGAAGCTGCAGTCGGCTGCGGGCCCCGTCCATCCCTCCGTTTGGTTTACTAGTGACTCTGTGTGGTTTAATCGTGAGTACACCAGTGCCATCCGGCACTGCACCATGCCGCACTGCAACCCTGCGCCCTGGACCCCGGCCCTCGCACAACCGGGCCCCGGGACCAACATCCCCTACCCACGGAGGGGTCAACACTTAGCTGCGCCACTACATCGCTCCCAGGAGTCCCGTTACCTTCACTGCAGCGGTGGTGTCCACCATCACTACAACCCGTGGGTGGCGTCATGAACAATCATCCCAAAAACAAACACCCGCAATCCCCCGCGCATAGCGCCAACCCCCTTGCAGAGCGACGTGACACCCGGGTCCGTGAGAGGCTCGAGCCACCGCCCGCAGTACGAGCACGGATCCAAGCGGCTCAGCGGTTGCAGCCGAGGCCGCGGGGCGGTACATATATATTGTATCAATTTTAGGACTTCTGACTGCTGCAATACATCAAACTGAATTACAAGGGTAGTAATTATGTCTGATGGATAAGTGGCCATGTATGTACACGTGGTTCAACTTCTTCTGTACCTTCCATAGCTGCAAATATCTCGAGATTAAATTGGACAAGAGTGGCCACCTATTCTCTACCTGATTGGTTTGATGGTAGTCCTAAATATGGGAACTTCCATTACTTAGACATTTATTTCATACTCGTAGATACCCCTACTACAACAGTGACTGTAGTATATAATGCATCCACTTGAGGACAGAGTTCTTGTCCCAGAACAACAATCGCAATCTATGTATAAATATCTGTTTTCATGAACCTAATCTATATATAAATATCCATGTTCATGAACATTGGTTTAATAGATTGTAATGCAAAGATGTTAAGGGCGTACCATGATGGAGAGTGATCTCCTCTTTTTCAGGTGTCAGAAGATTGCAGTGCATACATGAAGCAATGGTGCCCAGGATGGTAGCCATGGGTGAGCGTGGAAAGTTCAGCACTCCGACACACTGATTTTAAATGAGAGTTCTGGGTCTGTGTGTGCTGATTAGAGTTGAGCGCGGTTCGAGGTTCGAGGTTCTCCAGTTCTAGGCTCGAGTGATTTTGGGGGCTGTTCGAGATCGAACTAGAACTCGAGCTTTTTGCAAAAGCTCGATAGTTCTAGATACGTTCGAGAACGGTTCTAGCAGCAAAAAGCAGGGCTTTTTACAGCTACAGTGTGCAGGAGCCATCGCTGGCAGCTTGCCAGAAGCTGGTAACCAAGATAAACATCGGGTATCCAACCAAAGCGCTTTGGTTAGTAACCCGATGTTTATCCTAGTTACATGCAGGAAGCCCACACTTCCCCGCTCAGCTCGCTCCGCCCCTCCTCCCGCAGAATGTATTGTACACACGTACACACACACACGCGCACACACACACACACACACACACACACACGGTCCCGCTCGGCTTACCTGCGGTGATGAAGTCCCGCCATCCCGACCTCAGCGCTGTCACTGTCCTCCATGGCCGCCGCTTGTCACATCACCTTCTCTCGCTTCCGACCCGAGACTGACTAGCGGTGACGTCACCGGCCTCTCGCGATACTTGGTGTGAAGGCGCCGGTCATTGAACTCAGTGACAGGGGCTGTCAGTGTGCTGGAGATCAGCGCAGGTAATGTACCTCGCTGACAGCAGCACTTGTCATGCCCTGCAGTGACCTGGGCTGACCCATTGATGTTAGCTCAGGTCACTGCACTGCTCTCCCAGCTAATGGGGAACATCCTGCTCTTCATTGACTGGGACAGTGTGGATCGTCATGGCAACCCCTTGGATTACACCAGACCTGGATTTGTTTTTCTTTCTAATAAATTGGTTAAAGAGGGAATGTTTTGGGGAGTGTTTTTTCAAATAAAAATGTGTTTGTCGTCTATTTTTTTTATTACTGACTGGGTTGGTGATGTCGGGTATCTGATAGATGCCTGACCTCACCAACCCCAGGGCTTGATGCCAGGTGACATTACACATCTGGTATTAACCCCATATATTACCCCGTTTGCCACCGCACCAGGGCGCGGGATGAGCTGGGGCGAAGCACCAGGATTGGCGCATCTAATGGATGCGCCACTTCTGGGGCGGCTGCGGCCTGCTATTTTTAGGCTGGGGAGAGTCCAATAACCATGGACCTCCCTAGTCTGAGAATATCAGGCCTCAGCTGTCTGCTTTACCTTGGCTGGTGATCCAATTTTGGGGGACCCCTACGTGTTTTTTTTTTTAATTATTTAATTTAAAATAACAGCGTGGGGTGCCCTCAGTTTTGGATTACCAGCCAAGGTGAGGTTGCCAGCTGTGGTCTGCAGGCTGCAGCCGTCTGCTTTACCCTAGCTGGCTACAAAACTAGGGGGAACCCTACGTCATTTTTTTTTTCATTTTTTTGGCTAAATACAAAGCTAAGCACCCCTTAGTGCCACATGAAAGGCACCAAAGGGTGCTCCACTTTTTCTCCACTTTTTCTCCATTTATTTCTCCACTTTTTCTCCACTTTTTCTACATTTTTTTCTCCACTTTTTCTCCACTTTTTCTCCACTTTTTCTCCACTTTTTCTCCACTTTTTTCTCCACTTTTTCCTCCACTTTTTCTCCCCTTTTTCTCCACTTTTTCTCCACTTTTTCTCCATTTTTTCTCCATTTTTTCTCCACTTTTTCTACATTTTTTTCTCCATTTTTTCTCCACTTTTTCTCCACTTTTTCTCCACTTTTTCTCCACTTTTTCTCCACTTTTTCTCCACTTTTTCTCCACTTTTTCTCCACTTATTCTCCACTTATTCTCCACTTTTTCTCCACTTTTTCTCCATTTTTTCTCCACTTTTTCTCCACTTTTTCTCCACTTTTTCTCCACTTTTTCTCCATTTTTTCTCCACTTTTTCTCCATTTTTTCTCCACTTTTTCTCCACTTTTTCTCCACTTTTTCTCCATTTTTTCTCCATTTTTTCTCCACTTTTTCTCCACTTTTTCTCCACTTTTTCTCCACTTTTTCTCCATTTTTTCTCCACTTTTTTCTCCACTTATTCTCCACTTTTTCTCCATTATTTTCTCCACTTTCTCTCCACTTTTTCTCCACTTTTTCTCCACTTTTTCTCCACTTTTTCTCCATTTTTTTCTCCATTTATTCTCCACTTTTTCTCCACTTTTTCTCCACTTTTTCTCCACTTTTTCTCCATTTTTTTCTCCACTTTTTCTCCATTTTTTCTCCACTTTTTCTCCACTTTTTCTCCACTTTTTCTCCATTTTTTTCTCCATTTTTTTCTCCACTTTTTCTCCACATTTTCTCCACTTTTTCTCCATTTTTTTTCTCCATTTTTTCTCCACTTTTTCTCCGTTCTTTTTCTATGGTTGGTCTATCCATTAGCTCTGCCATGCATACTGTAGCTCTACACCTACTGCACATGTTACTTTATGATTGACATCTTTTTCGTACCAGAGCTGTCTAAGCCTACTCTGACCCTATATTTGTCATTACTATATTGTCCTTGTACTGTATTATGACATTTGTATCATGTGTTTCATTTCTTGATGTGTTGCAATTTTTTTGCTGCATCCCAATTGTACCTCTACATTGTTCGAGTTTATGTTATTGTTCTCTCACTCTTATGTGATACTGATTATTGTCATTTTTCATGATTACATGCAGATAAGTCCAATCTGACGAAGGCTCAGGCCGAAACGTCATTTGTAACTTGTTTTGGACAAAAACATATATGCTTATGAAAATTTTTTTTTCTTAATACGGACCAATAAAGAGTGATTTTGCATTACTATCCGTTGTGACTTACTGACTTAGTCTGGGAGATTTAGAGTGCCGAGGTTACTCACTAATTTTATCTATTATTACCTCTGAGCACCTATATACCAGTGAGCAGAGCTTCCTCTACAGTAGTTCTCCTGATTAGGCATGCCCTTACCTCATGAGCAGGGCATTGCAGGTTTGGTAGCAACCATTACGACATGGACTCTGCTGCTGTGGACCTGAGAAGAGTGAGTGCAGATTCATTGCACCCACACTCCTCACATGAAGGGTCCGCACTCCTAGAAAATGGGGGATATGTTCCCTGAGTGTCTCCCCCCCATATTCTAGACGGTCCAGAGTCGTCGTGGGACCCCTTTATTTTTTTTCTTACAATAAATTGGTGAAAGAGGAAATGTTTTGGGGACTGTTTTTTCAAATAAATTTCTTTTGTCGATTTTTTTTTTTTTTTGTTAGTACTGACAGTTTATGATGTTGGGTATCTAATAGACGCCATGACATCACAAACTGCTGGGCTTGATCTCAGGTTACTTTACAGCTAGTATCAACCCGATTTTTTACCCCGTTTGCCACTGCACCAGGGCACGGGATGAGCTGGGGTGAAGCGCCAGGATTGGCGCATCTAGTGGATGCGCCACGTCTGGGGTGCCTGCGGCCTGGTATTGTTAGGCTGTGATGGCCCAATAACTATGGACCTTCCCACCCTGAGAATACCAGACCACAGCTGTCCGCTTTACCTTGGCTGGTGATCCAATTTGGGGGGGACCCTACTTTTATTGTGTAATTATTAATATTTATAAAATAATTATAAAAAAGAGCCTGAGGGGACCTCCACATTGGATCCCCAACCACGGTAAAGCTGCCAGCTGTGGTTTTCAGGCTACAGCCGTCTGCTTTACCCTAGCTGGCTATCAAAAATGGGGGGACCCAACGTCATTTTATTTTTTAACTATTTTTTAAATAGAAAAAATTAATGGGCTTCCCTGTATTTTGATTGCCAACCAAGGTAACGGCAGGCAGATGGGGGTGGCAACCCATAGCTGTCTGCTTTATCTGCGCTGAGAATCAAAAATACCGCGGAGCGCTACGTCATTTTTTTAAAGATTTAATTTACAGCACTGTGATGTCCAGCAATCAAAATACAGGGAAGCCCATTTTATTTTTAGTTATTTAAATAAATAATTAAAAAAATATATATGGGCTCCCGCTGCATTTTTTGTATTGCTAGCTAAGGGTAATCCAAGCAGCTACTGGCTGCTAACCCCCACTGCTTGGTCTTACCTTCACTGGCAATGGAAAATCCAGGGAAGCATTTTTTATTTTTTTGCCAAAAAACTACAAAAAAAGGACGTGAGCTTCGCCATATTTTTGTATGCTAGCCAGGTATAGCAGGCAGGTGCTGGAAGAGTTGGATACGGTGCCAGAAGATGGCGCTTCTATGAAAATGCCATTTTCTGAGACGGCTGCAGACTGCAATTCGCAGCAGTGGGGCCCAGAAAGCTCAGGCCAACCTGTGCTGCGGATTCCAATCCCCAGCTGCCTAGTTGTACCTGGCTGGACACAAAAATGGGGCGAAGCCTACATCATTTGTTTTCTAATTATTTCATGAAATTCATGAAATAATAAAAAAGGGCTTCCCTTTATTTTTGGTTCCCAGCCGGGTACAAATAGGCAACTGGGGGTTGGGGGCAGCCGTACCTGCCTGCTGTACCTGGCTAGCATACAAAAATATGGCGAAGCCCACATAATTTTTTCAGGGGGCAAAAAACTTCTGCATACAGTCCTGGATGGAGTATGCTGAGCCTTGTAGTTCTGCAGCTGCTGTCTGTCTGTATGGAGAAGAGCAGACAGCAGCTGCAGAACTACAAGGCTCAGCATACTCCATCCAGGACTGTATGCAGAATTTTTTTGCCCACCAAAAAAATGACGTGGGCTTCGCCATATTTTTGTATGCTAGCCAGGTACAGCAGGCAGCCACGGGCTGCCTCCAACCCCCAGTTGCCTATTTGTACCCGGCTGGGAACCAAAAATATAGGGAAGCCCGTTTATTTTAATTATTTCACTTATTTCATGAAATAATTAAAAAACAAATGACGTGGGCTTCGCCCAATTTTTGTGTCCAGCCAGGTACAACTAGGCAGCTGGGGATTGGAATCCGCAGCACAGGTTAGCCCGAGGTTTCTGGGCGCCTCTGCTGCGGATTTCAGTCCGCAGCCGTCCCAGAAAATGGCGCTCTCATAGAAGCGCCATCATCTGGCGCTGTATCCAACTCTTCCAACAGCCCTGGAGCCGGGTGGCTTGTTGGGTAATCATGAGTTAATACTGGCTTTGTTTTACTAGCCAGTATTAAGCCAGAGATTCTTAATGTCAGGCACGTTTGACCCGGCCATTAAGAATCTCCAATAAAGGGTTAAAAAAAAACACCACACAGAGAAAAAATACATTAATAGAAATAAATACACAGACACATTAGAGACTCCATCTTTATTACCCCCTGTCAGCCCTCCACGATCCTGCTCTTCTGTCTTCTTTCTTTCTAGTGTAGTAGTAGTGACGATTGTAGTGAGGATGAGGTTCCCCAGCTCATCACTTGGGGCTGGGGAACCTCATCCTCACTACAATCCTCACTAGTGTAGTAGTAGTGACGATTGTAGTGAGGATGAGGTTCACCAGCTCATCACTTGAGGCTGGGGATCCTCATCCTCACTACAATCCTCACTACAATCGGGAAGCAGCGTGCAGCCTTCACTCCGTGAGTGATCAGTGCTGGCTGTCAGCGGTAACAGCGGTAACGCTGACAGACGCGTTACCTTAGCAACGGTGCTTTCGGAGCCGCGGTTAGCGGTGACGTCACCGCTAACTGAGTTGCTATGGCAACGGTGATCTCCGTTAATTACCGGCTGTGTCAGCCGGTCCCTAACGGAACGGGGAGTCGACCGTGTGCTAGAGCATGTCGCCGGTACACGGTGATACACATATGTGCACCGTGTACCGGAGAGATGCACTCGCAGGTACTACATGACGCGTCATAATCATGTGACCAGTCTGTAGCCAATGAGATAATAGCCACGTGACTGGTCACATGGCTATTTTGACGTCACGATAGGTCCTGCATCTCTGCTGGCAGTGCCGTCACCGGGAGGATTCAGCGATCATCGGATGGAATAGCGGCAGGAGACAGAGTGCAGAAGGGATCGCGAGGACCGGTAAGTGTTATGGCAATGTTTATTAACTGTTTGTGTACATTTATAATGCATTTTTATGTGTTTGTGATTGCCTCCCATTATAGCCTATAGGTTCGAGTTTGGTTCGTCGAACGTTCGACGAACCGAACTCGAACGGGACCCCCGTTCGGCGAACCGACCTCAAGCCGAACCGCGACCGGTTCGCTCATCTCTAGTGCTGATAGTATTACTTGGAATACCTTCAAACAGATGCTGTTACGCTGTTCATCATGTCTGTGGGATTTCCAGATAAGGGTGACATACATATTCATAACAACAAAGTAGTCTTTACTTGGAATCACACTTGGTCACAGAATACAGCCGGCAGCAAACTTCATGGTATCTTCTGTATAACACAGAAACACAATCATTGCAGTTTTCAACGGTGGCACTTTACTTGTAAACATTCTTTTAGACAGGCATGTTAAATAAGCACTTCATCTTTGTGGCCCTGGTATCCACGAATCAATATGTTTGGCTGAGTATCCTGCACCCACAGCCACAGGCAGTAATCCGTTTCACTCTCCCTTGGCTTCTCAGTTGGGCAGCACCCTCACTTCACCAGTGTGCCCACCAATGGTATACAATGAATTCACTACATTCTTGGTTTCTTACATTTCTTTGGTCTCTTCCAGCTCATTTGCCAATGTGACAACTGTCACTCCAACAGGTTCCTTTTAACGGTTTCTTGCTGATTCGGTGCTATTTGTTTCACACCACACCAGCTTCACTAGAACAACTCCTTGCTTCACCTATACTCTAAAGGAGGCTTTACACGCTACGATATCGTTAATGTTTTGTCGTCGGGGTCAAATTGTTAGTGACGCACATCCGGCGTCATTAACGATATCGCAGCGTGTGACACTGACCAGCGACCTTAAGTAACCTCAAAAATGGTGAAAATCGTTCACCATGGAGAGGTCGTCCCAAACTCAAAATCAGTAAGGGTTGTTTATCCAGGGTGGTTCATCGCTCATGCGGCAGCACACATCGCTATGTGTGACACCGCAGGAGTGAGGAACGTCTCCTTATCTGCCGCCGGCCACAATGAGGAAGGAAGGAGGTGGGCGGGATGTTACGTCCTGCTCATCTCCGCCCCACCGCTTTGATTGGCCGGCCGCTTAGTGACGTTGCGGTGACGTCGCTGTGATGCCGAACGTCCACCCCCCTTAAAGGAGGGATTGTTCGGCAGTCACAGCGACGTCGCCGACCAGGTAAGCATGTGTGACGCTGCCGTAGCGATAATGTTCGCTACAGCAGCGATCACAAACAATCGCATGCACGACGGGGGCGGGTACTTACATGCTCGCTATCGCTACAAATTGCTAGCGATATCGCTACCGTGTAAAGCCCCCTTAATTGTCTCTTCAGGGAGAAAAGCGACAAACTCTAGTGCCACCTATTGGAAGTAGCAATCCTAAAAGTGGCCCTTTAACAAGCCTTTTCATATGACCTAGGATTTATGCCAGATCAGAACCTCAATTTGGAGACACGGTGCTTTGGGATGATTGTCCCTTATCAATACAAAGTATAAGATCTGATCTAGTTGTATGAGAAGCTGTAATGGGGTCTAAGGGGAAAACTTTTCTCCTTGCGGAGACTGACAAACCAATCTCGCTGTCAGTGGTGAGGAGTCTTATTGCTGCAATGCTCCTCTAGGAAATATTTACCAAAGGAGCATTGCAGCTATAAGACTCTTCACCACTGACAGCGAGATTGGTTTGTCAGTCTCCGCAAGGAGAAAAGTTTTCCCTTGAGACCTGAACTCTAAACACACTGACCCCTAAACCAGGAACTTCCTCTCCTCCTGACTCTAATGCTTCCTCCTTTCCCTGACTAGCTAGGTGTTAACTAGAGTTAAACGGTGTTTGAGTCGAATGGTTTTCCAATTTCATGTTCGAGTGATTTTGGGGGGTGTTCAAGTCGTTCGACGAACTCGAACGATTTGCTTAAAGTTCGGCAGTTCGAGTTATGTTCGAGAACGGTTCGATCACCAAAAGCGTGGCTTTTCACAGTAAGTATGTGCGCACGTTGCGTATCTGCATGCGTCCTGCGTCCCCAGCACAATCCCTCTCTCTTTCCTACTCACCGATCACGGGTGCCTCCCTGCATGGCTGTCACAAATCTCCGGTGGCTTTTCCTCTTTTGAAAATGGCTGCCGCTTCATTATTCAATCAGGTATTCTGTGCCTGTCCCGCCCACCGGCGCCCATGATTGGTTGAAGTCAGACACCCCCCCATGATGAGTGACAGCTGTCTCACTGCAACCAATCACAGCTGCCGGTGGGCGTGTCTATATCGTGCAGTAAAATAAATAAATAAATAAATAATAATAAAAAAATGTGTTTCCCCCCAATTTTGATACCAGCCAGGATAAAGCCACATGGCTGGAGGCTGGTATTGTCAGGATGGGGAGCGCTACGTTATGGGGATCCCACCACCCTAACAATATCACCCAGCAACCGCCCAGAATTACCGCATCCATTAGATGCGGCAGTCCCGGAACTCTACCCAGCTCATCCCGAATTGCCCTGGTGCGGTGGCAATCGGGGTAATAAAGTGGTTAATCATGACAAGCGTCTCCCCGACACACCTTCCATGATTAATTTGTAAGTGAAAGTAAATAAACACACACAACGAAAAATCCTTTATTTGGAATGAAAGACAAAAAAAACACCCTCTTTCACTATTTTATTAAAATCCTCAAATACCCCTCCAGGTCCCACGTAATCCACAGAGGTCCCACGACGCATCCAGCTCTGCTACATGAAGCTAACAGGAGTGCTCCGTCTCATATCCATGGAGCAATGAAGTGAGCCGCGCTGTCAGTGGGGACATCATTGAAGTAATACCTGCATGTGCGGTGATGATGGGGGCTGTAGTGCCTGCGAGTGCAGTGATGATGGGGGTTGTAGTACCTGCGTGTGCAGTGATGATGGGGGTTGTAGCGCCTGCAGTGATGATGGGGGCTGTACAGTAGTGCCTGCGTGTGCAGTGATGATGGGGGTTGTAGCGCCTGCGTGTGCGGTGATGATGGGGGTTGTAGTGCCTGCGTGTGCGGTGATGATGGGGGTTGTAGTGCCTGCGTGTGCAGTGATGATGGGGGTTGTAGTGCCTGCATGTGCAGTGATGATGGGGGTTGTAGTGCCTGCGTGTGCAGTGATGATGGGGGTTGTAGTGCCTGCGTATGCAGGGATGATGGGGGTTGTAGTGTTTGCGTGTATGCAGTGATGAGTGGGGTACTGCCGGTGTTTGCCAGCCCATCCGCCCATCCATCCATCTATCTGTCCATAATTAATAATGAATCATTTTATTCATTTATATAGCGCTATTAATTCCACAGCGCTTTACATACATTGGCAACACTGTCCCCATTGGGGCTCACAATCCAGAGTCATTATCTGTATGTCTTTGGAGTGTGGGAGGAAACCCACACAAACACGAGGAGAACATACAAACTCCTTGCAGATGGCGTCCTTGGTAGGATTTGAACCCAGGACCCCAGCGCTGCAAGGCTGCACTGCTAACCACTGAGCCACCGTGCCGTGCCCTCTATCCGCCCATCCATCCGTCTATCCGCCCATCCATCCGTCCATCTGCCCGTCCATCCGTCCATCCGCTCGTCCATCCGTCCATCCGCCCGTCCATCCGTCCATCCGCCCATCCATCCGTCCATCCATCCGCCCATCCATTCCTCTTTGCAGCTGAACAATCTGCTTCTAGATTCTCTACTGCAGTATAGAGGTCAAAATTACCAAATCTTCCCATGCTTTTCATGAGAGGCAGTGGCTCAATGGATAGAGCTCCCACCTAAGGAGAGTTAGTTCACAAGTTCGAGTCCCGGCCGTCCCGGTAAAGAAATTAATTTATTTTAAATTATAATTATTATTTATTTATAATTATAATTTAATTTAATTATGCACTGAGGGGAGGAGCCAGATATCAGCTGTGAGCCGCGGGACACACCTCTAAAATCGGAGCAGTTCGCGGAATGAGGCTGCATTGCTCTCTCCTCTCTCACTTCTCTCTCTCTCTTCCCTCTCTCACTCTCTCTCACTTTTTCTCTTTCTATCTCTTTCTCTCTCTATCTTTCTCTCTCTCTTTGTCTCTCTTTCTCTCTCTCTCTTTTTCTCTCTTTTTCACTATCTTTTTCTCTCTCTATCTTTTTCTATCTTTCTTTCTCTCTCTCTTTTTCTCAGTCTCTCTTTTTCTTTCTCTCTCTCTCTCTCCCCCTCTGCTCTCTCTCTTCTCTCTCTCTCTCTCCTCTCTGTCTTTTCTCTCTCTCTCTTCTCTCTTCACTCTCCTCACTCTCTCTCTTCTCTCTCTCTCTCTCTCCTCTCTCTCTCTTCTCTCTCTCTCCCTCTTTCTCTTCTCTTTTCTCTTCTCTTTTATCTCTCACTTCTCTCTCTCTCTTCTCTCTCTCCTCTCTCTCTTCTCTCCTCTTCTCTCTCTCTCTCCCTCTCTCTCTTCTCTTTTTTCTCTCTCTTTTCTCTCTCTTTTCTCTATCTTCTCTCTCTCTCCTTTCTCTCTCTTTCTCAGGCCTGGCGATGATCAGCTGATGCAGTCACCTGACGGAATCAGCTGACACTATAAGTCGAGCGGTGAGGCCGGCTTTTTACCGCCCGCCGGCTAAACTATCAGCTGATGCTGTCGGACAGGAGTCTGCACTGAAGTGTGTAGTTTTTGGGGGGGTTTTTTGAACTGATGCATCGGCTGATTGTATAAAAGCCATTTAGACAATCAGCTGCTGTGTCATGTGATTCAGGCTTTTTAATCTGACACATCATCTGATCGCTTTACCTTCCAGCAAACCGATCAGATGATATTGGATACGGATTGGACAGCGCGGGACCCTTGACCCAGGATTACTGTGGAGGGGAGTTCTTTATTTCAATAAAGATGGAGTCACTAATTGTGTTGTGTTTTATTTCTAATAAAAATATTTTTCTGTGTTGTGTTTTTTTTTATCTGTACTAGAAATTCATGGTGGCCATGTCTAATATTGGCGTGACACCATGAATTTCGGGCTTAGGGCCAGTTGGTAATATACAGCTAGCCGTAACCCCATTATTACCCAGCAAGCAACCCGTTACCAGGGCAGCTGGAAGAGTTGGATACAGCGCCAGAAGATGGAGCTTCTATGAAAGCGCCATTTTTTGGGGCGGCTGCGGACTGCAATTCACAACAGGGGTGCCCAGAGAGCTTGGGCACCCTGCGCTACGGATTCCAATCCCAAGCTGCCTAGTTGTACCTGGCTGGACACAAAAATTGGGCGAAGCCTATGTCATTTTTTTTTAATTATTATTATTATTATTATTGAAATTCATGAAATAATTAAAAAAAAAAGGGCTGCCCTAAATTTTTGGTTCCCAGCCGGGTACAAATAGGCAGCTGGGGGATGGGGGCAGCCCGTAGCTGCCTGCTGTACCTGGTTAGCATACAAAAACATGGCGAAGCCCACGTAATCTTTTGGGGGGGCAAAAAACTCATGCACACAGTCCTGGATGGAGTATGCTAAGCCTTGTAGATCTGCAGCTGCTGTTTGCTGTCTGTCTGTATAGAGGAGAGAAGACAGCAACTGTAGAACTACAAGGCTTAGCATGCTCAATTCACTAGTGTATGCAGGAGAGCAGACAGCAGCTGCAGAACTACAAGGCTCAGCATACTCCATCCAGGACTGTATGAAGGAGTTTTTTGCCCCCCCAAAAAATGACGTGGGGTTCGCCATATTTTTGTATGCTAGCCAGGTACAGCAGGCAGGTACGGCTGCCCCCAACCCCCAGTTGCCTATTTGTACCCAGCTGGGAACTAAAAAAAATAGGGAAGCCCTTTTTTTTTAATTATTTCATGAATTTTATGAAATAATTAAAAAAAAATGACATGGGCTTCGTTCCATTTTTGTGTCCTGCCAGGTACAACTAGGCAGCTGGGGATTGGAATCTCCAGCACAGGTTGGCCCAAGCTTTCTGGGCCCCTCTGCTGCGAATTGCAGTCTGCAGCCGCCTCAGAAAATGGCATTTTCATAGAAGTCCGCAGCCGTCCCAGAAAATGGCGCTTTCATAGAAGCGCCATCATCTGGCGCTGTATCCAACTCTTCCAGCAGCCCTGAAGCTGGGTGGCTTGCTGAGTAATAATAAGTGAATACTAGCTTTGTTTTACTAGCTAGTATTAAGCCAGAGATTCTTAATGTCAGGCAAGTTTGACCCGGCCATTAAGAATCTCCAATAAAGGGTTAAAAAAAGACGACAAGCAGAGAAAAAATACTTTAATAGAAATAAATACACAGACACACTTAGAGACTCCATGTTTATTACTCCCTCTCATCCCTACACGATCCTGGTCTTCTGTCTTCTTTCTCCTTCAACCCATGCAGCTCTGCTACATCAGACAGCACTGCATGGGAGGAAGACGCTGCTGCTCCCCGTGCAGTCTAATCACTCAGTGAGTGAGCAGAGGCTGCGCGCTGTAAGCGGTGATGTCACCGCTGACAGACGGTTACTATAGGATCGATGCTCCGATCACGTGATTCCCGGTGCTGCAATTCATCGGCTGTGGCAGCCAGTCCTTGCATGTCGGTTGACTCTGTAAAGAGCGCCCACATGCAGCAACGGGGAAGCCGACCATGTGCCAGAGCATCTCGCCGGTACACGGAGATGCACAAATTAGCACCGCGTATTGGAGAGATGCACTGACAGGACCTAGCATGACATCTAGCCATGTGATGAGTCTGTAGCCAATGAGATAATACACACGTGACTGGTCACATGCTATTTTGATGTCACAGAAGGTCCTATCATTAATGCTGGTTACCGGGAGGACGCAGCGATTATCGGAAGGGAAAGCGGCGGGAGACAGAGTGCAGGACGCGTCGCAGGGACCTGTAAGTGTAATGGCAATGTTTATTAACTGTATGTGTACATGTATAGTGTGTTTTTATGTGTTTGTGTTTGCCTGCCATTGTTTTCAATGGGGTTCGAAGGGGTTCGTCGAATGTTCGACGAAAGTTCAACGAACGGGTCTCCGTTCGATGAACCGAACCAAACTCGAACACTAGGGGGGTGGCTCATCTCTAGTGTTAACCCACACACGCCTGAACACCGGATACTGCAGCCCACAGGAAAATATAACATATCAGGGAGACAATGATCTCTTAAGGATGGTTTTATGGTTCTAGTACTGCACCCATGAGGAATAAAACATGGTGAAATCACTGAAAACCATATAAGACTAATAAAACAAGTACCACCTTTTGCATTAAAATAACTGATGTCCACAGGGGGGCACACAACCATAAGTCCACCGTTTTACATGGCTACATGCACACTTGCATTGGTTGAATATGCTTTGCTGTCCAGTTAGCTGTGCAGATTTTCCTTGGTCCCAGTGCTGAAAGGGTTAAGCATTTCTCTTGATCTCCTTAGACTTTCTCATCTCATCCGTTCTGATTTTTACACTCCCCTCTGCCATAAGTTCCCTCCTCTCAGCTTGGATAATGGCCCGTAATAGCTTATGTAGCGCCCTTGAGACTGGTATTTTATGTATTTTACAATGTCCGTCCATCCTGGGCAGGAAGAGGTTAAGGTCTGGTAAGTTTCGTTTTTACATCACACAGCCTTGCAAACACAGACAGTAGGTGCCTCACACAGAGACAGGGGGAATTTCCAGTGACCATAACAACGAGCTAGAACATTCCTCAAGTGGGGGCACGAGCAGGAGTGGTTACAAAGCAGAGAGTTTAGTTTCACTTTACCTCAGAGCAGCTTGAGCGACTAGACAGAGTTGGCACATAGTGAACAACTCCCTAAGGGAGCTCCCTCAGGGAGTCAGAGCACAAGAACAACAAGGTCCAGACCGGTGCATACACCCTTCCCTCACCTACAACCAGGCTGGTGGATGGCTGAGAGCCCCTAAGCTGAGAGAGCGGATCCAGGTGGGTACTGGATGCTGCCAGTTAGGAGGTTCCTGGTCGATTAGCCGGCAGAGACTTGGAATAGGAGAGCTGGCCAACCGGGAAGAAGTTGAGAGCCTGGGACTGGTAGTCATGCGGCATGGAGGAGAACAAAGTTACCGAGGGGAGAATTTCGTTGCCCCCTGGAACCAGTGTAGCTTTGGGTGGCAGAGTAGCGGGTCCCAAGCACTCCTGGGACAAGGCGGGGACCGCCACATGAGAGCACAAAAGGAGAAAGCCCACAGACTGCCCAACTAGACTTTGACCTCTGCCCTGCCTGGGATCGACCGGAGCCCATCACTGTAAGCACCAGCATCCTGAGTACGACACAAAGACCTGTGAGTAAAAGAGCTGAAACCCGTAACCCAGTGACTCTGACTCTGCTGGTCATTGCCTTGCGCTCCGGCGATTCCCAGATCCCCGTTCTCCCTCCCAGGGGCCACTCCGCCTGTTGGGAGTGATGTCATCTCAGCTGCTCCCCAGCATTTTCCCGGCAAGGTACCCTGCAGCGGCGGCCTTATCCCTGGCCACATACCACAGGTGGCGTGGTCGACATCATCTGTTCCACCCCTGGAGGAGGAAAGGTCAGAGGAAAGGTCCGCAACTGAGGAAGCCGGGACCCCAGTCACCACTGTAACCGGTGGCATCCTGTCTAGGAACATTCCTTGCTTGCCCCTTTTACTGTGCACCATGGGGCCACTAAACCAGGCCAGGCCTCAACCTCTGCAATCCACTGGCCCAGCGACGGGTATAAAAGGTACGGACCGAAGCTCCTATCTTGGGTCCCATGGGGTGTCACACTTACTATATATTGGTCCTAGTTTGAATGTGTGAGCTGGGGACAAAGAAGTCGTTTAAGGAGCCGTATCTGTAAATTGCTGCTTCAAACTTTGTTTGGTGTGTCCCCATCCTTTATTCCTTTTTTGGTTAGCCTCAGTAATCCTTTCCCTTTACTCCTGCCTGTAGTCTGGTGTGCATTGTATGATTTCGGTTTCTTTACCTTTGTCTGTCTATCCCATTTTCTGTCTTCAGCCTAGAGTGACAATAGTGTTCCTGCTGCTCTGCTCACTAATCAGGGTTGTGCTAAGAGAAAGACAGGGATAGGAACGTTATGAACCGGTCTAGGGATGTCAAGGAGCTCAGGGTTGCTCATGTGTGCCGCCCCCACGTCGGTAGCAGCCGGGCTGCTCGGATCCGAACCCGTAGTGTGGCTCGAGGGATTCTCCGGACCCGGGGATCACGCGGACACTTCAAATGAAAAGTACGTGTTTATACGGGATTTAACATAGTGAGTCTGTGACGCCACCCATGGTGTGTGGTGAAGTGGGACACCACTGCTGCAGTTGTGGGGCACCCGGGGCGATGGGATGGCAGCTGGATGTTAACCCCTCTATAGGTAGGGATGGTTGCTCCGGGGCCTGGTGACTCGGTGCAGGGGCCGGTGATGGCAGGGGCCAGCGTGCATGGTCAGACCAGGGAGTCTCAGTTTACTCACGCTTTAAGAAATCAGACAAGTTCAATAGTTAACCAAGGTGCTGGTGGCCGGCTGCCGTGGCCGGGTGTACTCGGGTCCCCCACCCGGGAGGATGGTCCGGTCACTTTCCTCTGCACTGTGTTTTGTAAAATGGACTTCCCGGTGTGGAACACAGGAGTCTGCTCCCGGTATCTTTGGTCGGGAGCCGTACCCGCTGACGCTGACCCGTGGGATCTCCTGGGCCCTGGCGGATGCCCTATCCTTCTCTGTGGGTGGTTTCTGCTTTTGGGACTTTGGTTGGGACAGGACCTATAATCCTGCCCTCAATTGGTTAATTAGCTAGGCCGTTGGTTCCGGTCCTGGCTACAGGGTCCAAGTACCAAGTGCACAGTTTATGGTTCGGCTCTCCAACCCTGCCCCAGTCCACCTCGGATCTCCGGCTGCCGTCCCATCTCCTGTAAGACATGGACCACTGTCTGCCACCTAGCCAATATGCCGGGGCTCCAACCCCAGCGCCAGTGAACTTGAGCTAAGCCTGTCTCCTCTCCTCCACACTCCTACTACCACTTCACTGACCTTGACTTAACTAACCGAACTAGAACTCAAACTCCAACTTTCTGTTTTTCTCGCCCCGGGTTCTCTAGACCCCTAGGTGGGCATTTCTCATCCGCCTGGTCCGGCCCACTGGTGTGCCTTTCCTAACCTGGGGGGGGTGACTAGGATTTGGTTGGCAAGGTTTAACCCTGTGAGGGAAGGTGTTGTGTGGGGGCCTAAACTGTGTGACCGCCTGGCGGCGCCAGGGCGTCACACATGCAAAAGGTAAAGGCTTATTCCTCCCTATTCTTCCCTAGTAGCAGTATATCACTTCCTCCCATCACATTTCCGACTAACCAGCCCCTTGGTGGAGCATGTCAACAAGGAAATGCCTTGGAATGGAACGTGGTGCCTATTGTCAGCTAACTCCAACCTCACCATCAGAAGCTCTGGTGCAGACTGGGTATGCACTTAGTCTAGGGAAAGCCTGGTTCTGAGAGCTGTGGGTCTACATTCCTTTTTCCCCTCCAAATTTCAGCTAGTTTGAATATAAAAAATGCCTAGAAAAAAGCAGCTTTAACAGTTGCAGTTACAATATGATGGCAACTAACATAAGATTTCTTGGCTGTCTGTGTAAGAAAAACTGTATCTGTGGCAGTCAGCTAATCAACTTAAGGGTAGAGTTGAGCGAGGTTCGCGGTTCGTGGTTCTCCAGTTCATGGTTCGAGTGATTTTGGGGGCTGTTCTAGATCGAACTAGAACTCAAGCTTTTTGCTAAAGCTCGATAGTTCTAGTTACGTTCGAGAACGGTTCTAGCAGCAAAAAGCCAAGCTAATTACTAGCTGGCTTTCCGCTGTAATAGTGTAAGTCACTCTGTGACTCACACTATTATGAAATTTCAGCGTAAAGTGTGCGGGAACAGCGCATTCAGATCACTGCTGCTGGGATAATGGTGATCGCCATTTTTTTTTTCCTTGTCTTCCTTCCCTAAGCGCACGCGTGTAGTGGGGCGGGCCAGCATGTCAGCCAATCCCAGACACACACACAGCTAAGTGGACTTTTAGCCAGAGAAGCAATGGCATGTGTGATAGGATGTCCATGTCACATGTCCCTGCATTATAATACGGGCATCTGCCCGTCTGGACGCCATTATCTGCCTTCTGCGTCTGGGTGTCAGTCACCGCTGGCATAGCTCCTGTCTCCGATACTGCTGTGTACGCTCTATGCACAGCGCTATAAAGAATAGGGATAGCAGTTTCTATCAGCTCTTGTAAGGGCTAATTACAGCAGGCTCAGAGCCATAGGTGACAGTCAGGTCCGTGGAAACAGATTTTAACAGCTACACAAGATAACAGCATCTGTGTAGCTAAGGTCAGGGATTTCCTCGCTGCATTTCCCCATTAGGAGGGATAGAAAGTGAGGCTTCCTTTCCTCTACCCAGACCCACAACCCTGCCACTGTACCCTCCTGCCCTTTGCACACTCAAGCTCATTGTTACTAAGCCATTATACTAGCAAACACTGAGTAAACTTAGTGGCATCCTAAAAGTGGCAGTTGGACTTCCATTAGTGTCCCACTAGTGCAAAGCTATTTGCAGCACCTCTGCATTGCACACTCAAACTCATTGTTACTAAGCCATTATACTAGCAAACACTGAGTAAACTTTGTGGCATCCTAAAAGTAGCTGTTGGACTTCCATTAGTGTCCCACTGGTGCAAAGCTATTTGCAGCACCACGGCATTGCACACTCCTGCTCTGTTTATAATAAGCTATAATAATAGCAAAAAATGCTGCCTGTTAGTGGCATCCAAAAAGTGGCTGTTGTACTCCATTTATGCCCCAATGGTGCCAAGCTATTTCTAGCCCCTCTGCAAGACCAGGGGAAGGGGTGCACAACTAATATCTAATTATAATATAAAGACGGTCTCAATGCTAACCCATGCAGTAAGAAACAAGCTAGTGTTAGGAGAAAAGAACTGCATAATGGGAAGCAGAGTCCAATATTATTATAAAAAGCAATCTTTATTGTAGCCAAAATTACATAAAATCATTTAAAATACAAAAACACACTAAATAGCACGGTATGAATCTCCCCACCAACTCACAATATTATAATGGTATACCATAGTATCATGTAATAAGCTAAAGAGACAAGATATACCCCTTAACAAAAGCCACAATATGCCGTACTGCACATCTAGAATAATATACACTTTAAATACATAATATAACAAGTCATGAGACCAAGCAAATAACATAATACTATTTCTAGCCCCTCTGCATGACACCCTCCTGCTCTGTTTTTAATAAGCTATAATAATAGCAAAAAATGCTGCCAGTTAGTGGCATCCAAAAAGTGGCAGTTGTACTCCATTTGTGCCCCAATGGTGCCAAGCTATTTCTAGCCCCTCTGCATGACACCCTCCTGCTCTGTTTTTAATAAGCTATAATAATAGCAAAAAATGCTGCCAGTTAGTGGCATCCAAAAAGTGACTGTTGTACTCCATTTGTGCCCCAATGGTGCCAAGCTATTTCTAACACCTCTGCATGACACCCTCCTGCACATTTATAGCAAACTCATGGAATTCCTTGCTGCATTTCACCATTAGGAGGGATAGAAAGTGAGGCTTCCTTTACTGTCCTGGTACACACAGAACACGGCCACTGTACCCACCTGCCCACTTTTGCCACACTATTTAATTTGCCCAAACAGCTGACACTTTTTCTGCCATCCTAAAATTGTCTGGAATACTAAGTTAGTGTTCCTTTGCTGCCAAGCAAGGTACAACACATGGGCATTCTACACTCCTTTCCATTTGTGGAACGCAATAATTAACTGCAGGTAGTCCAGCCAATCTGTCACGAAGGTGCAGGCGTGGATATAATGTTGCCTTCATCCAATGGTGGTTCTCTCGATGTCTGACAGCTCAACAATACCATCTGTTTCCACTTCCAAAACAAGTGACGATCTGGCAATCACACTCCCGCTTACGGTAAAGGGGTGGAAGTTCATCGTGAAAAAGCATGTGTGACTGCTATCCCCACAGTCACAGAAGATGAAGAGCACGCAGATGCACTTGATGGGGCAGGCAGTGGTTGTACAGCCCGCTAGGCCGCATTGTAGCACAGTGAAATTCCCTTTGTGACTTATGCTTCATTTTAAGTCTTGTATTTGGTGGGATCGACAGTATGCAGCAAAACCACGCAACATGAAAAGCACTGTTTGCAGTTGGGTTCATAAATGATTCTTTCACTTTCCCAAAACAAACAATAAGAACCATGCATTAAATTGAAATAATAGAACAATCTAATCAGTGGCCTACTGCTTGCTAAGCCCTCGGCGTAGCAGCAGTAATTGTGTGTTTGTGCGTGTGTGTGTGTGTGTGTGCGAAGGCAACTAACTAGTGGCGCATCACAAGAGTTTCCCAGTTATCTACCTAAACATAGACAAAACACATTACCCCCCTTGAATACCCTTGTTAGCTGAAGCATCACAGATAAGGCAGATGATAACAGTGTGAATGCAAACCACACAGCTCTGCAACACAGTCATGTAAATATTGAAAAGCAACATTCAATGCAAACATGTGTCGCTGTCCCTCTATGATTTAAACTGTACGTGACAATTTGACAGTGCAGAGGCAGCAAGTATGATTGTCTATATAGTCATCCTACCCAGAACAGATATGTGTCTTCATAATAAAACAAAGTGTTGCGTGTACGCATTACTGTCTGGGCACAGCCTACCGTACCCGGGTAATGTGATGTCCAGTTGCCATAAATACAGACTTTACGCTCTTATCATGGTTAACAGTATAGACAGCACCGGAAGAATGTTGGTCTGTGGCACAGGATGCTGCTCACTGGCGTTACGGTACTCCTCACAAAACTCCAAAATGACTCCCCTCACAATTGAACGAAGTGTTTCCACGGTTGCTCCTTCCTGTGTGCCGATTTACCCCAGCCGCAGCCTGACTCCAGTGTTTCGCCAACTGAGTATGCTCTGCCTGACTGTGTTATTCCTGAGGCAAAGTCTTAATTTTGGGCTACAGCGCATGCTCGTTTGGACTGTGCCTGAGTCATTCTGCGACCTGCGGCTCAACACACTTACACAGGGCCCTGGTGCTTGACTCACTCTCGGGAGGCCACTAAAACTAACTGCACCCAACATCAGCCCCAGGTGTCCCCTTACACTGCAGTGGCGGTCCCCACTGACCGCAATACCGAGAGTGGCGTCACGAAAATACATATAAAGAAGCAACCTAAGTGTGACCAGACTCTTCCTCCACGTGGAGTCCCTGAAGGTAATGCACCAACACAACACCTGTGGGACTTCACACTGACTGAGAAAAGCCTCTTTGCACAAGTACTTGCAGTCCGTGCCGGGTCTAAGTCCTGTGTTGTGCCTAGACAGCATGCTGAAGCGGATAGTCTTTTTTTCAGAAACTGTATTTCATGCTACTGAGCATGCTCAGGCACTTACTGCATCAGAGGCTAGGTCGGGTAATGAACTCTTTGGCCCTGCCCCTGATGTGGGGAGCCCATATAGACCACAGGGCATCAGGTGTCCTGACAATTTGGCCAGGCCACTCCCAACAGGCTTGCAGAGGGCCGCCCCTATGACTTGTCACCTCATTGTTGTTGGTCAGACGATGACTGTTGAGGTGTTTTGGTTGTGGCAGTCATGAGGTCATCTTTCAAGTGGCGGTTAAAAATAGGACGCTAGTTATGCCACTCATGACGTTTCACTCTGCTTTTGTCTCCAGGAGGTGCATTGTGGTCCACCCTGGTTTGGGGCGGACCCAGGTTATAAAAGGGGCTGGAGCCAAGAAGAAGGTGCCCAGTCTTCTATTATGCTCCGAAAGAGCACACCTCCATGTGTTGAACCCATTGCGGCTTTAGGCCAGAGGTAGGCAGGGATAGGTCATTGATGTAGGCCACCAGCACAGTTGGTAACGCAGAACGTTTAAGAACAGCTCCTGTCCTACCAGTCCTGCTAGTGCAGCCCAGTGGCATAAACAAGCGTGCTGCTGCTGATGCCCCTGCTGTCCACAGGTGTGTCCCCTACGCACACGGACTGTGTAACCAATGGCCCCTGTGTTGTTAACAGGGAGTTCCGGGGCTGGGTGGTCGTGTGGACCCTGTCACGCTAACAGGGCTCCAAGTCTCCAGATCCGAGTTGCGTCTAACTCGGTTCAGGCTACTATTTGTTTGAGAGTCAACCTGCTCTGTATCCTCCACCTAACCTTCCAGTTGCCAACCTCTCCTTTTCCATCTGTGAGCTTGGTGTTCACCGAATGGCGATTGAGATATCTACCTTTCTCTTTCTTTTCTTCTTAATATTTTTGATATAGCGGTAACATAGTATATACCACCTTATCCAAATCTGCCAGTCCCACCATACCAGATGTTGTTTCTTCAGAAAATGTTACTTTTGCTTAACCACCAAACCCACGGACACAAACTTTTTTACCCTTTCCAACACACCTGTTCCCCTTTCCACCAGCATCTGTCCTTTTTCAACTCAGTTTGTATATGACCAAAAATGCAACTCTGCAGAGACACCGTACTCAACGCCGTCTCAGCACAGCAGCCAGCCCTCGGTCCCTCAGATGTGGACAAGTAAGACCATTTCCTCCTATAGATGAAAAAGCGTTGAGATTCACTCTGCGCACCACTGGTGTTTAGTGGAAAAGCAGATGTAAGATTGCGTACCACCTTCTGCTGATACTCCTGCATACGTGCGTCCCTTTCTATGGCAGGAATTATTTCGCAAAATTTTGTGTTGTACCGGGGATCTAACAGTGTGGCAACCCAGTAGTCAGCATGACTTGGAATTCGTACAATCCGAGGGTCATGTTGTAGGTAGTGCAGCAAGAAGGCGCTCATGTGTCTTGAGCATCTAGGAGGACCAAGTCCTTGGTGTGTTGGTGGCGGAGAGGTGAGAATCGTGCCTCCTTCCTCTGCCCTCTCCCTACAACCTCGCACAACCAAAATGTGAGCAAGCTCTCACTAATCTGCTGAGTCTTCCATGCCCATCGCCAGTTCATCTTCCATTTCTTCCTGAGCTCCTGCACCTTCCTCAACTGTTTTGCTGATACTATGCTCCCTTGATAATCCCTCTCCCCCACCATACCATGACTGCCGCCAAGGTGCCGCTGACCATCTGGACCTTGTAGATCTTGTTATCCCTTCCACATATGACTCCTCCAGCACTTTCTCCCTTCCTCTTGGACCAACACCTGACTCTGAATAATACTTACAGTGTATTCCATCATGTAGATGACCAAAATTGTTACGCTGAGAATGTCATCGCCAGTGTTAAACATCTGCGTCGACATTTGTAAACTGTGTAGAATGGTGCATATGTCCTTGATCTGACACCACTCCAGCAGCGTGATCTGCACCACCTCTGGATCAAGTTACCCCAGGGTATACGTCATAACGTATTTCAGCTGGGCTCTGCGGTGCTGCCACAGACGCTGCAACATGTGCAAATTAAAATTCCTGCGTGTTGGAACATCACATTTCTGACGTTTAACCGCCAGACCTTAAGACTTCAGGAGCGATGAAAGTTGTTGAGCTACTGGGTGCGAACGATGGAAGTGAGCACATAGTGAGCGTGCCCGCTGTACAAGGCCATGTAGGCCGGGATGTTGTTTTAAAAATTGCTGGAGAATCAGATTAAACACGTGAGCCATACAAATCACGTGTGTCACATGGGCCTGACGAAGGCACGCTGCCATGTTTGCATCATTGCCGCACATGGCTGTGAAGTCACCACTGTAGTCCGCTACGTCAATTTGTACTCCTGTCGCAAGGTGACAACGTGTTCCTTTCATGCATAGTGCTGATGATGGGAGAGGAGTCGATGCCAGCGGCGCAGGTGGACACAGGTTATGCTCACCCACTGGGATGCGTTACCTTGACAGATGCAGAACCACAGGCTGAATGCAGGTGGTGGGTATCTCACAGATGAAGTACCATCATTCAGCTACAACCAATGGGAAGACAAAACACCCTTTTTTAGGCCCCTCCTGTCTGAAGACCACTGCCAGACATAGCTATGAACCTCTGGTTACTGTTACCCCCAGTTTAGTTTTATGAGTTTGTGTGCTTGTTACCTGACTACTTTTCCTGCTTGCTGTTTAGGTACCTCGTTGGCCGATTTGCATTTCACCTCTGCTTATTTTCTGATTAAGTCCTGTCCCTCCCATTCTGTTCCTCTTCCTCAATTAATGTTTTGACCCTGCATGACTACTATTCTCTGGAACTGCAGCCTTCCACAGGTATTGATCAACTTGGGCCCTGTGTCATTCAACATCACTGTATAGGGATTAAAGGGGTCCAGGGTTCCTATCCTTTACAGCCCGTCTGAGTGTGTGTCAATCCAGGCAGGTGTTACACCGTGCCCTCAATAGAAGGACATGTAGGCTGGGATAGTGTTTTAAAAATTGCTGGAGATTCGGATTCAACACGTGAGCCATACAAGGCACGTGTGTCACATTGCCCTGAAGAAGGGCCGCAGACTGTTTAGCATCATTGTCGCACCCGGCATTCCCTGGCTGCTGGTTGAGTGGAGGCAACCATTGATGAAACTCGGTCTCACTCTACAGAGCTAACCGTCCACAACTCCTCAGCGGTGTCTCACATTTCCCCTACATTTCAAAGTAAACATTTGACCGCCTGATGGCCTTGAGCTCTGCTGCCAGCATAGTAAGGAGGTGTGTGGGATTCCTTGGGCGCAGTTACAAGGAAGGGTGGCCTGACCACACAGGGTTTGGGCTGAGGTGCAGAACAACACGAGGTTGATGAGGCAGAAGCAGTGGAGGAACTTGAACATAGAGAGGAAGGATTTAAACACACAACTCGTGGGGACGGAAAGACTTGAACAGCAGACACTTCTCCATCTATCACCATAGGTACCCAGTGCCCAGTCAGCGACATGTAACGCCCCTGTCCATGCTTACTGTTCCAAGTATCTGTGGTGAAATGCACCCTGTCACACACAGAGTTTCTCAAGAAAGCGGTGATGTTGTGTGCGACCTGCTGTGTTAGCGCGGGCACCCCTTTCTTGGAGACGGAGTGGCAAATGGCCATCTGCTCTTGGGGCACTGCAATGGGCATGAGGTCTCGAAAATCCTCGGTGACAAAAGGGTGTAAAGGCAGCCTTTCTGTAGCCAACAAGTTGGAGATGCCGAAACTAAACCACTTAGGCATGTCATGCACTTAGAAAATCATGTAAAAAACAGCGAGGGGACTCCAACCACAGTCTCCCTCATTGCCACTAATTGGGCCACACACACCCCACTTGACTGTCATCAGTTGATCCCCCTTTTCAAAATGAAAAAGATGCTTTACATGAAGCACTCTCAAAAATACATGTGCCTTTCTCGTCCCCTGGCTGACCCAGGGGAAGAAAAGTCCTCTGAGAGCCATGACTTGTTCATGTTGGTTCTTTTAGAAACATGAGGGGACTCCAACCACAGTCTCACTCGTTTCCACTAATTGGGCCACACACACCCCACTTGACTGTCATCAGTTGATCCCCCTTCTCAAAATGAAAAAGATGCTTTGCATGAAGCACTCTCAAAAATACGCGTGCCTTTCGCCTCCCCTGGATGACCCAGGGGAAGAAAAGTCCTCTGAGAGCCATGTCCACATTGTCAGTGGACAGACGCGTGTGCTTATCTGCCAGCAGACCCCCAGCAGCACTGAAGACAGGTTCCGAGAGAACGCTGGCTGCAGGACACGACAAGATCCCCAAGGCGTACGTGGCAAGCTCAGGCAATTTATTCAGATTGGAAGCCTAAAATGAGCAGGGCTCAAGTTGCACAGTAATGGCATCAATGTTTCCTTGCATATACTCATATATCTGTGTCTCCTCCTCTTTTTCCTTGTACAGCTCTTTTGTTTTCGCATGAGTATATGTCCTTGTCACTTTCCCATGTGTTTGTGTTGTGTTGTGAGTTGTTTGTCACCTTTTGGACACCTTTGAGGGTGTTTTCTAGGTGTTTTTATGTGTTTGTGATTGCCTGCCAATTTTTTTTATGCGGTTCGAGTGGTTCGCCGAACCAAACTCGAACGAGACCACCGTTCGGCGAACCGAACTCGAGCCGAACCGCGACCGGTTCGCTCATCTCTACTTAAGGGTATGTGCACACAACATCTTTTTCTGTAACCTGTCTGAAAAAGTTCTACATAAATACTAAAAAGAATGAACATACGCATTGAAAAGTAAAAACTTCTTGCTGCTCATCTCTTTGGTCTTAAGAGCTTCTTTTAACCTCCCAAGTTTTCGAAAACACAAACTGTTAAGAGAAGATACCTAACTTTTCTTCAGGTGGCTTCCACTTGGAAGCTGGTCACTAGTGTTAAAGATGTCATAAACGATGCTCCAGGAATCCAGGATGTCCTGAAGCATCTTCCTCACGAGTCTGACTTCGAGCCAAGACATCTACAGATGTTTTGTTCTATGTACTTGTGAAAATACAACTAAAGGCTGTCCCTATATGTGTGTGTAGCGCCCCTGACTATATCAGGGTGCTACAAGGAACTACATCCTGTCTCCCAGGGTGCAGGACCCACCTCCCCATGGTTCCAGGTTCACAATAACCGGTGTCACTATCATCAGCACCCCAAATCCCAAACACACCTCACATCAAACCTGTCACACACACCAGTGGGTTGTTTAAGCTGGAATAGTGCCACCCACCTAGGGGTCAGCCAGACTGGTGGGAGGGAGGAGAGTGGTGAGAGCCCTCAAAGAGTGAGGAGCTGGGAGTAGTAGCTCCCGGGGAGATAGACTTTGGTTGGGTCACAGACGGTGGTCCGGGACTGCAGGAGTCGGAGACCGATAACAGTGACATTGGAAAAGGGTGTGACGGACATAGTCTTGGAGGACTATCGGCATCAGAAAGCCCAATAAGCGGACCGGTACCGAGCATAACGGGGTACAGGACCCTAGGTCAGGAACCGATTCAACGTCCTGATAATTAATCTGGGAGGGAGAATATCTTCATGAACTTCCCTAAGAGCTCAGAGATTAAAGGCATCATCACAACGCGGGGGATAGGGTTCTCCAGATACAGCAACCCACGGAAATCCCAAGTGCCAGCCATCAAGAGCACAGCTACACTACACATAGGTAGCAGGACCCTAACAGCTTCAAGCCAAGGGGCAACAACAGACAACTAAAATTGTGCACGGAGGCAGGGTCCGGATTACCAAGTGACACCGGTGGGAGCGGACACCTGGACGGGCTCCCCGCAGTGGCAGCAGTAAACAGAGACTTTGGTTTACCACAGTGTGTGCGTCCACTTTATAATCCTCATCTAGCACCACGACTACCACAGTGAGTACCCTGATCCCTGCACCCTGTCCTCCCAACTATCCACCACATTCCCCAGAGTTCGGAGCCTTCCCTACCTGTGGAGGGACGAACATCAAGCAGCAGTGGCAGTACTCCCATTACCGCAACCCACAGGTGGTGTCACAAACTTCTCCCCTGTAAATACCCCTTTCCAAGGATCGGAGTGTTAGTCGAGCATGGGTCCGGATCCATCAAGCCACGGCCACCCCGGATCCGAGCACCCTGGTCTGCGCCAGGGCACCACATGTGAAGTCAGCAAAGATATATAATAATAATAATAATAATAATAATACTATTTCTCTAAAGCTAACCTATTCCTTAGTTCTTTCCAAATCAGAGGAGATATATATAGACAATGTAAGACATTACAGAGTAACACATCATTCAAAAATTAGCAAAAGGAGTGACGACCTTGTACGTAAGCTTACAATATATGAGGAAATAGGGGAGACACAAAAGGTAAAAGTGACATAATTATAATAGATAAGGATATTGAAATAAAGCTGCATGAACCGACCATCAGCCTGTATCTGTGTAAGTCCAGATACAAAGTGCTATTGAGTGCATGTACTGTTTGGATACAGATGATAAAAGGGGACAGATTCTGAGGACAATTTAGGCAGGGAAGTGTGGCGCCCCTGAGGCTCAGGTTGCCACAGGGTACTGCACTCCACTTGGGGTGTAGTGCTGATCATTGATTTAAGGGAGGTTGGTGCCGGTTTCATCATACACAACCACATACACACATGGGTTGCCCCTTCTCCACTGGGGACTGGGCTAGGGTCGGGTACCAAAGGGGTTACCAACAGTGTGGAATTTACAGGATGCCATCACAACAGGGACCCCAATACACTAGCTTTGGACCTGTATAGGGGGAGGAGTGGCCACCAGGGGGAGTTAGGAGTCACACACGCAGTAAATTTAGAGAGTTCTCCAGCAGGAGCGACAGTGAGTGGACGTCTTTCCCGGTAGCTCCTGTGGGACATAGGAGTTTAACATTTGCTGTGAAGGATACCATGTCAGTTCCCCTGGAACCAGCGCTATTCAGGGTGCAGCACCCTAGGGTGCTGTAATTCCATGTTGCATCACCAGATTCTGCCAGACGGAGAGGTTCCATGCTTCTCCGACCACACAAGTTTCCAGATTCAAGTGGCACCTAGGATTCCGGGGCCTCGATCATGGTCAGACTCAAGGGGATCTACGCTACTGGCATAGGGAACCATACTCTACCTAGTACATAAGGGACTCTAAGTGCTTCAAGCCACAGGGACCCGCACTACAAAGCAAAGTGAGGAAGGGCCCACAGACTACTGTACCAGTTCTGACCTCCCATCCCGGGTCCGGGATCGACCTGAGCCCATCACAGCAGTGACCAGTGCTACTGGGCTGGCGACTGGAGCTGTGAGTAAACTACACCTTGAACCTGCAGAGACTGTGTTGGCTTGTCCTTACCGACGTTACTACCTGGCGCTTAGGTGCCAACCGCCATCACCTTCCCTCTTCATCCACTCGGGGCCTGCTCCACCTGTGGGGAGCAATACCATATCGGCTGCCTTAACACCTGCCCCGGCGGGGAATCCTACAGCGGCAGCTACTCCTGGCCGCATACCACATGTGGCGTCATGACAAACTCTACCAAATACCCCGCTTTCTCCACCATTTACTGTACTTCTTGGGGCAACGGAACCGTGCAAGACCACCCATGACATCGCCTGATCCGACCTGAAATAGCAACGAGTAGATTAACCACCTACCCTGTGGGGCACTACAGAAGACAGGCAGGGCCATATTTGGCATTGACATTGCCCTAGGCACTTTAACATGATGCGTCCCCTACTAAGGGTATGTGCACACAACATCTTCTTCAGGTGGATCTGCTCCATTACCTACCTGAATAGCGCTGAATAGACTCTAAAATGTTTGGATATACAATGCCTTGCGAAAGTATTCGGCTCCCTTGAATTTTTCAACCTTTTCCCACATTTCAGGCTTCAAATATAAAGATAAAAATGTTATTGTTATGGTGAAGAATCAATAATAGGGATGATCGAATAGCAAAATATCTGCTTTAACGAATATGTCCACGCTATTCGAGTATTCACGAATATTCGATGTGCAATGTAAGTGTCGCGGGCGGAGGAGGGGATGCCGCGCTCTCCCTCTGCTCGGGTCCGGCTGCCGCTGCTGCGGCCTGCTGCTGCTGCTCGGTGGCTCGAGCGATGGGCCGGATCCCGGGGACTCGAGCGGCGCTCCTCGCCCGTGAGTGAAAGGGGATTGGGATTTGGGATAGTTTATTGTCCGTGACGCCACCCACGGTTGTGGTGATTTGTTGACACCACCGCTGCTCTGTATGGGGATCCCGGGGGTGATGGTATGGAGCAGCTAGATGTTATTCCTCCCCTCCGTGGGTAGGGGGTAGTTGTCCCGGGGCCCATTGATGAAGTGGGTGATGCAGGGCTTGGTGGGGTGCAGGGACGCGGGGGCAGCTCTGTGCCTTGCGGCACTGTGGTACTCACTCAGCCTGAGACGATGACACAGTTCTTGGTAAAACACACGGCTGGAAAGACGGTTCCCACGGACAGCTGCACTTGCTTTCCCCAGTAGGTGACGGTCCCTTTTACCTGCACCTAAGATGATGATGGTTTCGATGGGTTCCCACCGGTAACCCGCTCCCCGGCTTGGATATGGGCCGGAGGAGCCCTACTTTTGCCGCAAGCGCTGGCCCTGAGAAACTGGTGCCCTGGCGGTGGCGGTGTCTCTCTGTAACGGTTGGACTGTTGCCTTCAATCGGGACTTGGTTGTTGGGAGACCCAGAGGTCCCCTTCACTAACGGATTTGGCAAATTCACGGCGACTCCTAGCCTTGCCGGGATCCGAAAGGCCCCTGCCACTGGTGCTGACTGCTCTTCGTATACCGCTCCGGTACCGCCGGGCCACCACCCGTCCGCGGTCCTTCCAGCAACCTCCAAGCAGTCACCCCTGCAGACAGTCACCGCCGTCTGCTGACCTTGCTGTGTCAGTCCGGGGCACACACCCGGACCAGCTTCAGGCATTACAAACTGTCACTTTCCCTTTACTTCAGCTTCTCTCCTTAGCTCCTCTACCACTTCCTTCTACTTCCTCCTCCTAAACTCATCTTGCTTCCTCTCACTTTCACTTCCCTCACTTGACTGCCTGGTTTTCCCGCCTCCAGGGCTGTGAACTCCTCGGTGGGTGGAGCCAACCGCCTGGCCCACCCCCTGCTGTGGACATCACACCTGTGACCCCTGGCTTGCCCAGGGCGTCACATTCCCCCTTACCAAAATGCAGACCGTCCGCGGGCTGCCCGTCCAACACCGGTTTTATTTTCTGAAAAATATATAAAAAGGTAAAAACATAATACAAGTTATGACATCATCCCACATCGGGAGGTTCGGTTCTTAAACGTTGCAAACATTTTAAATGGTTGTGGCTGCCGCTCTCTCCCACCCAAGTAACCTGGCCCTGATGCTGCCCCTAAAACCCAGGCAGCACCCCTTGACCCCAGTCCTGAACCAGTTACCCGAGCGGGATCTGTCCTTTCCCTCCAGAGGGTAGCCACCAGTTCCTGTGGTGGCTGGGCCCCAGCCTGCTCTACTGCGGGCCCCCCCCTCCAACCTGCCTCTCCGGAGGCGGTTACGGTAGCTGCACAACATATTTTTATTTACAAGCCACTTAACGTTTGTGGTTGCCCTGCAAGTTCACGGGCTTGTCCATAGGAGTTCCTATGCAAAACTTTTCAAATGGTCCCCACGGGGACAACGGTGCCGGCAACGGCCGGTTTCCAAATTACGGTGCAATCAGGTGACTGTTCAGTAATCAATTCTTCATTTTCACAACTTTTTCAAACACACTTTAACACACATGTTTTCTTGTCCCAACGGGGACGATGCAACGGTGCTCCGCTGCCCTTACTGTGCATTTTCATCCTCCTCACCCGGCTCTGGGTGGAAGAACACGGGCACCAGCCCCTCCAGCGCATAGCAAGCGCGGCGAGGAAGGGCCGCCCGATACCCGTTGTTTCCACTCCGGGGGATGTAAGTGGCCTCCATGCCCTGCAGAGCGACGACTCCTTCATCTTCCTCTGAAACGGGCTCGGTGTCAGGTCCGGAATCACTATCGCCCGTCTCTGCGCCAGGCGGGTTGCCGCCAGCTGCCGCAGCTTCCAGGCTTGCCACTCTCCCGGCCACTGTCACGAAGGGGTGTACTCCCGACGGGCCGGGCGCAGCGCGGTGCATGGGCAAGGAGGACAGAGGTGGCATGGGGGCCAGGAGTAGACCGGGTCCCTCAGCTGCAGCAGCCGGTCAGTCGGGGACATAGGGGCGTGGGTCACTCACCAGCTCCTCCATCATAGCCTCCATTCCATACACTCGTGCAACTGCAGCTGCATCCTCCACCTCCGCGGTCCACTGTTCCATCAGCCGGCAGATCTGGTCCCGGTAGTGTCGGCAGATCCCTGCCGTCCGGGCCCTCAGCCATGCCGCTGTCCCGGGCACCGGTTCGGTAGCCTCCGCATAGCTAGGGGGAGCGGACATTCCTTACAGGGGTCGGCGGATCGTGAGGCCCCAGCATCCTTATATGTATAGCCGCGGCTACATGCGGCCAGCCGCCATTCCGTCTCCCTTAGCCTCTTTCCGGCCCCTCCTCTATCGGGGCGGGGTTTTGGCCTTCGCGCCTCTACTACTCGAGAAGACGCTCGAGCGGGAACTTTTCGCATCAAAGATGGCGACTTCTGAAATTTTTCGGCCGGATACCTCCGGCGGTCACAAGGCGCACCTCTACCCAACGGCAGAGCGGTAAGATCCTGTTCATGATGCCAAGTTGTCGCGGGCGGAGGAGGGGACGCCGCGCTCTCCCTCTGCTCGGGTCCGGCTGCCGCTGCTGCTGCGGCCTGCTGCTGCTGCTCGATGGCTCGAGCGATGGGCCGGATCCCGGGGACTCGAGCGGCGCTCCTCGCCCGTGAGTGAAAGGGGATTGGGATTTGGGATAGTTTATTGTCTGTGACGCCACCCACGGTTGTGGTGATTTGTTGACACCACCGCTGCTCTGTATGGGGATCCCGGGGGTGATGGTATGGAGCAGCTAGATGTTATTCCTCCCCTCCGTGGGTAGGGGGTAGTTGTCCCGGGGCCCAGTGATGAAGTGTGTGATGCAGGGCTTGGTGGGGTGCAGGGACGCTGGGGCAGCTCTGTGCCTTGCGGCACTGTGGTACTCACTCAGCCTGAGACGATGACACAGTTCTTGGTAAAACACACGGCTGGAAAGACGGTTCCCATGGACGGCTGCACTTGCTTTTCCCAGGAGGTAACGGTGACGGTCCCTTTTTCCTGCACCTAAGATGATGATGGTTTCGATGGGTTCCCACCGGTAACCCGCTCCCCGGCTTGGATATGGGCCGGAGGAGCCCTACTTTGCCCGCAGGCGCTGGCCCTGAGAAACTGGTGCCCTGGCGGTGGCGGTGTCTCTCTGTAACGGTTGGACTGTTGCCTTCAATCGGGACTTGGTTGTTGGGAGACCCAGACGTCCCCTTCACTAATGGATTTGGCAAATTCACGGCGACTCCTAGCCTTGCCGGGATCCGAAAGGCCCCTGCCACTGGTGCTGACTGCTCTTCGTATACCGCTCTGGTACCGCCGGGCCACCACCCGTCCGCGGTGCTTCCAGCAACCTCCAAGCAGTCACCCCTGCAGACAGTCACCGCTATCTGCTGACCTTGCTGTGTCAGTCCGGGGCACACACCTGGACCAGCTTCAGGCTTTACAAACTGTCACTTTCCCTTTACTTCAGCTTCTCTCCTTAGCTCCTCTACCACTTCCTTCTACTTCCTCCTCCTAAACTCATCTTGCTTCCTCTCACTTTCACTTCTCTCACTTGACTACCTGGTTTTCCCACCTCCAGGGCTGTGAACTCCTCGGTGGGCGGAGCCAACCGCCTGGCCCACCCCCTGGTGTGGACATCAGCCCCTGGAGGAAGGCAACAAGGATTTTAGGTTAGCCTTGGTGTTCCTAACTGGGGTGTAGGGTGTGGTGGTGTTGTGACCTGTGACCCCTGGCTTGCCCAGGGCGTCACATAAGTCTATGAGAAACCAGAATAATTCACGTTGGACCAAGCAGGAGGGAGCGGAAGCGGGCGGGAGCAATAGAGAAAAAAAAATATGCATCCTCACTTTTGTTCAGACTCTCGGGAGACGTCAAAACACTCCCAGACCTGACGCTGATCAGCTGATGCGGTCACCTGATTACCGACGGCTCCTGGAGCGATGGGACGGGAGACATGCACTTTTGCTTCGCAGCGTATGTGCAGCAGCTTGTTTCTACCTGTACATTCACTGCAAAGCGAAATCATAAGTAAACAGAAGAAAAAAAAATAGCATACTTACTTCTGTGCAGACTCCCAGGACACGTCCGATCGCTGCAGGACCTGGCGCTATTCAGCTGATGTGGTCACCTGACCGCATCACCTCATCACCATGTGACCACATCAACTGATCACCGGCGGCTCCTGGAGCGATGGGACGGGAGTCTGCATAGAAGTGTGTCGTTTTTTTTTTTCTACTGTTGCATCAGCTGACTATACTGTATAAACGGCTTTTATACAAGCAGCTGATGTGTTATCTGATTCACATCCTTGAATCTGACACATCATCTGATCGCTTTTCCTTCCAGCAAACCAATCAGACGATATTGGATTCAGATTGGACATCGTGAGACCCTCGACCCAGGACTACAGCGGAGGGGGGTTCTTTATTTCAATAAAGATGGAGTCACTAATTGTGTTGTGTTTTATTTCTAATAAAAATATTTTTCTCTGTCTTCTGTTTTTTTTTATCTTTACTATAATAATAAATTTATAATAAAGTTTAATTCTATAGTGCCAACATATTCCGCAGCGCTTTACAATTCAGATGGGACATGTACAGACAATATGAGACAATACAAAATAACAAAACTAAGATACCAGGAGGAGAGAGGGCCCTGCTCGTAAGCTTACAGTCTATGAGGAAATAGGGGAGGCACAAAAGGTGAAAGGGGGGGAGAAAAGCTTGTTATATGTGGTCCAGCCATTGATTTAATAGGATATTCAAAACCAGCTGCATGAACCCGTCATCAGCCAGAATTTATAAAGGTACAGGGGACAAGAATTGGAAATAAATTTTTCGTTATTAAGGGCAGAAAGGGACTAGATTAGATGAGGGCAGTGAGGTGATAGACTAGTCTAAAGAAATGAGTTTTTAGGGCCCGCTTAAAGGTGTGGATGTTGGGAATTAATCGGATTGCTCTTGGTAGTGTGTTCCAGAGCATA